>NC_134704.1:40771754-41096754 GCF_043290135.1 Rhipicephalus microplus | reverse complement strand
TTTTAAATTTTGTATATAACATTTCTTTTGCAGACTGGCCCTTACCACGCCACCGGCTCTTCCGAGAGCCTGTACAAAGCCATAGGTGCCACTTTCGTAAGGACGCGTATTTTTCTATATTTCTTAGAGAGTGTAAATAAGGAGATGCTATTTATGCACTTTCGTTAAGTATAGTCACCAGCATAAGCATGCCCACAAGGGGGAGTGGGTGGGGCACCCCTAGTCATCTCAGCGGGGCGCCAAGATATGTTTTTTGTTTTTCAGTCACCCCGGTTTCACCATTGTTTTAGGGGCGACGCTGTATACCTCTGCCCCGTGACGATTCCGTCTCCGTCGACTAGAAACGAAACGTCACGCCCCCAAACCACCAACAGACATATGATGGCGCGAGCATGATGCGCAGGCTTCTTGCGTTTTCACCTCAGACGCTGAGGGAGGACCTTCGAAAAAAAGGAAAATGCTTTATTGATCGCCAATTTTTGTTTTTGCTCACGAGGCCACCAAAAAAAAAGAAATAAAATAGTAGCATGATGGAAACTGAGCACGAACGCGAGCAGCAAGCGGTTTCAAAGAAGGTTGACTGCCCCCTTATTATTTTCTGATCTCCGTGCGTATCAAGAACTGTTCACTTATCACCTTCACACACGTTAAGCCGGAGACAACAAGCACGTATGCGCACCTCATTTCCATTTTTGCATCCATGGAGAAGCTTGTGTCTTTTCGGACTCGACCAAAGAGGACGGTGGAAGGGAAGGAAGGCGCTGCGTTGAAGCTTGCCCCCTCCCTCCTATCAGAGTGCGGACACCTACGGTTACCAGAACTGTGTGAGAGGGAAAATGACAAAACATACCTGGGAAAGAACGTCACCGGACATTATCACCTCTAGTAACGTATTGTTGTTGTTGTTGTTGTTGTTGTTGTTGTTGTTGCTGTTGTTGTTGTTGTTGTTGTTCCTTTAAATAGATGTCCCAAAGCCCTTTGCGGGTGCTTGATTTGCATACAGCAGAAGCTAAGAGCTTTCGGATAGGCTCTGCAACGGCGCTTTGGACACTGCCCCCGATTCTGGGTAACACAAGTCTTGACCAAGCGAGAGAGAGAGAGAGAGAGAGATGTGAACATTTATTGTAGAAGAGAGAGAGAGAGTTTGGGAGGCCAAAGCATGACCCCACTATATGGTCCACGCCCCTAGTCCAGGACACAGCATGACGAGGCCATGACTCGCGCCGGTCTTACCAGAGTTCATTGAGGCTCAGAGGGCAGTCTCCCATGCCTCTCAGGAAGGGTTAGAAGATGACCTCGAGCCATTGCTTCAGTGGGCAATGTCATGTTTGCCTGGCGCGAAGCTTTAGAGGCTGGCTTTGGGGAGTCTCTTTAAATTCGAGATAGCGCGTTCTCAACGCTGTGGGATCTGGAGTGGCGAGCACCAAGCTCTTGGAGTGAACGGACACAGTAGACATGGTCGGAACAAACCAAAGAACATACATTTATTTAACTGCTTTTAGATAGACGATATCGCCAGCCGAATCATACATGTTGTTATCCACACGCTAAACAACCTTACACAAAATTACATACACTCAACAATATGACAAACACAAGGCAGTGTCGCTAACGCCTGACTCACGACAAGGGCCCCCGGCAGACGGCCCGCGGTGCCATACACCAGGTCCCACGGCGTGAGACAACCGTTCGCGCCAACCGCCAAAAAAACCTGCTAATCTCTCCCGTGCCGCCACCAAGGCTTGCCGCCAGTCATCACTGCCGGCGTCACCGTTCTAACCATGATGATAATGGTGGTGGTCATAAACGCTGGCGAGAACCCCGCCACCTACCGCGGGGTATTTGTGAACCCGAAATGCGGCCAATGTGCGAGACACGTGTGCCACGCAGCGCAAAAAACTTTACAGGAGGTGTTAGCACCTCCCTCCCCCTCCCCCCCCCCCCAACGCAAAACCCAAACGCTGTTTCGCCCTCACGCATGTGTAGCGGCCTCGACGATATTTTTGGGGAGAAGGGAGGGAGGAGCAAAACGATTGGGGCCTCTATACAAAAACTCCCACTTATGATCCTTCAATAATGTTTGCTGTTTGCGTCATAGGCGCGTGCCCCCCCCCCGCCCCTTTGAAGGTGACTAGGCCTGAGAAAGGCTACACCCTCGCCCACCCCCCTTGCGCACGCTCATGTTTTGCGTTGTTGAACACTTTTTCGTGTGCATGAGCAGATCTTAATCGCTGCTGGCCAGCGACGCTGATCATAGTCACTCAAACCGTTCCGGCTTCAACAGACCCTTTACTTATAAAGGCTGTTGTTAATAATAAGCGGGCTTTTACGTTCCTAAACCACAATATGATTATCAGGCATGCCAAGTTAAGGCTATTGTTTCGATGGAGGTGAAAGTGTTTGAGGCCCGCGTGCCTATAGATTTAGGTGTACGTTAAAAAAACCGAGGTAGTCGAAATTTCCTGAGCCCTCCGCTGTACGGCGTCTCCTATAATCATACTGTGGTTTTGGAACGTTGAATCCCAGACATTTATTATTATTGTTGTTATTGTTGTTGTTATTGTTGTTATTGTTGTTATTGTCATTATTGTTGTTATTGTCATTATTGTCATTGTTATTGTTATTGTTTTTATTGTTATCGTTGTTATTGTTATTATTGTTATCGTTGTTATTGTTATCGTTGTTATTGTTATCGTTGTTATTGTTCTTGTTGTTCTTGTTGTTCTTGTTGTTGTTATTGTTGTTGTTATTGTTGTTGTTGTTATTGTTGTTGTTGTTATTGTTGTTGTTGTTATTGTTGTTGTTATTATTGTTGATGTTATTATTATTGTTGTTGGTGTTGTTGTTGTCGTTGTCGTTGTTGTTGTTGTTGTTGTTGTTGTCGTTGTTGTTGTTGTTGTTGTTGTTGTTGTCGTCGTCGTTGTTGTTGTTGTTGTTGTTGTTGTTGTTGTTGTTGTTGTTGTTGTTGTTGTTGTTGTTGTTGTTGTTGTTGTTGTTGTTGTTGTTGTTGTTGTTGTTGTTGTTGTTGTTGTTGTTGTTGTTGTAAAATAGATAGTTGTTCGTGTTGAACAGGTTCGTGCGTACATATCATGCAACATCCAACACGCTAACGTGTGCAACAGCGTGACTTGCAATTTTTTTGTCATAACATTCAATGCCGTTAAATGCGCTTGATGAGATGGCTCTATTCATTCGGTTTTGCAGGCGTGCCTCAGGAACACCGACCTCACAAAGCTGTCACTACAATCGATCGACGACCTCACTTCATTCGGCATGGAGTACGCCTTCGCCATTGGATAGTTAGCCAAGCAACACTCGTGTGCCAGCGAAATCCACGCTAACGTTTTTTCCAAGAAAATAAATGCAGGACATGTGTAGGTGCTGTCACTTCATTATTTACAGTGAGGCTGTCTGTTCATTCACACCAGCGACTAGCGCCGATCGCGCAACGATTTGCGACTGGCGATAAAAAACCAAGTTGTAAACAGCGGTAGGTGCCGTCGACATATATACATGAGGCGCTTGTAGCGACGTCGCGGTGTGTAGGCTCCGCCCAGCCCAATGTTCGCCACCGCGGTGGAGGCTGGACAGCTGACCACAGCCCTCCATGATCACGTGACAAATGCCACAAGTGCTGCAAAGCTGCCTTCGAGCACAACGCGTCGGGGATACTCTTTGTAGGAACACAGTTGTCACTTGAGCATAGAGGGCGTTGGCGATCGATTTGGGCTGGGCGGAGCCTCACACCATGACGTCGCTACAACGCCTCAATATGTCGACTGCGCCTACCGTTGTTTACAGAGTTCACGTCTACTCGCGTTACCATTGCGCTGTGAAACGAAAAAAAAAGGGAAACAAAGAAGCTAACGTCTTGTTTCGGTGCATCTGATTGATTGCGACTGCAGTCGCGCGATTGAAAATCAAGCAATGACTACGGCAAAACAGTCGCTTTCCGACTGTCTATGTCCAGAAACATCTATGTCCAGAAACAGATCCTAGTCGCAAATGCGAACGAGCCTTCAGACCCGGCGTCGTCGTCGTCGTCATAGTAGTAGTAGTAGTAGTAGTAGTAGTAGTAGTAGTAGTAGTAGTAGTAGTAGTAGTAGTAGTAGTAGTAGTAGTAGTAGAGGGGGAGTGAATAAGTAAACTAAACAATGATGATGATAATGATGCTCAAAATTATTCTGTTGATAATTTTTCTTTTTCAAATAAACAGAACGAGATGACGATGACAACCTCTTTGTACCGAAACACATCGTCATTAGAGCTTTGTTGTCCATCGGTTTTCTCGGCGTGGAGTTGTTTGTTTATTTAAAGCCCTCCGGCGTGGAGCGTTTTATGTAAACCTTTCTGGCCTGCATCGTAACTTATTTTTGGCGCACACTGACACACGGACAAAGAAAAAAAAGGGGTAGAACACCTGCGCTACTATGAACTGAAGGTTTCATTCAGAAAAGGAGCATTTATATATCAATGTAGTCACCCCCTGCTCATGCGCATTGTCTTCATTTCAAATCCATGTCTATCGTGCCATATCTCAAGTGTTGATTATTCGCTTTAGCAGTGACACTTCTTTTTCGAAAATTGTCACTGACGGGCGGCTGATGCAGTATGATTGATTGATTGATATGTGGGGTTTAACGTCCCAAAACCACTGTATGATTATGAGAGACGCCGTAGTGGAGGGCTCCGGAAATTTGATGCAGTATGATTGCCTAATAATGATGTGAAATGCCTCCGTGATCTCTCGTACGGTGCGATCATGGAGCCTAAATAAAATGATTGTATTTGAAAAGCGTGCCTCGCATGCATCCACACTTTGCGGAGTGTAAGGCCAAATGAGCTAAAAATAAGTTACCATGCACTCATACCAACTAGCTCGTCTTTCAATATTACTTCCTGACCTGCTTTAAAGCCTTCCTATACACACCAAACTATAACAGTGCCGATGGCTGGGTTAGGTTAGCTTAGGTTATAGGAAGTGTAGAGAAACCTTCCTGTATGTACTTACATCAGCCCGTGGTACTCTTCTTGGGTAATAAATGAAGAGGAATCATGGCTGCATGATGGCGATCAAATATATAGCGCGCTTCCCCCCCCCCCCCCCCAGCGGCCTTCCGGATTTGCTTGGTTATGGTAATCACCTTTACTATCAAGGCACTTTTCATGCTTCCATTCATTAATCTTGCCGTGTTACTCAGGCTTTTTAATTGTTTAGTCCTTTAGAACGGAGTTTTATTCTCGTGTACAGTGTGTGCGGAAAGTTGGTGTAGGTTAGCAATCAGCGCGTCAAAAACTTTGAGGCTGGCTTCGTAATCAACCGTGACGGCCAGCACCACTCGCGCTGAGCGTTGCCTGCCATGAATAAATACGCGCGGAGCAGTGATAACGCGCTAGTAATCTTCAAGAAAAAGAAGAATATGGGGGGAGAAGGGCTGGGAGTGCTGGTCTATACGCGTGGACCCGCAGTTTTCACAAGTCATTCATTTCTAGAGTTGCGACAGCTTTCGTGTGGGGTCCACTCAAATCACTCATTATCATGTTGCGGTTTCTTGCTACGAGAGCCCACCCCCTCACCCTCTTCTTCTAGACATACGCACCCTTCACTTTTTTTTTTCGGTCCAAATATCAAGGAGTTGTATGAGCAACGAAAGCGGCAGCTATGTGACAATCCGGACGCATACACGGGCGGTCGAACTCCGAGATCTTGGTGCTATCCCCAGGTCACATCTTGATTAAAGTCATCGGAAGTACTGTGTTTGTTGTGGATGAAATTATCTCAAAAAAGCCGTAACTCCCTCTTTCCTCATGACTGGCTGCGCACACGGACAAAGGTCCGCCCCGGTGGATCAGTGGTTAGGGTGCTCCGAGTGACTCACAAGCTACGACCACATGCTCTCTGCATATTGCCAAAAACCATCCACCGAGGGAGGAAGCCAAAGGCAATATATACTCGGAGATCTTGGAAAATAGAACTTTAGTACGGAATGCGACGGCTTCGACCACCCATTAACCCGTCCGACCCCACTCGCGCCTATGCGAACCCCAGGAACCTTAACCAGCTAGTTTGCACGGTTGGGACACTCACATGTTGAATAAGTGTTCATGCGGCTCTCCCGTTACTTGTCTTTTCGGAAAAATAAGCAGACGACCAGCGTTGTTACTTACGTCGTTGTACGTGTAGTACCGCGTTGTTCGCTTTTCCGTTTCCGTTAGAAAATAATAACGTTCCCCGTGCGCGTGGTGGCTGAAACTGCTAGGGATATCTGATAATTGCTCTGGCACTGGGTGCTCAATCCCTACAGAAACTCGCCCGCAACACGGTTTCACTCACCGCAAGACCTTATGAGAAATATCACCGCCGTGCGTTGGGACACACGAGTCGCTCCGAGATTGTGCGAGTTAACGAATCGCTTATTGTTTTCAAGCTTTCGTTCTACCGTATCGACGCTCGTTGGATGCACTCGATCATGTTGACACTGGTAAACGACGAAAGTTATCGTAGCCTATAACCGTGTGTTGGTTCGGTTTGACCGCTGTGCAAGGGCACTTCGCTTGAACGTTCTGCATTTATTGTTTACAGAAACAGCAATGCGGCAGTCGTTGACTTGAGAAAGAACACGCAGTGATTTAGACGTCGTATTTGTAGTCAAAACGAAATCGGATGTCCACCACGAGCTCTGCCTCATATCTACTAGGCCTTGTTACGCTGCTATGCGAGAAGCTCCTATCAAATTCACCGGCTTGACGATTCACTCCACCTATAGACTGCAGTGCTGACGGTTCGTTCTGCTTCGCAGTAAGAGGTGATCGCATGTGTCTCTTCGGCGACCCTCTTCCAAACTTGTCACATGCTTCCACGGCGTACTCCATCGATACTTTTTAACAGTCCGACAGAGGGCGCTACATCATTCGGTCGAGCGAACCACGCTATCCCTTGAGCAACAGACTTCCCCATCTGACGCCTCACTGGCTCACACTCCGTGCCTCCGTCGCCGCGCGCTTGGGCCCTGGCAGGGAAACCAGGGAATCTTCTGCATGATTCGTGCATGTGTAGTACAGCTAAAGCTGTGGAGAAAGGGCCACATTTTGCTCACAGATTCGTCTGCGGAATAAGATGGTGTCACTTCGATTTCTCGAGTTCTCCCGATCTTGCGCGGTGTTCGGGCTCGGAGGTTAGGGGGCTATCCTCCCACCGCTGCCTCCAGCTTGTTGGGACCGGGTCCAGCTGGTCTCGACTCGTAGCTGGCCCTCGTCCCCAGACCCATCCTTTGTAGTGAGGAGATGTACTCTTGCAAGACAGATGGAGGTTTATTTACATCTCACGAGGATAGGAAGAACAAGAGGGAGAAGAGAAGAGGATGAGAATAATGTAGAAACTAATATTCAAGATAGGTTTTAGTTTCATTTCATTAACCATCTTGCCACTCGGTTCTTGGCCCATCCCCCTTTGTGGGTGAGCGCCATCCATGTGAGGTCATCATCAAGTCAGCTTCTAAAGTCAGCAGTCGGATAACCCTGAGGCACCCGCCGGTGTCCGCAGCTCTCGCCAATCGGATGGCTCAACCACCCGGCGGCGAGGATGAGAGTCCGACAGGGTGAAATATGTGCGATGAGTGTCCTTGACTTTAAGGGGTGCAAGCGCTCATCTGGAGCTACTCCCCAATGGCTTTGAACACGTATTGGTCAACTCCCTGAACCTTCGGCACAATTAGTCAAGTGTGCACTGTCTGTCGGGTGTCACCTAAAAGGACAGCAGTCCTGAAAAAAAAACATCTAGAAGCGTCTACAATGTCATTCGGTCGGCTGCGCCGATATTGTGAAAAGGTGGGGGGACGTCATAATTCAGTTGCATAGTTTAGAGCAGCGTTTTCCGAGACATTTCGTTCACGTGAGAGTTGAGTTCATGGACACCTTCTGTGAGAAAGCAACAGCGTCCACCGCTCATTGCCTTCTTAAGAGCGGCTTGAGACATTCCTACGCCTCACAGGCCATTTGAGCGCCGCCTAGGAGAAGATTGACTTGGTGCTAAGCTGGAAGAGATGGGAACTTACTTGGAGGCAGAATTTCGCAGCATATTTTCTCTGTGTCAGGACAGACCGGCGGAGTTCAGAGTGAAGTGCGAGATTCCACGGAGGCTATAGGAACACAGAAATACCGTGTAAACTACGATTGTAATTCTGCGGAAGAGTACTACAGGCAAGCTTTGTTCATTCCGTACACAGATAAACTGAATGCTCCCCTCAAAAGGCGCCTTGCAAACCATCGTAAAACACTGCGAAGTTGGCAATTTGTGTTGCCAAAGCGCGCCACCAAAGGTAAATTGGAGTCTGTGTAGCCAGTCTTCGATTTTTACCTGAGAGATACGGCAACGGTTCATATCTTTACGCTAAAAGGTGAATGCGATATCTAGAAAACTAAATGGCAAGCGATGCAAGAGGACGAATCTCCCCGCTTTGAGACGGACGCCTTAGCTGAATGCAACAAAACCTCTAAAACATTCATACACTTCTCAAGATATTGGCAACGCTCCCAGTGAGTACGGCTGCTGCAGAACACAGCTTCTCGACACTGAAAAGAGTGGAAACGTGTTTGAGGAACCGGACGGCTGAGTAGCAGTGTGATAACCGGATAGTCCTGAGCCATGCCGGTCGTTGGACCGCAACGTAGTGGCTTAGATAACGACCATGCAGAAAATTTTTAGCGCCTGAAACCAACACAAGACATAACTGAGCCAACTTAAATGATTACTGTTGCTGAAGAACGTGTCCAGAGTCCACGAAAGCACCTATGCGGCTGCATTGAACCGATGCAAGCACTGAACAGCATTGCACCAACTGCAAGAAATCAACAGGAAAACATCGAGAATGTGATTCGAGCTTTGTTCCTATAGCACTACGCTGACACGTCGGAAAGATGCCAGCGAGTTCTACGAAAGATATGTTGGAAGCAGTACTGACTCTCGTGTCAGTGATACTGTGCTCTGCTTCCAAGCATACACATTAAAATAATGACAATATCTCGCCCGCCTGGCCCATTCCGTCCCTCAAAAGTGCCCTTAATAATGCAATGGACTGTGCCGGTCTTCTGCAGCGTCTGTGGAAACTTGACTTATTCCTGCGAGACATTCCAATACTGATTTTAGCCCTCTCGGAAGCCGGCCTCCCAAATGGAAGGACGCCCACGGGATATATCCGACATTGCAATGCGAGCATACCATCCTTTGCAAATGTAATCACCAGGATATATATAAAAGGTGGAAAGTGACTCGCGTCACATTACTAGTGCAATACCTCTGTTTCAACTCACTGGAAGTCGCTGTGGTGCAAGTGTGCATAGTAAACCGAAAACTGAGTGTACTATAGGTTTACATAAGTCCACGCAAGAAGGTCTCCATGGAGGCTTTCCTAAAGGACATTTGCGCTCGGTGTCCCGCTCCTCGAATATTCTGCGGTGACTTTAACGCACATCACCCGCTCTTGGGAGATAAGAGTGCTGACTCCCGAGGCAAGGAACATTTAGCAGCAGCGGATGCTGCTGACTTATGTGTTGCGAATGATGGTAAGCCAACATTTTTTCGGCCACCAGATTCGTGGAGTGTGATAAACCTTGTACTACACTCCGCGGACATTCTGGTATCATCAGCAATGGCCCCAGACAGAATGGGCAACGACCATTTCCCCATATTCACCAATATCATCGGATTGGGGACCACTGGTCAACATTTCTGCAATGTGACTCACTGGAACACGTACAGAACAGCGCTGGACGAATCCTCTGGTGAGCTGTTTGCAGACATATTACGAAGTAAGCGAGTGGCTACGTCGCTACTGAAATTGCCCGATCATTTCTCTGCTCCTGACTTGAAGTTAAAGAACCTGTGCGCAGCACGTTAGAAGAGCGGAGTGGAAGCTCACGAGGAAAAAAGGAAAACTATCGGCGAAAACTGAATATAACCAAATAAACTCTGTCATTCATCGCCACACACTCACACAAAAAAAAAACTACGCAGAATTCAATGGGCTGCTTTCTGTGAAAGTTTATCGCCGTTTACACCCTTGACAAGAATATGGAGAGTCTCTTTCTGGAAAGATCCGCTCTCACAGACCATTCGAAGCACTCGCTTTGAAGCAAGGTAATGATTTGCGAACCCTTGCTGAAGATTTCGCAGACGTATACACATCTGGCAGATCAGCAAACGTGGCGATACCTCTGCTACCTCAATTATCCCATACAATGGATACGCCGTTCACTATTCGAGCGCTGGATATGGCGCTTAGCAAATTAAAAAGGCGCTGTGCTGTGGGTCCCAATATGATCAGCAATCAGATGCTGACAAATCTGCCATATGATCGAAGGTGCGCCCTTTTGGACATAATTAATCATGTCTGGAACACAGGAGAGAAACAAGGAAGAGGGCCCGCGTGTATGACGGGGTTTTGCCCACTGCTGAGCACTCAGAACAGTGTTTCGGACCTGCCGAACCACATAGAGCACCACCGTGTCTGCAGCAGCCTCTCTACACTCACCGTCTTCATGGACGTTGCCAAAGCATATGACTGTGTGCTTCCAAAATGCATCGCCTGCGGATTCTAAACAATGGGTGTTTCGGGAAACGCTCTTCGTTTTGTACATGAATTTATCGGATACCAGCGTGTTCGGCTTAAACTTGGAAATTTCATGAGCGAAGAGCGAAGCACTTGCCTCGGCGTTCCACACGGAAGTGTCCCATCTCCCTTGCTTTTTAACTTTGCCATGGCCAGCCTTTCTGGCACTCTGAAAGCAGTTAAAATATCAATATACGCCGATGATATCTGCATCTGGGTCTCAGAGTACCAACACAAACGTCTGGCCCGGATAGTACAGGGTTGGCAGCGGCAGATGCTGTGTCGGCGACGTAGTATCTTTCAACAATAGAGTCGGCTCAGTCGGTGAAGGAAAAAAAATGGCAGCATATCCTCGGAGTGAATGATGGAGAGTGGGGCGAAGAATTCGTCCGTCCATTCGTTCTTGCTTCCGTCCGTCCATGCGTCCGTCAGTGTGACCGTCCATGCGTCCATCAGCCCGTCCGTGCGTGCCTCTGTTCGTGCGTCCGTCCCTGCGTTCGTCCATGCAGCCGCCCCTGCGTCCGTTCATGCGTCCATGCATGCATCTGTCTATGTGTCCGTTCGTCCATCTATTCAACACTCCAAGTACCACCATATCGCATTTTTTCATTATATTCCCCATATAGAAGCACCGCCATCCAGCGGACATTCCAAGGACTAAACTAGAGGTGGCACACGCACACTTTCTTACGGCTTGCGCTTCGGGTCCACTTCCCACCTTTAACCACCTCGAGTTCATGGTATATACTAGTTCACTGTATTCATGGCACTGCGGCCGAACGCTCGCTAAACCTTTCGAAAACCAAGGAGGTTACGCCCAGCAAGTATGACGTAGCAAACTTTTTCAGTCAGATAGTGCTCAATGTACATGCCAATGGCTGCTAATGGGAAATGAGAGGCGGAGAATTCGGCTTTTACTTTCTTACGGCTTGCGCTTCGTATCTACTTCCCATTTTTGACCACCTCGAGTTCATTCATGGTATAAACAAGTTGATTTTATTCATGGCACTGCGGCTCAACGCTCGCTAAACCTTTCTAAAGCTAAGGAGATTACACCCAGCGAGTATAACGTAGCAACCCTTTCTTGTCAGATAGTGCTCAATGTACATGCCAATGGCTGGCTGCTAATGGTGATCGCAGGATGCGCGTTAACTGAAAGGCAAATGCTCCTGTCCCTCATTGCCCATTAGCAGCCATTGACATGTACATTGAGCACTATTTTTTATTGTTAAACAACGCACAGAAGTCTCTCGCCGGCACCACCTTGGAGGTCAAAATGTTATACTTGTTACATACTACAGGGGACGAACGGGTGCCGCTATAAAGAGTTTCGCCCCTGAAAAAACGCCAGGCCTGCGCGGTAGGCGCAGCACAGTCACAGCGAAAGCTATAGAAGAGCGGCCTTTCAGAGCCTTTTCAAAACACTCATTGGAAAACTGCAAGCACACTTAATTGATACCTACTAAGGCATTAATAATAAACTTTTGGGTAGTAGGCCGGCATTCACTATGCTATTTTTCGTCATTCTTCTGAGAAGTGTGGTATCCGCTTAACACTTGCAAGAAATTTTGTGCCAATTGTTCATGCAGAGGCTGAAGACGACGAGGAATTATGGCTGAAGTGGGTATGCATGCGCAACAGTTAATAAGGAAACAAGAACAAGCTTTTGTAATGGGTTGGAGAATTGGACGGCCCACTCGTTACGCTAATCGCATTGTGCGACGACTGGTTGTCCTTTCGCTGTTGTAAAACGCTTCATAAGTCGTATTAACGCGATTACTTTACCGAAATCAAGCCTGCCTAAGGCAAGTTTGACAACAAGTCACGAGCATCGGAGTAGCTATTGCCACCAGCACGTAGTGGGTCGACAGCAAGAGCGGCTCTCAATCTGGAGGAAAAAGATGATCGCGTGCTTTCTTCTCTGCTCGAGAGCCAGCCACGACTGACGCATCATCCTAGTGCTAGCTACCCGGTCGTTCAATAAATCCCCCAGTACTTGTGACTCATCGTGACAAACTGGTGGAAGGTGCTGGGTAGCCTCACGGATGCTGCAGACCCCCCCAGGAAGCCGTAATACGAGTCCAGTGCCAGTCAACACTCCCGTGCATCGGACCAGCCGCCGAATCAGGGGATTGCCTCCGGAAGTCAACGATACTGCTCCCACCACGTCAACAAACATGACCAACACTTCGGTACAAACCTTGGCAACCGGCACGGGAAGCACGTCGCCGAACCGCTATACGTTGGAAAGCCCACGGGCACCGCCGACGTTCCATGGTACGGAGCGCGAAGACGTTGAGGACTGGTTGGCGGACTTCGAGCGCGTAGCCAACTTGAATCAGTGGGACGACGCGGCGAAACTGGGTCGTGTCTACTTCTATCTCGAAGACGGGGCTCGCACGTGGTATCAAAATCGGGAGGAGCAGCTGACGACGTGGCCCGAATTCTCTCGTAGACTTCTGCAGACATATGCCAGCACTGACCGCCAAGAAAGAGCTGAACGAGCTATTCTTGCCCGCGTCCAGTCGCCAAACGAAACTGTGACCGCGTACGTCGAAGACATGACGCGCCTCTTCCGACGGGCCGATTCAAGAATGACTGAGGACAAGAAGTTGCGTCACTTGATGCGCGGTGTCAAGGACCAGCTTTTTGCCGGCCTCGTGCGAAGTCCTCCGAAGACGGTCGCGGAGTTCTTGTCCGAGGTCATGACAATGGAAAAAATGCTGCAGCAGCGATCCAACCAATACGACAGGCAAGTCAGTGGCATGTCTATTGCCGACATTTTCACCGCCACTAGAACCAACAACGACTGTCTACGTGAACTCATCCGTGATATAGTACGTGAAGAGTTACAAAAGGCTGGTGTAACACCTCATCCTACAGTCAACTCTATTGCAACTGTGATCAAGGATGAGCTGCACCAGGCCCTCCGGGACACCTTGCCTCATGATACAGCTGTGCCAGCTCCTGCTGAATACCGCCGTGAGACAACCTGCGCGGAAGCCTTGAAACGCCCTGCTGCAACGCCGCCATTATTCGTCCATCCTGTTCCTGCTGTTTCACTACAGTCAGCGCAGCACATACCGTACTACGAAGGCACGTACACGCCACCGCCCCTGCCCTTCGTCCCTGGTGCTTCTGTCGCCCATCGTTCAGTGCAACCAGTTCAGTACATCGACGATCGGCGCACGTCTCCTCGAAAGTCTGATGTTTGGCGCACACCTGATTGCCGGCCTCTGTGCTTTCACTGCGGAGAAGCTGATCACTTGTACCGCCAGTGCCCATATCGCCGTCTTAGGCTTCGCGGCTTCTCTGCGTACTCGCCGCCACCCCGTTACGGTCAGAGACCACGCGACATCCAAAACTACCTCTCCCAGCAGCATGCACCACCGTCTGCCGGGCGCCAGTCGCGCTCGCCATCACCGAGGCGATTTTCATCAACGCCCCAGCGGTATTCTACCGCTCGATCTCCCAGCCCCCGCCGGGAAAACTAGCCGAAGCGACCTCAGGGGGCGGGGTCGCTGAACGTCGAAGCGCTGAAGACCTTCTATTGACGCAGAACTGTACAGAAACTCGTCCGACATCACCTGCTGCTGCAAAGGTTAGCCGGCTTTCACTCGACATAGCAGTAACAATTGATGGTTGTGTAGTTAATGCGTTAGTGGACACCGGCGCAGACTATTCCATACTGAGCGGGAAACTGACAACGCAGCTGAAGAAAGTAATCACACCATGGCATAACTCGCAGATTCGGACAGCTGGTGGCCATGTCGTTACTCCACTGGGTGCCTGCACAACTAGAGTACAGATTCAAGGGTACACATTCGTAGCAAGCTGCCTTGTTCTACGTGAATGCTCCCGTGACGTCATTCTGGGAGTTGATTTTCTACAGGAAAATGGAGCTATCATTGATCTGCAAGAGCGCCGCGTCACGTTCTCAGCCCAGCGAGCAATCAACGTGCAGGATGACGGAATGCGTGTCGACGTACTCCGTATTTCTGAACAGAGCGTGACGCTTCCTCCCCGAGCCAGTGTTCTAGTCGACGTAACATGCTGTGGTTTGAGCGATGGCGATGTGGTGGCCGAGACAAATTTAGAACACCTCCTGCAGCAAGGCATATGTGTAGCGAGAAGTGTAATACACGTTCGTGACGGCCGATCTGAATTGCTCGTTACCAACTTTAGCAACGAGCATCGACACCTTTTCAGTGGCACTTCGATAGCGTTTGCCCACGAAGTAGCAAACGTAACCAACTGTCTCACGTCAGAAGTAGTGGATAACGCAGACACATCAATGAGCAACATTGACATCAATCCTGATCTGTCCACCGATAACCAGACTGCGCTGCGAGCGCTCTTGTTCGAGTACAGGTCTTGCTTCGCAAGTTGCTCGAAGATCCGCCAGACGTCCATCACTCAACACAGGATCATCACGTACGAGGACGCACGCCCAATACACCAGCACCCCTACCGCGTGTCGGCTAAAGAACGTGAAGCGATACGTACGCAAGTTCGCGAGATGCTTGACGATGGCGTTATCGAACCATCCAACAGCCCGTGGTCATCTCCAGTCGTGCTTGTCAAAAAGAAGGACGGGTCGCTACGCTTCTTCGTCGATTACCGAAAGCTTAACAACGTGACCAAAAAGGATGTGTACCCGCTACCACGTATCGACGATTCGCTAGATAGACTTCGTCGTGCCCATTATTTCACTTCTCTCGATCTCAAAAGCGGGTACTGGCAAATCGAGGTAGATCAGCGAGACCGCGAAAAGACAGCCTTCGTGACTCCAGACGGCCTATACCAATTTCGAGTACTCCCTTTCGGCTTGTGTTCAGCGCCGGCAACTTTCCAGCGAATGATGGACACTGTCCTCACAGGGCTGAAGTGGCAGACTTGTCTTGTCTACCTTGACGATGTGGTGGTCTTCTCTGCCACGTTCGAGCAGCACCTTCAGCGCCTGCGCAGCGTGCTGGAGGCTATCCGATCGGCGGACCTCACACTAAAGCCACAGAAGTGCCACTTCGGCTATAAAGAACTAAAGTTTCTTGGACATGTAGTTAGCGCCGAAGGAATCCGTCCCGATCCGGACAAGCTTGCCGCTGTTGCCGAATTACCAGCTCCTGTCGATAAGAAAGCTGTCCGGCGCTTTCTTGGTTTGTGCGCCTACTATCGCCGATTCATTCATGGCTTTTCACAGATAGCAGAACCTCTGACTCGTCTCACAAGGGACGACACACCGTTTGTCTGGGAAAACGAGCAACAAGCAGCTTTTGATGAGCTGCGACAGCGCATGCAATCAGCGCCCGTTCTCGCTCATTTCGACGATGATGCTGACACGGAGGTCCATACCGACGCTAGTAACATTGGGCTCGGTGCAGTGCTCGTTCAGCGTCAAGAAGACATCGAAAGAGTGATAGCCTACGCCAGCCGCTCTCTATCGCGTGCTGAGGCGAATTATTCCACTACGGAGAAAGAGTGCCTCGCAGTCGTGTGGGCAATCACCAAGTTCCGCCCGTACCTTTATGGTCGTCCCTTCAAGATAGTGACGGACCACCACGCCCTCTGCTGGTTGGCAAGCCTGCGCGACCCTTCAGGACGGCTAGCACGGTGGAGCTTGCGGCTGCAGGAATTTGACGTCACCATCGTCCATAAGTCCGGCCGTAAGCATGAAGACACTGACACACTGTCACGCGCGCCCCTTCATGTCGTCAGTCAGGAAGCAGAGGAAGACGAAGGCTTCCTGGGCGCCATTAGCTCATCAGACTTGAGTAAACGGCAGCGGGATGACGCAGAGATTCGTCCGATCATTGATCATTTAGAGGGCCAGGACACAATCATACCACGTCATTTATTCCGCTCGTTGCCGTCGTTCTGCCTTCGAGATGGTGTGCTGTACAAAAAGAACGCTCGTTCGAACAACCGTGCCTACCTCCTGGTGGTTCCTCGAGACATGCGAGACGACGTCCTCTTCGCTTGCCATGACGAACCCACATCCGGTCATCTGGGCTACTCACGAACACTTGCCAGAGTGAGTGAGAGGTACTATTGGCCAGGACTTTCGGCAAGCGTCAAGAAGTACGTGAAGAGCTGTCGGGAATGTCAGCGCCGAAAGCAACCATCTGTTAAGCCAGCTGGTTTGCTTCAGCCCATTGAAGCACCTTGCACGCCATTCGACCAAGTCGGCATGGACATTCTCGGGCCATTTCCCCTGTCTGCGGACAGCAACAAATGGGTGATCGTCGCGACCGACTATTTGACACGCTACGCTGAAACCCAGGCGATCCCACGAGCCACGGCTTCTGAGGTAGCACAATTTTTCACGCGCCACATCGTGTTACGACACGGTGCTCCTTCCAGTGTAATAACGGACAGAGGGACGGCATTCACGGCGCAGCTTACGGACGAAGTTTTCAAACTGAGCAACACCAGACACCGAAGAACAACTGCGTACCACCCGCAAACCAACGGACTTACCGAGCGACTGAATAAGACCCTCGCAGACATGATCTCAATGTACATCGACGTACAGCACAAAACATGGGACCGGATCTTACCTTACGTGACCTTCGCGTATAATACCACCGTGCAAGAGACCACGCGATTCACGCCATTTCGGCTTCTCTACGGCCGCGAAGTGCAGACCATGCTAGACTCTATGCTACCGTGTCAAGACGAAAACGAGTTGGCAACTGACGCCGAAGAATTCGCAGAGCGTGCTGAGGAAGCCCGGCAACTCGCGCGACTGCACATCGGCCAGCAACAGCAGGCAGACGCACGACGCTATAATACCCGCCACAGAGAAGTGTTTTACAGCCCCGGAGATCAAGTTTGGGTGTGGACGCCCGTCCGCCGCCGTGGCCTTAGCGAAAAGTTGCTGAGCCGGTACTTTGGCCCATATAAAGTGTTACGCCGCGTCAGTGACGTGAACTACGAAGTGGTTCCGGACTCAACACCCCATGCACGGAGCAGGACACGGCTGAGGCCGGACGTCGTTCATGTGTTGCGCATGAAACCATTTATTGCGCGTTGCTCGTAACTTTTCCTTTACCGTACAGCATTCTTTGTGTTTTTTTTGTTTATTTGTGTGAACTTGCTTTCTCGTTCATTGACGTTTCTTATATTGGCACGCTCTTCAATTTTTACTTTCACATTATCCGAATTTCCAATTTCTTTTTCACGTGCCTATGTAGTAGCATCGCGGTGATGCTATGTACTTTTCTTTCCTCTTTTTGGGACTTGTTTTTTTTTCTTTTCGGAAGGGGGGATAATGCCACCAGCACGTAGTGGGTCGACAGCAAGAGCGGCTCTCAATCTGGAGGAAAAAGATGATCGCGTGCTTTCTTCTCTGCTCGAGAGCCAGCCACGACTGACGCATCATCCTAGTGCTAGCTACCCGATCGTTCAATAAATCCCCCAGTACTTGTGACTCATCGTGACACTATGTAGCAGAATACAGGGCTGGCACCCAGCGGACCCGGGTTCGATCCCCGCTGTGCCATTGGAGCTAAGTCATGCCTGTCTAAGGCAAGTTTGGCACCAAGTTACAAGCACCGGCGTAACTCACTAGTATAATATTGGGCTGGTATCCAGAGGGCTCGTGTTCAAGCCCCACTGTGTCATTAATGCAAGTTTTTTTTTCTGATTCCGCGCGATGCGATTACGGACATCGGCGGCGGCGGCGGACAACATATGCAACTGCGCGTGACCCAAGTTGTGATCTCATAACAACTTTCGCTGTAAAAAGGTCTTCGATTGGCGATGGGAGTCCCTCAGGTGACGTCAAACAAGATCAGCGATAAAGCCGAGTCTCTATCACTCCGCCTCCTGGCGTCTCAGGCTTTGTTGACGCAGCTATCAAGACTGGGTGAACCTCCACAGGGACGGCCCTTCTCCGGCGGCTAAGAGCAAGACCTGACTCCCGTTTTCACGCGACGCTGAACACATTTCGACATTTCGGCTTGAAATCGCCTCATCGGAGCCCTATCAACCCGCCATGGTCCTTTGCGGACGTTGCCTGTAACTTCAGGGTCCCTAAACTGCCGACGAAATGCACTGTTCCGGCTGAGGAAGCAAAGTTTCTGCTGTTGAACCATTTGAGCACCATGTACCGTGGTCACCTTCAAGTCTACACTGACGGATCAGTGTGCCCACTGACGGATAGCTGCGCAGCGGCTTTCTGCGTACCCTCCTTTGGCGTGTCAAGGTCGGGCCGCCTGGATCGTGTTGTGCCGAAAGCACAGCAATCACCGCGGCTTAGCGAAAATTGCAAACGCTTTCTGCACGAGATGTGGTAGTGCTGACTGATTCACAGTCGGCGTTACAGCGACTGCATCGAGGAATACCCCAAGAAAAATCCTCAAGACAATCTCTGGCGTTCATTAAACACCTGATCGGCAAGAGCTCCAATGTAAAATTTCAGTGGATCCCATTTCACTTTGGAATTGAAGGCAATGAAAAAGCTGATGTCCTTGCACGTGAAGCGCAAACTTGCGTTTGAAAAATAAGGGCTCCTAAAACTTACCAGAACAACAAGAGTGTTATACGAAATCACTTCAGGGCGATCCACAAGTTCCCACGTCATTCGGACTTTCCAGAGAACAAGTGACGCTGCTTTATCGGATAAGAACCGACTCCGCACACACGCCGGCTTGGTCTTTCAAGACTGGGCGAGGCGCTTCCCCGTTTTGTGCCGTTTGTGGTGACGTCAAACATTTCACTTTACTGTGCCCGCCGTTTGACAGAAAAAGAACAGAGATGCTATGCAGCTTGCAGAAATGTTGTCACAAGCATTGGAAGGTGTCATTTTTTCTGAAGGACCCACGGCGACGAGGATGAGCGTGCAACGTATCCTGATGACTTTCCCGCGAGACACTGGGCTGAGTGACATTAGGTGAATGACCCCTTTAATTTAAGAGATGCTCAGACGGAACAATTGCCGTCCTTTTAGGCCAAGCTAACGCCACCTTTGCAACATCACTACCACCACGACCGGCAGCGTGAACCAATGTCTTCGGCCAGGCTACATGTTCATTTTTTTCTCTTTATTTTGCATTGACCTTTACTATATGGTAGAACCATTGGCAATTCCATTCTTTAAAAAATGCTCGCTAAAATGATTGTTAACGTTCTGCCACTTTTGTTTCACGGAAGCATCCGCGTTTTAGTTATTTGTTGTACAATAAAATTGTTTTCCCAAATGAGTGTGTTCTTTGCTTAATTGCTTTAAAATTCTGGCCATAAAATGGCTCTCGTTCTTCTTCCCGATTCATTTTTTTTTCACACATGCGTAAGTGGACAAACCAGTTCCCGTGCATTCCCCCCTCCCCCCCCCCCTTTTTTTTTCCTTTTTGTCACTCGATTTCCCGTTACTGCTTTTGTATGGGCCTTAATTCTTAGTCGAGATTAGTGGTAGGAAGGCATTCTTTCTGGTGCACACGCTCTAACTTTACTACAGTGTCGAAATTTCCTTTCCATCGCTGGTTAGCTCACCTCATGTGCTGCATTTCACTTTGTTTTAATTTTTTTCTATTAATTAGGCAAAACTTCCATATTCCCGGGCCACTTTCCATTTAACATGTAAAGACTTCCTTTCTGTCACGGACGGCCATTTTTGGCGACACCGCGTCACGGCAATTAACGGGCGCCGTACTCCCCGACTGACCGTGAGAGCGGCGGGCGCATGAAAGGGAGCCGAGAAGGGCAGAATGGGGTGCTCTTCTTAGAACGTCGCCGCCGACAGTCGACCCTTTTGTAACTGCGGCGGCGTCTGTAAGGTCGTAGAAGGCCGCGGTATACCCCGAACAAGGATTAGACTACAAGACGCACCGGCTGAGAGCCAAACGTTTGACCGTTCCCACGGGGAAAAGCGTGGGAAACGCTCTGGTGGCCAAGCCGTATGACAACAACCCGACAGGTTGTCCCTCTCGCTAGTTGAGGGCCCTCTCTCAATTAAAAAGGGGTGGGGTCGAAATATTTTTGGGGCGGAGTTTCCCATCAATTAAACGCGCATGATTGGACCCAGGTAGAGGTCTCTTGTCCCCAAGGAAGAGAGCGAGGAGACACGAGGGGGATTTAAGCGCAGGATTTTGCCCTGCTAGGCAGACTAGTCGCTGACCAACATGATGTAGAAACATATCAACAAGCATCTCTTCTAGAAGTTTTTAGTGTGGCTCTGTATCGGCTGGCCACCTAAACTTAGCCGTTCGTCTAGTTGTGACGCGATATTAATGTCTGCAACGTAGACATCGGGACTTCGCCTCGAGTTAGCTCAACCTGCTCGAAGTCACCTGCAAGCACTAGCCTCCCGGAGCCACCAGCGTTGCAACACCGCCGACATCGCAGTCGTGCGAGAACTCTCTTCGACTTCTCGCATCCGATCGTCGGGGACGCAACGCTGCCGGTCATCACACGTATGCCTTCACTTGTTTATATCTCCGAGCTTTCTACCCTGTCGTTCTATTCGTGTTAGTTTGTGTAGTTTGTAATATTTCTCTCTCGTAAGCTGATTTATTGTTTCTGCTATATATTTCTTTAGTTGTATCAAGTGTCGATGTATTTTGTTAGTTGTATTGAAGTGTTGTATTAGATCCCGTGTGCTGCAATATCACTAGAGTAAAGTTGCTTTGTTTTCTCACGTCTCTGATCTCTTCACTGTCTCTGCTTGCGTACGGAACGAACCGACCTGCTGTCATTCCCGTCGCCGACTTCGCACTGGCGACGCTAGAGTGGCAGCTTGTAACACTTTCAAACAATTTGGCCCTCACCCCCCCCCCAAAAAAAAAAAGAAAGAGTCCTGTCTACGTGCCTGATACTAACGCTAAGTGTAGAATTGTGAAACTGACGTTGCAGTGTACTAGACGAGAAAAGTGGGCTTGCTCATCCACTTCTCTGACGCAGCTGGCGTTGAATTGGATAGATGGCGCCACAGGCAACTTCACTTGCAGAAGCTGCTTGTCGTTGGTATCACGTAAGCGTTGTGATGTACGTTTCTGTAATATTTAAAATAAATTTGCTTTTATTGACTTTCCCGCGACTGTATTGCAAGCGTGTGTTGCTTTCGGTTCACCCTTTTTGCCTATTTTGCGATAGTTAGCTGAAAATCGCTTCGATGGCAGTCAACGCAACCTACACATTTTCTCTTTTTAGTGCGACGCAGTTAACGCTTTTGAATTTGGCGCCTTTAAGTTCTTTGCATATTTTGACGAGCACTGTGCATTCGTTCTGGCCACATCACATTTGCACCAATACAGCGCATCCTATAAAAGGATGATGCACTTTTGAAAATGTACGGTTTCATGCCATGTAGACGTAACCTAATAAGATATTGTATCAAAATTATGACCTGCTTTCCACCACGGAATGAGAAAATATTGCATGCCCGCTACTTTTGCAAGCATAAACATGCAGGTATCCCGCTGGCTGGGTTTGTGCCTTAGCAATACTAAAATGAAATTGTAGCTTATGTATTTTTTGTTTCACTTTGGTTGTTGCACATCAGACAGTAGTTTTCAGGGGCCTATTAATAACCATTATTATGCAGTTGCACGGTTGCTGCGCATATATGCACAGCGTCATAAAGGTAAACGAAATTAAGATACACAATTAAAACTCTTAACGTGAAACTCTTATATTTGCAAAAACTGAAGCACAACATCCATCCGTTGCTTCATACACTTTATTCTTTATGTGCAATGACTCAGCTTCAGCTGCTTGGCCCTCTGCCGCTTTTTCCTGATTTGTCGCTGTTCAGTCCTTTCACATAAAATCGAAGATGCGTTACAACGTAAACACGAATTGCTTTCGCTGTGAAGGTAGCAGCGTGCACACGACAACCAATTTCGAATGAAAGTATGCGTTGAACAACTGCAACCATGTCCATAACTCCATAACGCTGTCGGTGTGCAGTTTGTTCTGGCAGAAACATTCCGTGAAAATACTCTCGAGCTTTTTCACGAAGCCGCACAACTGGCTAGAGGAATGAAAAAAACCATGAAAAAAAATTGGCCCCGTATCTGCATGTAATCTGCAAGTGTCGTTGAAAGACGATATTCTTGCGTGTGGAAAGAGTGAACAATTTGATTGATGTTCTGTGCACGAAAATTGGTGAATGATATTTTGGAGGCACTGCGTTAGAGTGCCTCGAGCTTGCAGCGGAGGTGAACGAGCGCATCAAGGCACGTCACACGTGAAACATGAGCGCCACCTGGCAGTGTTCTTGGAAAACAAAGCGTGTGGCTCTGAGACGGGTGTGCGCGCCCGTCTCAGAGGTGATAAGGTGTAGAACGCAAGGCGACGGGTAGGTGCCACCACCATCGCGTCTTAGCAAAGCGTTTGAAACACTCACCTTTTCGTGCAAGCGTTGCATGGTCAGCGCAGCGTGATAAGCGCTACGGTCCTTAAAATTACTTATATATGCCTTTTATAGTAAAAGATGCACATGCAGAGTATATACGTGTTGTTATGGTGGCCCAGACTTGCGCAATAATTGCTTATTATTGACAATTGCACAGGTATGAACGCTAAATCTTGAGCAACATTGTTGGGCGCTGCGGATAGAGTCAGCCGTTTCTAGTACCCGGCGCCGTTAAGAGTAGACAAACAGACAAATGTACAGAGACAGATAGACAGACAGACCAAAATTTTTGCGTCGAATGTCCCCAAGAAAGACTATCGTCTTTAAAAGAAGCGCATCAACATTGAGCAGAAGTGCTACAAAGGAATATAAAGTTACATAGCGTATCACTTGAGGGCACATTTGCTGAGCAGATACGCGAACTCTTTTTCCGTGAGATATATCAGTGACTCACTGCCGCATGCTTCATACATTCGTTTAACATGGAAACGCTCTATCACTTCCCTGATTATCTGGGATGTGTTTTTCGACAAAATGTCTGTATCGGCAAAGACAGGTGAACAGCCACACGTGCTGCAGTGTGATGCGTGATGCGAAGCGTTCGGATTCTTAAGCGAATTTCTGTGCTCTTAAGCGCACATTTATGCATCGACCGTTTTGCCCCACGTATGACTATCCACATGTAATAGCAACATGACAAGCACAGAAGTGACTGCGGAATTAATCGAATTAATCATGTTTCCTGACCGAGACTACACTGTACCCAGACTGGCCGGTGGTTTCGGCTGCAACGCTCCTCCAATTTTCTACGGATGACGACGCCAGTGCCGCTACTCGGGTACAGTAACTCGGGCCATAGCCTCCTATATAACTTTATAGAGGAGGCTATGCTCGGGCGAAGAGCACAAATTGGCAACGTTTGTAGAGTGACCTAGATAAAGGACCCGCCCCGCATGTCATCTCATAGCCTCCGCCGGAGAGTGAGCCCATTGCCTTCTTCTGTAACTAATGTACTAGGATTGATAAAAAGGGATTCTTTCCTCCATGTAATCCATGGATGATGTGCCTAAATGCAACGTTTATAGAAATATCTATAAACGTTGCCTGAATGTGCCCCTCTACCATTACATCTATATAGCCGTCAGCGCCAACATTTTGCGGCGGACAGAATTGAATATCGCGGGAAAGATAAATTTTAGGACTCGCGATAGCCGTCAGTGCTCAGGTTTAAGAGGTCGAAGAACCATTTGTGGATCCCGCCTTGCTACGCAAATATAGCGCA
The DNA here is from genome assembly GCF_043290135.1 of Rhipicephalus microplus. Lineage (NCBI taxonomy): Eukaryota > Metazoa > Arthropoda > Arachnida > Ixodida > Ixodidae > Rhipicephalus > Rhipicephalus microplus. The sequence goes on along the minus strand of NC_134704.1, from coordinate 41,072,510 downwards.
GTGATGGTACCGAGTAAACGACGAAAGGAAACTCCCCCTGAAGAAGAGCCCGATGACCCAGCGCAAAATAAAATCCCTATTCTACTGCCCCAAGGTGAGTGAAATGGCGGCAGTCATTGACCGAATCTTGACGAGTTATATATATGCAAGCAGTTCCAAAGTTCAGGATATGCACTGCTGCTACTGAAGCATGTGTGTACAAATTTCTGACGTTTAAGCCCCAAAGAGCCAGTCTTGCAGCTTACCTTTAGGCTGAAGTTCGTTTCCTTCGGCGGCGATACGTTTGGTCGCCGTATCCACCCTTCGCATTGCGCGAAACCTAACTGGTAGCATCTTGTGTTTCAGATGAACGCCATCGCACGGTCAAGGTTGCTGTAGCTCTGGCAATCATACGTACGAAGCCAGACAACGTTTCGGCGGAAGATTACGTCATAGAGCTCGCGGAACAGCTGAGAAGCAACGAAGCCAAGATGTCCGATGTATGCCAATGCCTCGAAGATGATGTTCTCCAGTTGCAGCAGAAAGTAGCGCTGATGAGCATCAGAAGCAGCCTGCCGTCCAACCCATTCGGCAAGTTCCTTGTTATAATGCAGTGTTCAGACAGAAATGGTAACGAGATCTGGGGCACAGCGCGATCGAGTGTCAGCAGCATTTTGTCTTGGGGTGCGCAAACCCACTTGGCATCGTGGCTGGGGAAGGGACAAGCGCTCGTGTAGGTAGGGAGGGGGTGAGTTCAACACCTCCCCCCCCCCCCCCAAAAAAAAAAAATTCCATTTTGCTGGCGCATATATACACGTACGCACGAACATAAATTTCCGGCTACGCCCCTGGAGGAAGTGGGAGAGTGCCCTTGTTGCCCCCCCCCCCCCCCTCCTACCGACGCTTAAAGACACACTAAAGAGAAAAAAATTCTTTGGTATTGTTAAGTCGTACTCTTGCACTGTATCGAAAAACATGCTCTCTGCGAGAAAGCTTGGCAAGTGAGAAAATGGGGGGGGGGGGGGGGGGGTGACAACACATCGCGGTTCCCCCATCAGTTATCGCGACGACAGATTTCAATGGCACCTAGTAGGACCCAAATAGTTTCCAATTGGTAAAAATGGAGTGCATTTTCTTCTGAAAGAGCCGGAGACTACGCAAGTTTCAGAAAATTTTGTTGAGGCAATGCTGCAAAAATACCAAACACTTTGGAATATGTTAAGTCTTAATGGAAGACTTCAGCAAGAAATTTAAGTGAAACTTTCAAGATTTTTCAATGATTAATATACCTGTGATGTTCAAACTGATAACACTAATAATAATAATGTCTAAACTAATCTGTTCAACTTGGGTACATACACCTTTAACCACACTAAACGATACAATCACTTGTGCTTGAACAGCATGTATGCATGTTCACACAAACTGAGCTTGAAATACTGTTTCTATGCAGCTTACTGTCGTGAACCAACGTACGAACCCACGGAGAAGCTTTCGATCACTGCAGAGCGCATCGCTCAGCACTGGGCATTTTTGCAGAATTACCTGTCAGTAACATCCAACGCAGCTCTTCTGAAACGGGCTGTCGAAGGCACCGACGCTGAAGAACTGACGCTCCGTTCAGCAAACAACCTCTTACGGACGTTACGCAAGAGCGCACCGATCAGTGGCACCGAAATGGAGCTGTGTCATAAGGCACTGTCTACTTTATCGGATATGTGCAATGATAGGCGTAACACACTAACTCCTTCTCTTCAAGCAGCTGTGGTGGATTTCATTGCAGACTGCCTCAACGAAATCGCAGAACGGCGGGAAGAACGAGTCGATGTAAGTATTTTTGAGATACTTTGTTACAAACAAGGTCCATATTTTGAGAGGGATCACATAAGAATGTGTTGTATGCTTCGTATATCGAACAGCCCCTTGTGATGTTGCAGGTTTGGACATCTCAGGTATACTCGATTCATTTCCTTACTTAAAGGTTATTCTGCTGCCCATTATTCAAGCAGATCAAACACTTTGCAGTAATCAACAGTGGAGAAAGCTGCATATTCTTGCACTAATAGTTCATCTTTGGTGGCTCAACATAGACATGCTCCAATGACATATATTGATGTAGGTGTAAAGGTTGGGAATTGTCGAGAATATTTTTATTGCAATGCTTCAGCTGAGCACACTGAACAGTATAATTCCTCACTGCATGACGAATCTTTGACGTTTCATCAATAGTTTGTCAGTAACAGCGCTGCTAAATGGTGTCCCTAACTATTTTAGACCAGAGTTTGGAAAAGAAATCCACGAGGCATTGCAGAGAGGACTAAAGTTAGGGGAAAAGTGGGTATTCTTTGCAATGAATCATGCACTTGCACCCCACATGATCAGTTTTACAGAATCAAAACAGTATTATTCAAGTCTGAAAAAGTAACAGACAGCATGCACTTGCACTCCACATGATCCATTTTACAGAATCAAAACAGTATTATTCAAGTCTGAAAAGGTAACAGACAATATCAAAGTTCATAACAGCTCACCAATTAAATTCTGTCACACAATTTGCTTCACAGATTTTAGTAACAAAGTTTCCAAAGAGCGTATTCCTTGGAACACACTGCATGATAACAAACCAGCTATCCAATGCTGAATTAAGCAAAGCCATTTTCTTAAAGGGGCCCTGAAACACTTTTTTGTGTAACCATGGAATTAATATGAAAATACCCTAGCGCACAAGGTAGAAGGAAAAGCACTTGACAGGAAAGACACTTCTGTGCGCTCATATATTTCTACATTATGTTGTACCAACTGGCTCAGCATTTTACTTTATTGAACCATGGAATTAATACACTGGAAAAGCGTATTACCTCACAAATTGAACGCCGCAAAAATTTTAGGAATCCGTCCAGTACAAGCGTAGTTGCAAAGATTTGTCACACGCTGCAATCACATTCTCTCGTTCTGACGAAAGCACTGGAAGCTGAGCAGGGAGAGATGAGAGAGGCAAACAAAAGCCATCATTCTCGCCTTGTGACCTTCAGCATTTTTCTTTTTTTTTTCTTTGAATACGCGACTTTTCAGTGCGATCTCACATGCACGCGTGGACAAGTGATGGCCTTTTGCGGTAACCTCTGTAACAACCGAGTGCGCCATGTTCAAATCGGCCAATGGTTGATAGATGGGTCTACTGGGCTTATTTTCCGCGATTTGTGGAGAGAAGAGAAAGCCATTTTTAGCTGACTGATAATTTATTGAGATTCCAGGCCGCATGCTGCACTATAATATTTGGCTCGAGTGTTGTCGGGAGCCTCTACTACCGATCGGCAGCATTTTCTGACCATGCTCAAGAAGTGTTGCAGGGCCCCTTTAACACACGCATGATGAACATTTGAAAGGACTACCAGCCTCTAGTTTCAAGTTTGTTTTCCAATTCAGTACAGGCGCCAGGAAAACATTGCAAGCTGGGTGGGAAGCCTTGCCCGTGGCCAAGTCTTCACACTTCCCATCGTCAGGCACCTTCTCGACAAGCTGCTTCAGTTTGACAGTTTCATTGACACACTCCAGGAAGACCAGAAAGCCCTAGAGATAGACCACTTTGATCGCTCCTTCTGTCTGCTACAGTGCACTCAAAATGCTGTTGCGTCGCTTAAAGAAGTTTCGCCTCTAGTTCGCTGCGAGCTTTCCGATGTGGGAAAAGCTCTGGTGGCCTTTTGCAACAAATGCCGGCATACACACCCACTGTTTGCACGTTACCTCTACGACATTCTAAAAGTGCTGAAAGATAGGATAACTCCTCGCAAGAGCAATAAGCCACCAGCGAGGAAATTGTACACGTATCTAACAAGAAATGTGCACTAGTTAACGTGGCTACCAACAGCAATGTTACACTATACAATTTCAACATTTCCCAAGCATGTTGCAATCTGAAATGCGATCTCGGTGACTAAAAAAGACACGACACGAGAAGTGTATAATAAATTAGATTTATTCAAACATACCTCACTCTCATGAAATGCATATATACATGTAACAGTCTAGTCAATTATGTACTCTGTCTGCATGCCTTGTGCAGAGAATAAAAAAAAAGAGAATAGAACAATTCTGCTTTTTTTGGTTACTCTAGCGCATGACGCCGACCTTGACAAAGCCAAGCACTCCCACGAATTGAGCCTGGAATGCAAACATGTCAACTGCATAAAACCACAAACGTACTTCAACTAAATAACTATGGCTTGAGAAATAGTAGTGAAAACATTTATTCTAGGCTAGTGTTGCCAGCGATTGTGCCTCTTGTCTATCGTACGTTTTCACATGGCAAGAAGCGTACAAGACTGCGGTAGCGCACTAAACTATCGTACAGTATACGTGAGTCAGCATGGACTAGATCAAGGCACACTGTCCCACCAGAGAAGGCAAGTCCATCATAAACAAAAAGAGAGGGGTAGGCGTGGTGACAACAGCAAGCTGCACTTAACAGGGTTAGTTACGGAAGCGTCCAGGCGAAAACAAGTGCATAGTAACTTTGAGACCAGCTCGAGCCTAACACTGAGAACATGAGACTAGCTCGAAACTAAGCGAAAACGATGGCAATGAAAAAAAAGAGGAAAATGGAATTCGCTGCATCCCTCAAATGATGGCTACCCAATAGCATCTAGGAAAGTGCAAAGAAATTAAAAGAAAACATCTTGTGCTCTGGTAAAGCTGGGATTGCTTAGAAATCTCACAACACAGAAGATGCTGCGATGTGTTGCAGCCGCTTCAATGCGAGGTCTGTTATCACAGTCAACGTGTTCAAACACCTTCGCGCCGTGATGGTCGCACCACGTCGCAAAACTTTTCCAGCATTTCCACCCTGCTACTAGTACAACAATGGAGCAATTCCTTTTTCATAGCCCATTCGTTCCCATTCTGTGTACAACCTAATTGGAAAAAAAAAAGAATGCCTTAGCTAAAAGGACTCTAAAGACTGCACAGCCTCACACGGAATTCGTCAATCTACGCGATGAAATCAAAACTGTAGAGAGGGTTCGTGTCTAATTAGGCGTGCTTCCCTGGTTTCAGTCACGAGCCCTGTAATGACGAAGAAATATGCGACAATGTGAAACCACAATCGCCTACGTTAAAACATGAGTGTCTAAAGGATCGTCTGCAGAGTTCAGAGAGGACCCCGACGTCAGCAGTTCGGTATCTCCATTTTCGTCAGTGCTTCGCAGCTGAGATGTGGTCTGAAATATAGTGAAAAAAAAAAATTAAATATTACACACACACATATATATATATATATATATATATATATATATATATATATATATATATATATATATATATATATATATCTGCCCGCTCATAATAAGTTCACGTGCTACGTGACGCCAAACATGCGCATAAGAGTGTTTTCACACTCGTTGTTTGGCTTATAGATGGCGCTGACTGTCGCTCCTACTTCTAAATTCACAGATAAACCCAACAAAGTGGATGGAGGGAGTGCCGCTGTAATAGCTCAGTGGTTAGAGCATCGAACGCGTAATTCGAAGGTCGTAGGTTCGATTCCTGCTTACAGTTGGTAATTTTTTCATCCACTTTTCTTTCTTCTTATTTACATTCCATTAATGTTAATAACTTCCCCTGTACATTCCTTGGCATTACTGTCTGTTATATCTCATTATTATTGTGTTAAAAACACGGAAAAACGAGCCCTTAGGTATACACTTCTTTCCCTTATTTTATATATATATATATATATATATATATATATATATATATATATATATATATATATATATACATATACACACACTTTCAGTAAACGGACCCTGAGGGACTGAGAAAATTTTCCATTTAACAGGAGTTCCGTTTATTGTTAATTGAGAGGTGAACATAGGTGCAGAGTACAAGCCTGAAACCAAGCATTGCAGAGGCAATAGTTCCGTTTAAGCAGTAGTTCCGTTTAACAGGTTTCCATTTACCGAGAGTCAACTGTATATATGTGAAAGTTTACCGAGTAGAAAGCGATGTACATTTGATGCCTGTACAAAAGCAACAATTATATCGCAAGAATAAGAAGCAAGAATATTTGCGGTTTACCGGGCCCCAGCAAAGGTGGAAAGAAGGTGTACAGACTATCGACACCACTTTGCAAGCGATTCCGTGTGTTTGTACTTCTGGCATGAAATAGAAGCTCCCTTATGTGATGACTACCTCAATAATGATACTTCTGGTTTATTCAGCAGTGAGATGAGTACAGTAATTCCTAATCCTAATGAACACAAATAATGAAAGCTGTAATTATTTGTTTCTTGCTATCTGCATGCAGTGAATATGCATATGCTTATTAATGAATATTGACTATCATAAGACATTCTTTTATTGCATGCAGCTTCACTGATAATTGTTGTGGTTTTAACGTCCCAAAACCACCATATTATTAGGAGACAAGCCGTAGTGGAGAGCTCCGGAAGTTTCGACCACCTAGGTTTCTTTAACCTGCACCTAAATTCAAGCACACGGGCCTCAAGCATTTTCGCCTCTACTCAAAATGCTGCTGCCGCGGCCGGAATTCTATGCTGCAACCTGCGATTCAGCTGCAGCTTCATGGAAAATAAGGTTCAATTTAAGGAAGAATTCATGTAGAAAAATTTCCCTGTTCAGAATTCAGTTCAGGCTAATACCGAATTTTGCATATTCCTACTCTTCGGTGCACCAACTGAGTAAGTGACAAGTGCAGCACATAGTACGTACCTTTGAATAGTGGTACTGTGGTACCCTTATACCACTAAGGGACTTGTAGCAAGCGAGATCAACCAAGGTCCTAAAAGAGAAACACAGTACCATAACGTAAGTAAAGCAAGCTAGATCAGAAGCAGCAGTGAAGAAGACAACTGGAAAGCCTAACAACTAGTCAACAACTTCGAGCTCAGCGGAACAATTGCTGTCGTCGAACATATTTTCTAACACATCAGAAATGCTTCCGTGGGATGCACAGTAAACATGGCTAATGAATAAATGGAAGCTCACAGAAGCGATGACCAGGAAAGCCAGCCCATTCAATTCCATAGAGCAACCCAAGTTGGCACAAATTGAGGTTCACTCAAGGCAATGCTAATAGCAATTGCACAGTTCAGCAGGCCACCATGTTATTGAAGATGTGCCTCTTTGTTGGCTAGATGTGGCTATAGTTAGCCTGCCAACTCTAATGTGCAACAAACTAATTGTTCCCAGGTGCTGCATGTCGGCTAATTAAACCATAGCCTGATATTTTCGTTTTTTCCCGTCTACATAATCCGCTGTAACCACTGACTAGTTACCTTTTCTTTGTACTTCAGTCATTCTAGCGCAGCACTAAGCAGGCATGCAGACACTAAGAGACTGCCTATAAATATGGTAAAAGAAAAATATGGTAAAAGAAACTTAAGTCATGGGGCCTACCAGTGTGCCTACAAGTCAGTTGGAGATTCCATAGGCTTAAGAACGGTCTCGCACGGTCATTACTGATCGGATCACCATTAGGCACGATGTGGAAGTGGTGTACTATTTACCACCAGCGTTGCTCTACATGCACTAAAAACATCACCAACGACAGTTTTCACAATTTACCACCCGGCACACTATAGTTGCCACAATTCGTATCAAATGCGCAACTTTTCCCTCGCAGAAAAATACAGCAGTTTCTGAGGCATTACTGTAGCTTGTCTGCATACACTATAGAGAACCTACAATTACAGTAGAATCTCGATGATACAAATTCGAAGGGAGCGTGTAAAATATTTGTATCAGCCCGAATTCATATGAACCAAAAACAACTTAAAGCTGATAACAATTATGAATAAGAACTTCATTGGCAACTACACCTTGCTGAAAAGTCTGCGATGCAACTTTCCTGCCTTTACTGTCTCTTAAGTGCCGTGGTTTCCTCGCTCATGCTGCTGGCTCAGCGCTTTCACAGTTGACATCAGAGCTAGCGAAAGCAGCTAAGCTCATTGGAAGTTCACTCGCTTCCCAGCTTACGCAGCCGGAAAACCTCACCGCGAAGTTGACACAAAAAATAATGGGTCCTGGAGAATTCGCATTGGATAATTCAAGTGAAAATGCCAGCACAACCGGAAAACCACGTCCGCGCCCGCCGAAAACGTTCACATTCGTTCTGCCCCTCGTATACATGCCAACCCCGCCGCCACCATCCCCGCTTGAGAATTCATTTGGTTTTGCCCATTTTTTGAGCAAGCTCTAAGTTCGTATAGAGTTATTTGTGCATACAAGGCACTGAAAAGAAACAGTTCACACCTTTACTAATATTATTTCGGAAGACACGCCAGCCGAAATGACACGAGCGGACACAGCAGCGGCGACGGATTCAGCCGGGAGTGCAAAAGCAAGACACATCCGGGCAAGCGGACTCACTGCTGCTGCACCTTCAACTTCCGGTGTTATCAACGATCGTAATCAAAACCAGGCTCTCGACGACGGCGTCCTTGTCAAGGTCACAAGCTTTGACGTGCCGCTGAACTCTATGACCGCGCGCGAAATTCGCGAAAGCGCCAACGCGACCTACCGCAGATGCCTTCGCCGCCATGTTGATTTGCAGCTCGTTGACAACATTACGTGGTTGGAGAGAGAGCGATAGAGCAGCCGGTGAGGCCAAAGCCATGAAGCAAAAAGGCGATACTATGTTATCGCTTGGCGAGAAAATTGGTCTCGGACCAACTTTTTCGCATCGGCCTCACTGCATGTTTTTGGCGCGTTGCGCCGCTGGCATACAGCGGTCAATCGCACATTCGTATTATCTGCAGTGGCTGGGGACACCTTTTGTATAACACCGAATCACTGTATTTTATATAATGTAGTCCATTAAAATTTGCTACATTAAACATGTAGTACATTAAAATTCGTATTATCGCGAAATTCGCATCAACCGTAATCGTATCATCAAGATTCTACTGTAGAAACCTATAGTTGGACCAACTAGCATTAAAGAGTAACAGGGCTGAACATGAATCATGCCAATACTAGTACTTCATTAAGAGTAACTATATTATTTCCTAAATGAAATGCATGCATTAGAATCATTAAATGGAGCCTGTAGGGACGAGGAAACTATTTTCAATTTAACAGGAGTTCCATTTACTGAGACGAACTAGGGAGCAGAATACAAGTAGTCCCAAAGCAATCGTATCAGAGGCAGTTGCTCCATTTGAGCAGCAATTCCATTTAAAACAAATTTCCGTTTACAGAGAGCACTCTGCACACACGGACACGTGCGCACATATGCACGCATGTACACCCACACACAAAGGAAAGTGTACGCACCTCAATTTATGTCTCACCAGGTACAAGCCTGCTGATGCAAGTACAAAGACCACAACGGCAGCAACGACAATGCCAACGGTGGCGCTAGATGACACAGATGCTGGACTGACAAGGCGATCCGAGTCCGGTTCCGCAAGTCTTCTAGAAACACAAAACACGAGAACAACACTGTCAGACACAGAATACCTTGAAGTCATCACCGATGCATGCAAATGAGGCGACAGCCACGAATGCGCATTTACAATGGAAGTGAGACTTACACAAGAGCATCGTGGCACACCTGGATTGTTGCCCACCGGAACAGGTAATGACATTTTCCGGATTCATAAAGAAACTCTGGTGAGCCCTGTGGAAGAGACGAGACGCACGAGTCAGTAATGTAAAAAAAAACTATACGGCTTGTAATCAGAAATATGCTTGCTTGCCTGAAAGCCTTTTAATACCACTTACACATTTGCCTTCACCAATTTTATACATCCTTTCAATTCACACAGCCGAAAATCTGGTCTCAGTTTCACAATTCAAGCAGTCACACAAACAAAACAAAGAAATATTGCTCGAGGGATAACAAGAGTATTCAAAAAATAATACCTCAGCAGCTCAAGAATTGAAAATGAACTGGTGACAGTGAAGAAAGAGAAAAGGAAGAAGCCGAGTTTATACCATGTAACCATCACTGGTCTGAAGTGCTTTGAATACCATCAAACTACACAGAGCACAAATTTAAGCTAAGGCAGGTCAGTTCAATCAAAGGCCACAAAGTAGAAGAAGGTTCAGAAAAAAAATTTATCTGCTTATTTATAACATGAATGTGCTAAGAAAATCTAACGAATTGCACAGAAGCTGTATAGCTGAAAAAAAAAAAAAGTGTTCTAATCTCGGTTTAGCACCTGGGAATAATGCTTCTCCGGGTTCAAGCTAATCAGGAGGATAGCACAAGGACAAAATCATTGACAACTCTAAGCATAACGTTTCAAGGCAGTTAAAGCTACCATATTTACTCTCATCCAAATGCAGCCACGTTTGTAAAGCGAGCGGAGGCTTTTGTGTCCAGGAAAAAAAAGAAAAAAAGGGGCAAGAGTTGTGTGCATCATTGCTATTTTAGACAACATTAATTTTGGTATTCGAATGAAACATGGCGGTTGACTTCACGCAGCAAAAATCTGGAAGGTAACACTCATTACATTCCAGTAAACGTGGGCAAATGTTTCTCACCACGCCAGCAGATTTAGAGCATTCAAAGCTGATGATAGACTTGACACTGTCATTCGTACGGCCACACTTGCTGACCAAGGACTCCATTTCAAGTAATAACTCCGATCCTGCAAGCAGAGCAGAAATACATCAATTGTGCAGGTAGGCTGGGACTCCATAAAGTAGAAAGCACGAAAATAAATGGTACATGGTGACTAATTCCTGCATCATCACTTTGGGAAATAGTGTTGGCTGCATCCCACTCACCACAACTAAACTTACATGAAAGAATACTAGTACATTTCAAGCTGAGAAATGACAACTTGAAAACTTCAGCTTTCACAAATACAGACCCAAATAGCACAGTACACTTTCAGTAAACAGAAATCTTTTAAAGGTAACTGCTTTTTTAACGAAACAATTTTCTCTAGCATGATTGGTTGCTTACTTGAATTGATCAGTCATGTTCATCTCTCAGCAAACTAATACATTTTCCCGATCTTTTCAGGTTCCGTTTAATGAGAGTACTGTACCTAAATAAAAATACGGCTGTTAAACTATTACGTGAAATAGCAAGCAGTCTGCCTACCACACAAGTGGCTTCAACCAAAGCCCGTGTAACACTTGCAGCTGTGTGCAATGCTGCTGCGACTTTACTTCGCATATAATGCTGTGTATGGCCCAAATGGAGTGAACTGTTCCATGATTTTAGGTTGCTGCACTGAAAGGCTTAGACATTGGACAGGCCAGTCTGACCTAACACTTGAAGCACTTGAAGCACTTGAACTTTAACATGTTTCCCTTTACGTTCCCCAATATAGATTCCATCGCAATGAAAAAGAGGCACCAGCTGCCATTCAAGACAAATGAATGATTTACTACAATGCACCAACACAGAGGAAATCTCACTAGACGTATGCTGAAGAGAAATTCAAATTGTTCTGACAATGCACTCTTTGATGGTGTCAAATAGAAGCAAGTGTAGGGATTCACAAGTTCCCTTTCAAATGTTTACCGATACATCAACTTGCGTGCCCAGAGCAATACACACATGAGTGATTCTCGACAATATGGCCCTGAATGTCAACAATACCTTTCAAACAGTTGCACGTAACAGGTCTTGTACAAAAGCACTGCAGCTCCACATTACCTCTGACGACGAACTTCTTGGTGCTGAAGCTGCCAATGTCCCTGTAAAAACCAGCTGCACCCTTGGTCTGGCACACGCTGGCCTTGGTGCACGCTCCGGGAATGCCGGTGACAACGGGTCCTCCCAACCTCACCATGTAGACATAGTTGTCCTTGCCTCTGCTCTCAGATACGTTGAAGGCACTGCACAACATGGTCAGCAAAGATCAGCATGCAGCCACATACATACTTTTGCAAAAGCAAGTGCACGTAACTATGAAACTACAAGGGAGCTTTCATTATGTCAAATAATAAAAGCATCTTTACAGTCAGTTTTATGCATCAGCTGGAACATTGTCGAAGCTTAGAAGTGCCTCCTTCATTTATTTCAATGCCTGTGCAAACGCGCGCTTTTCAACGGAAGCTGTCAGTCTGCCTTAGGAAGTGGTCGTGATGCGACACTACATGAGGGGAGTAGGGCTGCATGCGTCACACGTGCTTCCAAGCGCTTTCCCCCAGAGACGCGATAGACTTTTCCCACTCCAATGTCATACGTCTGTCAGATTTGTTCCTTCGAGCTCCTTCTTTGTAGCTCGAAGCAACGCTGCCGCTGCATAACAGCGCTGTGCATGTTGCAGCATCGCAACGACGCTTCCCCATTGGCTGCCCCCATAGAGCCACCAACAGCGACACGCTATCACAGAAAACCGCATGTTTTAGAGCCAGCGTGACCGCCAACGTTGTGAACACGAGCAATGCAATACGCCGTCCTACGGATCTTGCATCTGGCTGGCATTGATAAAATAGAAGAGGCATCGCCTCAACGAAAGCTGTAAGTCTGCGTATCTTGTGCTTGGACTTCATCGTTGTGAATGTGGCCTTCATGATCGGCTCCAGCTGCACACTACGAATTTAATTGTAAAGGCCATGAGACCAGAAAACAAAAAGACAATACAATCTAGAACAGCCAACTGACAAGCGTATAAGTAAGGTGGTCCGTTCATTCCAAAGGCACAGAGCATTACAGCTCCATGTGAAAGCAGAAAAAAAAAAGAAAATCACATTACAGGTGACAAATATATTGAACCATTGCTTACTACAAACACATAATGCAAGAAGTGTCACTTGCTTCCATAGTATTGCACCTGATGTACGAAACCAAGCATAGTCCTAGCCTCCAAATGTCTTCGGATATTAGAAAAGGAATGACTTACTTGTTCAATAATGAAGACAAGTTCATAGCAAGGCCCAGCCTCTTTTCAATGATTATTCCGTTGTTTTCAGGCACAACATCGTCCCTGAAAGGAGGAGCAAGAGAACAGAAAATCGAGCACTATTTTATTAGTGAACTACCACTAAATATACTTTTTTAAAGAAGGCCCTTGTAAATTCTATGGCAGCACATCTCAATATATAAAACCTTGGAGTCTACCCTTGCACAATGCATGTGAGGTTTAAAGCAGCCAGCAGACATAAGGTTCCAAATTTCAAAAAATAAAATCGAAATGCAAGCCGTGCCAATGGCTGCAACCAGATTTCAAGAAAGTAGTCGAACTTCCAACATGGAAAGGGTGAGGGTCAGATGATCACTGCAAGGCAAGGCTAGGCTTGTGCGAATGGTGAAGCAAATTCTAAGGGAATAGCCATTTGGTTCCACTGCCACACACACCAAATAGCTATATGCTTCGAATTTGCTTTGAAGCGAATTCAAACATAATATATCGCATAGTATAAAAAATAATGTGTATTTGTCATCACCCGAATGACTTGCACAATATATTTTTTTATTAAAACAAGGCAAGTAAACATGTCATTCTTTCAGATTCAAAGGCAAGCGGAAGCATCTTTGAATAGTAGTAGGATTTGACTTTCGGTAGAATGCAAGTGATGAGTTGTAAAATATGTCATTTTTTAAATTTTAGAATACCAAGAGAGCATATAAGCCAGTATAAAAAGCTTTTGAACTTAAAAAATGAACAATAGATGTGAGGATCATTTGTATATTTAACCTTGAAGTGGAGTTTTCCGGCAGTGCGAAGTTCCCCTGTACAGTAGTATTAACGGCAAATCGTTTCTTCACTGCAGTAAAACCATCTTCACAAGTGGTTACATGCAATTTATGTGTCTATTTGTTCATTTCGTATACCAAATTTAATTGATTCCAATACACACTTTTTTTTTTTCAGTACAAATAGACTGCAAAATGACATGCATGCTATATGTTGGCACAGATGCAGTTGTGCAACAGTCAGAACAGAATTTGGAACACTTTTTGGAGTAGCAAAATGTTACTTTTGGAACACTAAAATCAAAATTTGAAGCAGGTTACTGGAAAAGTTTATTTTATCATGAAAGAACAAAGTTGGATCAGTATAAGAAAGAAGGCTTACATTTAGGGAAAAAAAAATATGTACAGCACGCTCAACCCACCTAAATCATTCAGAGTGAATATGAGTACTGCCATTTCAATAAAAGAAGTATCTGAATTACCCCACTGAGCAAATAATGAAGTATACATTATCATTTGCCATGGCTGTCGAATCCTTTGACAGGACTGCAAATACAAATGTGGTTCTGCCAAGCTGGCGACCTTGCAATTTGCAATTCAGTAGATTTGTAAAACTGAAAAGCACGGGCGGCGGAAAAAAAAAAAAACCTGGTGGAAGAGTTCTTTTTCGAAGGGCAACAAAAACGACGTACGCTGCTCCATATGATTAGCAGTAACTTTTAGACATAATAGTACTCACAATTATGCGGCGCATGCATGCATGAGTAATTGAACAAAATGTGTTGCGTCCCGTGACTAATCCTAAGGGCCCCTTCCAAATCACAATTTTCCGCGGGACCCTGGTGTACTGCGGTGAAAGTGGCTTAAACAGCGTTCTGCGCGGGTTAGAACAAGGCCAAGCAATTTTCTAATCGCCACACCCCAACTTTGCCCCCACTCTTTATTATTTTTGTTTTTCAATTTACGGTGGCGTTGCAGTTTAGGGCACAACTTCTTGGCTCGCTTACAAAACGCGTCAGTCCAGATAAAGTAACAACAGCCCATGCCCATTGGCCAGGCGATGGCACCGGGTATCCATTGCCGGGAAGACAACTTCAAGCCATAAAAAAATTTCATGTGCCGTTGCTATGGCAACCAACAAGGTGGTTGGCATTGACGGTGTTCGCAGCACGTCGACCTTGTTTGCACATAAAAAACGCGCCATACACTCCTAACATGCCACAACCACATTTGCCGACAAGAAAATTCGTATTTCCCACTGAGCGATTGCGACTACCCCCAATGCATTTTTATTATTTTTTTGTTTCTTCTTGAAGTTCCGTCGTCCCACCAATAGGTATCCACTGTGGTCAGTGAACCGATGCGCGCGCGGCGTTATGCTTTATCTGGTTGATTGCACCTGGAGAGCTTTCTCACCTAACGAGTACACGAATTACACCGTGGTTACGGGTTAGGGTCTGCATGCTTGGTTTGATTGATGAGGTGGCCAATGTGGCCTCTATTTCTCGCGGAAATGAAGACACCTGAAATGATATTAAGGCTGGTCGGGCATTTTTGCACAGTGTGGCGCGATTTCAGCAAAGTCCATGGTTTTGGTGCAGTGCAAAAATGGAGAATTGTATGAAATTGGTGCAGCTGCTGCACGTGTGCAGATGTTTAAACTGCCCTACAGCTGTACTTTTGTTTCTCAGTCAGGTAAATCACATGCGAGTTGGAATTCAGAGTGCGTTGGAATTGTCTAAATATAGTACTTCAATACTTGGAATTTAAATTAAATTAGATTCATATATGTTCATATTCCTTCGAATATTCACACTGAAGCAGGTACACAACAGGTACTGAGTGAATTATTACATTCACATTAACAAACAATGAAGCCTAGAAGTGACAGCATGAGGTAAACTGCACATTCTGATGATGTAATTGACATCATACGCTACAGATTACTTCAGGAGCCAAGTTAATATATACTGCAATCCATTAGTGAAAAAAAAAAAAAGAGTGGAAGAAAGCAAATAAGGCATTAAAAAATAGTATACCAGGCTACAGTCAAAATGCTTTAAATTTAAGTTTTCCATCAAAAAGGCTTTTCACGGAGTCGGTTTATTGCTACCTGCTTGCTTGTCCACAGATTTTGAATGCTCATTTCAGATGCTACGAAAAATGCAAGCACAATGAGTGAATGGCACTTACTCGGCAAGTGGACAAGCTGTTCTAGACTTCCACTTGAAGACAAACAGGCACTGGTCTGGTGTAGGGCCGCTGACAAACTCCAAGACTCCAGTGCTACTTCCGCTGGTCACGCACTCATGCTGGATCAGAGTCGATGGGTGCTGAGTGGTGCGGTTGTGGCAGACATATGGATCCCCTCCGCCGTACATCATATCGACACGCCTAGAATCTGGGAAAGCGAGAGCATTTGCCGGCAATTCAAGAGCGTGTCAGTTCATGTCCTTTTAAACTTTCACAGTCCATTTCACCATCATTGGCTTGTTGTTAGAAAAACAAACTAACAAACAAAAACTAAGGTTAAGATTTCATGTCTAGAATTGCCAACTGAAACTTCCACACCTGATGAATAATATGGTGCCATGCGTTTTTCATATACATTACACGAGTTTAAAATTTTTGTAGACTCAGGAAGTATCCAAACTCCTTTACTGACAATCCAACTCAATATAATTGATAGATAAGTGGGGTTTAATGTCCTAAAAGCCACAATATGAGTACGAGAGATGCCGTAGTGGAGGGCTCCGGAAATTTTGACCACCTGGAGTTCTTTAACGTGCACCCAAATCTGGGCACACGGGCCTACAGCATTTCCATCTCCATCGAAAATGCAGCCGCCGCAGCCGGGATTTGATCCCGCGACCTGCGGGTCTGCAGCCGAGTACCTTAGCCACTAGACCACCGCGGCGGGGCTCAATATAATTCATAAAAAATCATCTAGTCCCAAGCAAATGTCACAGTTACAATATACATCACGCGAGGTAGTGAGAGAACATTAACATAACGCCGCCACCTGTACAGTTGATCCTACGTATATCAAGCTCTGATATATCGAATTATTGGCTATATCGAACAGTTAAGAAATCCCCTTTATTTCCCATGCAAAAGTACGGGGCCGGTGCACCCGTATATCGAACTCCCGTACAGCGGGACATCTGCTATGTTGTGTAATTGTGTCACATTGAATCTCATAATGTGCATTTTTTCCTAGCAAATATTGATTAATTTTCTTTTCTTCCCGTCTCGACGATAATGCCATCGTAGTGCCCTCTCTCAGCCAAGTCCCAATGATGATGCTCCTTTATTCCCAACACGCAACCCTAACCCCCCTTTCTCCCCGTCCTGATGATAATGTAGCGCCCTCTCGGTGAAGTCCGGATTATGATGCTCCTTTGTGCTTAACACACAACCCTAACCCCTATTCTCCCGTCCCGATGATGATGGTGCCATCACGTAGTGCCCTCTTTTGGCCAAGTCCCGATGATGATGGTGCCATCACGTAGCACCCTCTCTTGGCCACCCTTACACATGTTCAGATCCGTTTTCGTGCGCAGGTAACGAAAAAACCGTGCTATTCCATCGCGCTAATCTCGTTCGTTGCCCGGCCTTTGCCACTGCACCGTTACATTTGATGTGCGATCTGCAGATCTTAGCGCGCGGGCATAGCGTTTTTAATAAAAACTAACTGCCGAGGACACCAAAATGAAAATGCAAACTGACTGAGTGATCTCGTTGCAATATTCGCATCTCCTTTGTTAACGCACAATAGCATACGAGTCTGAAAGGCATGGCCTTCGAGATGTGCAACCTCGCGATGTATAAGTGTTTTTGGTTTTAAAACGCATGTCTCCGAGACTATGCTTGTTCTAACTTTTCGAGTCATAGCAGCTCAAAGCAGCGGCTGCCAGCTACAAAGCCACAAGTGACATCGATATCGCCAATATGTCGACGGTGGGAATTTGGCTTTGTCTTTTGTGCCGTGTAGACTTTACACTTCTCACCTCATTCTTGATAAATCATCATTCGGGAGTTGAACTGAACGTTGACCCCCACGTAGCGATAAAAATTATGACTGGCACTTGGGGCCAACTAAAGCACTGTCGTAAACTTTCTTTGTGGGCCAGGTCATGACTTCGGGTGCGTCATGACCGCTGACAACGGTGTACAGTGTCTCGGTGCATTCTGCGACTTAGCATTTACGGGCACCATCTCGGACAGCGAGCGACTTCATTGGTACGTATGATGTAGCTGGTTCTGAATGCATCGATGCCGAGATCATGGCTGCCTTCGCCAGTGCCACAGAAGGGTAGCCGTGCGATTATAATATGTCAACTCTTTTGCTGCCACCACTAACCAACCTTTTGCCGCGATATAAAACTCGCATAGGAGTTCTGCGTCAATTAATGCTGTTGTGGTCGAAAGAGCTGAACTCGCTTATTTTGAAAAGCTTCAATGATATTGAGGATGATTGGAACTCGACAGCACGCGAGAAGTAAGGCAAGTCGACGGACCATTCGGTTGTGAAATAAAGTGTGATAACTTGTTGTTCGCACCTTGTTCTTCATTGTACTGTTTTCGAATCGTTATTTTAGCGCTTGTCACGATTTGAAGCCTGAAATTCTTTAATTTAGGCCTTAATTACGCATATTCTGTATTTCGATTTCTGGGTATATCAAACTATTTCACAATCCACTTCGAGTTCAATATATCTGGAATCAACTGTACTTATGTAGCGTTTTTTAGCCTATGAAACGCTCTCAAAGCAAGAGTGGCGATTTTGCTTGGTATGGTGAAAGGGTAGCTTACTAATACAAGAAAAATTGTTTACAGTGTAGCGTCATGCGCATTGCACAAGTTGCATCCCCATAATCTGGGTCTGTTTATTGATCAACGACTTGCACTGACACGAACTTTCTATAACATAGCGTTTTACTAAGTCTTACAGCTTTTCCCTGAGGTGCGGTATATGGCATAAGCTAAAATTTCAATGCCACAGCAACACAAGAGAATGGAGCCAAATCCCCGCTCACCAATAGCAGACAATTTCAGTGATTGAGCTTTCCCAATGGTGAAGTCGTGCCCGCTGCGGTCCTTTTTACGCATGCAGACAGCTGCGGAGCTTGGACATGACTGAGCATTCTGGTGGTCTGCACTCATGTCACTGCATACGTTGAGCCAATATCTGAAGACAAGAACAAAGGCACGTTCATGTAGGATTGGTACAGCTTCGTTACAACTTCGGTTCTATGAGATCTATTAGAACATGCCATGCAAACCCTACTTAAGCACACAATGAACCCACTCTAAGGGGCACAGACATACATGCATGAGGGGGGGGTCAAGGCAGCAGCTGCCCCCCCCCCCCACTTTAGTTGCCTAAGAGGGGGAGGGGCAAAGTCAGCCCTATACATGATATAATTGGAAAGGGGGCACTAGAATGATCCATTCCCCCCTCCCTGAAGAAGAACCCTGTGCTCGCCTATGCTTTAAGGTGTAGTTTTTGCAGCCTACACAAACAATTGTAAATAATGGAGTCCTGAACTTTCTATTGTCCTGAAAAGAGTTCAGGAGGGCAGCCAAGGACTACCGTATTTACTCGATTCTACCGCGCCCTCGATTGTAACGCGCACTGGGTTTCCACGACGAAAAAAAAAAAAAAATGTAAGACATCGATTGCAACGCGCACCCATTTTTTTCGTTGGCCCACACGATCACACCACTCGGGAAAAAGACTCCTTTCACGAGCGTCTTCCGTTTAAATATGAGGTACGGGCGAAGCTTGTGCGCATCTGATGTGTAACAGAGCATTGCCGTCACTGTAGTTTTACCGTGGACCGATGTCAGCACGCGAACTTGCTTCGCCCCCTTCTCGACGGTTGTGGTGCCAGGCATGTCGAAGTAAAGAGGCGTCTGATCGGCATTCCCGATTTGCCCAAGCAGGGAGCCGTTGTTGTGCCGCAAGTTTAGGACGAACCTCTGAAAACTGAAGCTTTTCTTCGTACTCCTCCGGCAACTTTTGGCGTATGCCCGTTCGCCTTCAGAGGGAAAAGCCTTTCCTCTTCATAAAGTTAGTTAGCCAGCATCTGCTCGCTTTAAACTGGCTCCGCATTAGCCCTTTTTCTAAGGCTAACTGCATAGCCTGCACTTGGAGCAGTTCTGTCGTCACGGGCCGCTGTGCCGCTCACTGCTCAATTACATACTCGCCGAGCAGCTCTTTGATTTTGGGGAAACCGACCCTGCTGTGGTCCGCTGAAGCCTTTGCGTGAATCTTTGCTGTCGACAATATTCTGCTTTTGTTTCCGCCAGTCCCGCACGCACGTTTCGGGAACTCCGAACGACCGCGATGCAGCCCGATTTATGTCCGTTTCGGCACACGCGGTGACTTTTCTTTTAAAAGCGGCATCGTGGTGCCCTCGTTGAGTTTTTGGAGTTGGCCCTTCCATGCCGTCGATGCTAATGCACACCAAGATGACGAACTCCTCAGCACACGTACGAAGTGCTGCACATGCGAAACCCATAGGCAGAAATGGCCGACGCGCCATGCCCACGCACGTAGGGGGTGGCCATTTTGGAATGCCGATGACAATAGAATGACCGTATTCATTTTTTTTTTAGTATTCAATTCTAACGCGCATGCAATTTATGAACTCACTTAACCGGAAAAAAGGTGTGCGTTAGATTCGAGTAATTACGGTAGTCCAGCATTTAATCGTCAAACAGCGAGCAAACATACAGCAACGCACTCACAACAAACTACCATCTGCATGCTGCTTTGTCAAACTAGCACCCAAAAGAAACACGCCAGTCAATTGTTTTTTGTTATCTTGGGTATACTACTACAAGCACACTCCGTGACCCGATCCGTTGGCAATTTGCACTGCTCGACACCCGGTTGTCATATTTACTTTTCTTTGATGCTATACGGTAGACTCTGTAAACGGAACCTGAAGGAACCGGGAAAATATGTTCAATCTAACGGGAGTTCCATTTACTTAGAGGTGAACATGGGTGCAGAATGCAAGCCCGAAACAAAGCATTGCAGAGGCAATAGTTCCGTTTAACAAATTTCCGTTTACTGAGTGTCTACTCTATATGTTATGTTAACGTGACTACTTGCCCAGCATGGCACCTGTATAGGACCTCCTTGCGAAGGACCTTCAAGCACTGCTGTGGCTCAGCAATACAATACTCAACTGCCACAAAGAGAACCTGTGTTTAACTCCCCTACGAACCAGGTCAACTCTTTCGCATTTCACGACACCAGCTGCGGCAGAGGACAGCTATTGCCACCAAGATAAGCAGTTGTGTTGCGTTTTTATAACTTTAGCTGTAAGAGGCATGCTCAACAAAGCTCACAGCCAGACGGGAAGTTCAGTCAGGCAGTTACTGCCTTGAGAACAGCAGCAGCACTTACATGTTTCCTTCAGGATCTGTCACGTTTCTGACGTGGCTCACAGATGCCAAAAGTCCGAAGTCATACGTGTTATCGCCAGAGGTGAGCACACACTGCCTGTGGTCTGGCACGCACAGCAAGTTTGTTTTCCAGACGAAAGACGAGTAGCATGCATGCATCTGTCACAGAAGAATATGTTACGAGGCTAATTGCATTCATTTTCCAAGCAATAATCACACGCATTGCTCTTGATATATGCAATAACCACTATGCCTGTTCAAGTATTTAAGAGCTTCGAATATAAGAACAAATACAGAAGTGTGCAAATTTACTTCGACATGAATGGAAAGTTCTCAAGACATTAAAGTATTTAAAACAAACTAACAGACAATCAGGTTCACTAAAATATGTCTCAGATGCATGGGGTCGACATGCTGTGAAGCTGCCTATACAGGTAAAATTTGCACTGCAGCTGTACTCCAATCAATTTTCTTTTTAAATATAGAAGCATGTTACGCACGTTTATGTTATGTAAGCAAGGCAAATTTTAAAACAAACTATTTTGCCACTTACAACTCGCACTCCACAGCAATAAAACTGTGCTACTATTCAACTTTGCTTCAAAAATATTCGACACTAATTGATGTTTATGTTAATTTTAATTTAAAGCAAACTAATATTCACACTGCCCTACATATGTATGAATCTACATATACAGTAAGTCATGATGCAGGAAATCCACAATGCCATGACGTTTTGACAAATGTGTGCAATCGGTTCAACCGAGTTTTGGGATTCTGAACACCCCATTACAGCCCCACCGGTTATACGGGACAAGCATGCTGCATTTTACATTCTTCAGTTTCGGATATTTAACAGTCACTCGGGAGACAAAAAAAAAGACTTCATTCCACTCGGCCACTTTGCATGTCACTGCAAAATCGCACACACCACATCTGGCTACACAGTGCAACGTTACAGCCACTGATTGCCTGATGGTGTTCTTGCGTGTGTCAAATGATCACACGAAATCTTCAACAACAGAATAAAGGCTGAAAAGCTAACTAACTCTCTGCCCTCGCCCAACGAACCCTTCAGGTGTGGAAATAAATATGGTAGTGCGTTCTTACATGCTCCAATACAGGTGTGCCAATGCCAGCATTGTCATCGCACTGAAAGTTCACTGCAGCAGAGTGCACTGTTGCTTCTAGAAAAAATAGAAAAGAAAGTAAATGTCACTGAACACCCAGTGAAAAGCGATAAAAGTTCATTTGCCCAATGTATTAAATTGTCCGCTCAAATTCTTTAATTTCAGTTACAATGCTGCCAATACCTCCCACTTAGTCACATAATTGCCAATATTCCCAGAGAGTACAATGCAAAGACACTACTGCCCATCAGTTAATCGAGTAACCTACCGAGTCGGGTGCATATTAAGATATGCGGCTCACCACTTTCATTGCATGCGCTTCCATTGGTGTACATGACCTTAAGACCACCCTGCATGTAAGTGAATGAGCTCAGTGTTCCATAGCTTCTCTTTTCGTTAGCAGAGACATAGCACACTGAGCCACCGTCGCAGTCAGAACTGGCAAGCGTCCCTTTGCCACATATGTCCAGTGTGAATTTTCCCTTGCCATCTTGGTCGGGCACCTGTATAAAAAAATGAGCACGTTTAATTGGTACACCAAAACAAGGTTAATCCTGAACTGAAACAAAGCAGGAGAATGTTTCAATCAACAACAGCCGGGCAGTAGGCTGCTGTTAAACTATTGTCAGCGATTGTTTGTTTATTTTCGTCTCTAGAAAAGTTTCTAGGGCCAATACATCTCCATGGCACCAAAGTTTCATTGTTTTAATCCTCAAATTTGTATTCGCATCATATTTTCTTAGTTGTAGACCAGACATTTCATAAAAATTTCTTGCAAGATGACATTTATTAAAAGTAAAATGTTGGACGCGCAAAGACAATGCAAGTACGTCTGCATGCATTGTTCTCCAGCTGAGCCTTCATGGGAACAGAATGAGGCACTGTCTCAGAATGTCACGGTTCATTAACTTAACAGGTAATTCATAAAAGCAAGTGTCATACGTTATTAAATATTCTCCTGTATTTCCTCGTACAATTATTTTTAACAAGGTTTACGGAGCTTGGAGCTTCGTCTAACAATAACTCGCACAAGTAAAGAATGTGGGATAACTTTCGAAAATAAGCAATGTGCGAAAGCTAATATTCTGTACCCTCAAAGCTTCATCACAAAGTATGAAACACAAAGGATTGAACAGATTTAGTTCTATTCCAGCAGTTTTGCATGCTTCATGCAATTTAAAATTTTCATCAAAAAGGCTGAGTGAGCACTCCTTTGTGTTCTGAAATACAAACTAACCCTGCTTTCTTCTTGCACAGAGTGTTAATAAACATAAATGAAAACCATTAATAAACAATGGACAGCCACGAAGTAGCCCAATTTGTCGTTATCTTGAGTACTTTAAGAGGCGACAGCAGATGGCGAATGAGGCATTTTCCTGCGTTTCTCGTTACGTGCCTCAAACGAAGAGCCGGTGGCGGGCTTCAGGGCAGACAGGTCGAAACTAAGTCCGTGCTGGGGAATACTGAAGGTACACTCCTCCGTGGGTACGGCTTTCTTGTTAATCTCTGGGCACACGAGGTTAGTCCTCCACTCGAAGATGTACACACAGCTTTCTTTGTCAATGTCCAACAACGTGGGCTCCTCCTAGTATAGCATAAAAAAAAGACATTCAGCCTAGACATTATTACTCTTACTAGTACCGAGTTATAGCTAGCCAGTCATTTTTACAAGTAACTTTTAACTGTGGCACTATTGCTTCATGTTTGAAAATGGCCATGTTGCTCTGTTACGGCTACTAAATAATAATAATTGTCGAGGTTTAAAACCACGATATTATGGGAGACACAATAGTAGAGGGCTCCGAAAATTTTGAGTAGCTGCTGGGGATCTTTATTGAGCACCTAAATCTAAGCACACGGGCCTCAAAGATTCTCGCCTCCATCAAAAATGTGGCCGCTGCTGCAGCTACTAGAATAAGTATGGGTTATTTAAAAATAATGCTAATGTAAAAAGAAAAGTAAATAAAGGCAAGTGAATACCATACTTACTCATGTAATCTTCGCACTCACATAATTCTCCCATCCCCCACATCGCCGAACAAAAATACGATTTCTTTTTCTCCTCGAGTAATTATTGCACCCCCGAAAAATGCCGCAAAAATGCCGTCTGCTCGTTTCAACCACTGATGATGATAGTGCACGCCATCTGGCGCCATCTCTTAACCATCAGACGTACTATTGCACAGAGATTCGATCCAATCCAAGTCAAGCCGAAGTGGCCAGTGCGCGTTGCGGCGTGTTTTGCATGCTGTGTCTGTAATCTTGCCACGTTGTAAGGCGATACTAAAGCTACACGGCTGCTTTCAAGTTGCAAGTTATAGAGTTGAGCCCAACTATAACGAACCCGTTTATATCAAATTATCCTGTATATCGAACAATTCCTAAACACGGTAAGTTTACATTGAGAATATATAGCAAAAGTTACTGTTTTATCGAACGAAAATAGCAATGACAACTGATATATCAAACTCCATGTGCCTCAAAAGTGCACCAGCAAGTTGGCTTTCCCTCACGATGGCGGGGAAAACTGCCGGCGCAACCCTAGAAAAAGTTGGTTAGACCCGGTTGTGCGCAGGCGAACACCCCCTCCAAGAAATGATCCTGGCCAGCTCTCAGCGCTTACAGCCAATCAGAGGCCGTCATGCTTTCTCAGAGGCGCAGAGGCGGTAGAAGTGAGCGCCATTTTTTCTTTCTTTATGCTTGTGTGCCTGCTGCTGCCGATTCAGCGTGGTCTGAGGTGTTGCCTGTTTGTGCTCTGTGAACTGTATTGGCCCGCTGTCATCATGGCTTGCGCAAAGAGGCGAAATTTGCCGTTCGCCGCGAAACTCGAAATCATCAATCTGGTTGAGCGCGGTGAAAATAAGTCAGATGTCGCCGCCGCGTACAAAATTCCAAGGAGCACCTTGAGTACTATACTGAAAAACAAGGCAGACATCAGGGCCAAGTCAGGGACATCAGGGACAAAAAGCCAGGTGCCCGTGGTGCCCGACGTGCGCACGCTGCTGTGTATGAAGATGTTGAAGCGGCCGTTTACAAGTGGTTTGTGGACGTTCGGTAGCGAAAAATCCCGGTGTCCGGCCCTATGATCGAGCAGAAAGCCAAGAACCTTGCTTTTCTGCTTGGAAAGAATGATTTCCTAGGTGGTTCAGGCTGGCTTCAGCGGTTCAAAGAACAGCACGACATCGTTGGCAAAGCTGTTACAGGTGAAAGCAGAGTGGCGGACCTGGACAGCGTAGAAAAATGGCTCGAGGAAAACTGGCGAGATATCACAGCAAGATATAGAGCCCCAAGATATCTTCAATGTGGATGAAACCGCTCTATTTTGGCAAATGTTGCCAAACAAGACACTTGCGTGTCGTGGCGACAAGACAAGCGGCGGCAAGGCAAACAAAGCTCGTGTGCCCGTGCTGTTGGCAGCTAATTTAGACGGATCGAAAAAGCTTCGATCTCTGGTTATCAGGAAAAGCATGGCCCCGCGGTGTTTTCGAAATGCGCTGTCGCTTCCAGTTACCTACCGAGCAAACTCAAAAGAGTGGATGACCGGGGAGCTTTTCAGCAGATGGCTATCGTCGTGGAATGGCAATTTGGTAGGCGAAAATCACAAGGTGTGCCTGCTTGTGGACAATTATTCATCGCACCTTTGCAGTACGATCTTCAGCAATATCGAGCTGCGTTTTTTGCCCCCGAACACTACGACTGAACTGCAACCACTGGATCAAGGCGTTATACGTGCAATGAAAGCCGGCTATCGGAAGCGCCTGGTGGAGAGGCTGCTGCAGAACCTTCGTGTCGGCAGGGAGTTTAAGATCGACTTGCTGGAGCTATTTCTATGTTGAGTAGATTGTGGGCAGATGTCAAGGAGGAGACAATCCAGAACTGCTTTAGGCATGCCGGCTTCGCATGCCTGGTGATGACACCCCGAATTCTGACAGCACTGAAGACACCGCAAGTGTTTCTGTCGAAGTTTGGAACGAGCTGGCAGAGTTCCTGGGTGCTATGAACAGATCGACATTCGACGAGTTCGTCAGTGCGGACGATGACCTCCCCATCATGGGCCAATTACAGGATGAGGATTACATTGCAGACGTCGTGCTGACCACGAGCCAAAGCGACAGCAATATGAAAATCGACGACGGCCCATTGCCTACATCCTCCAAAGTGATTAGTGCACTTGTGTTGGTCCGGCGCTATTGCTTGAATGTGAAAGGTTGCGGCCTCAGCTGCTCCGACTCGGACAACGTGGAGGCGTGCGTGCTGTCGCAGGCAGCGAAGCCGTTGACAGAAAAAAAATTCGGGACTATTTTGGTCCACAGTAGGGCACGCAAGTAAGCCACCATTTTAATAAAGTACTTTTCTTCTAGTTTGTTATGTGCCTTTGTGTCAAAACCTATACCGGACCTATATCGATTTATGCCATATATCGAACTGATAAACGTTTTTTGGAGAGTTCGATATACCTGGGTTCGACTGTAGATCATGCACAAAACAACGGCAACAGGGCCGCTGGTAGGCCCTTCGGAGTCTACGAGTTTTGTGTTCGCTACTGGTGACGGCAGCTGAAAGCCACCAAGACGTGTTGAGCCAGCCGTGTGCCTAAAACTAAGATTAATGGTAAACTTTATTTCTTCAGAAGGAAACTGCGGACGATTCTGTTAAATAGCCATCAGCCCAATACTGACGTCCTACGCTTACCTCTTGAGGGCTCCTGTTGAGCGACAAAAGTTATCGCTACGCCCGCAACGTCCACAAGCTTTGCGTATGGTGTTCTAATTCTCGACTATTTGCTTCCACTTTTTGTGTCTCAAATAAATATATTGTCTTGTGTTGAACCTCTGCTTTTACTGTTGAGGTAAGCTTCAATTAGTACTTCTTAAAGCTTGCTGTTAATTGCTGGGGTGAGAATCCCGATTTGCGGCCACTTCGTTTTCTTTTTCGCTCTGTACGTTTTCGTGGAATGTTTTCCCCGCGTAATTCTCGCACCCCCCCAACTTTGCATCGGTTTTCCGGCAAAAAAAGTGCGAGGATTATGCGAGTAAATACGGTAGTGATATGTATAATGCAGAAAAATATCTATCGTCATCTCCTTACCTTGGATATAAACCTGTACAAGCATTTCGTCTGCCTCTGACATTTCGATTACTGGTATGGGAGTAACTGAGAGAAACTTTACTTTTTCGCAGCAACAGTAACAAGGGATTTTCAACTTAATACAGGTTCACAGTCCACAACAGAATCTTGCAGCATCTGCTTATGGGCACCTCTTCCTCAGTTACTGGTTGCAACAATTAACTAAATTGGAAGCTCTATAGCTATTTCTGCCACGATCACATGCACAAAGGAGCACAAATGAAATAATAAGTACAGAGCTCGTGCGAATAGCGAAAATTCTCACCACAGTTGTTGACGGGTCGCACACGAATATCACTCGTGCCCTGTTAGACATTGACGAGTTGTACGCACACTGAGATCCATTTACGTAGAGAAGCGTGACGCGCCCTTCAAAGTCGTTAAAAGGCTCCATGAATACTTCTCCCAAGCTCTGAAAAAAATTTTGACACAAATATAAAGAAGGCACTCCTACAGGCGATCTCGCTTTTCACAAACACTTCAGTGTAGCAAACAATTTTAGGACATTAGGTTTCACAAAATAAAGACAAGGTAACATGCAAGATTTTGGAGGCCATAACAACAAACAGGAGTGGGCCATCATACATCAGAGTGCCATACATGCTAAGGGGGGAAACAGGAACAACAGGAAGCCTGCTCGCTCACAAAGCGGTCTGTTAGTGTAAGAACCAAACTGCTGGCACGGCAAGGAAAAAGACGTCCACTTCTAGTACAAGTCATCTCTGCTGCATAACGATGGGGAAATTAAATTTTATATTAAATAGACATTCACAAATGAGAATTACCAAATTTCACTACAGTTGCACCTCTTGGGTAAGAGATGCGCCAGACAGACATCTCATATAAAGTACAAGAATGACTAACAAGCAGGGTACCACATTCACATTTTCTTGCTAATAATAATAATAATTGTTGGGGTTTAACGTCTCAAATCAAAACCACCATATGTATATGAGAGAGACTGTAGTGGAGGGCTCCAGAAATTTCGACCACATGGGGTTCTTTAATGTCTGTACCTAATGTGTAACTACTGTGTACCTATTGTGTACAGCTCTCAAGCATTTTTGCCTCCAAAGAAAATGCGGCCGCCCGGCAGAGATTCGATCCTGCGACCTGTGGGTCAGCAGCCGGGTGCCTTAGCTACTAGACCACCATGGAGGGTTACATTTTCTTATCAACAACAATTTTAAGGTAGGCGCACAGCCGTCTCATACCCATTTGTCTGTTATACAGTAAAACCTCATTAATTTGAACTGTTATTTCGAAATGCTGCTTGATATGAAGTCTTTCTGCGGTCCCGTATTTTGCAATGCAAGTTTGAGCAGATGATTTGAAGCGGCATAAGTCCGGTTAATTCGAAAACTTTGGGTGAAGTTGGCCAATTCTCTATTCTGATTTCACCGCAAATCCGTGGTAACGACGGCCCTTAAAAGCCACTAGGCAATGTACTTTAGCGATACTATTGAGTGGTAGCTGAAGCACCCTTGCCTCGCTACTTCCAGCACAAGAAAAATTAAAAAGAAAACTGTCGTGATCAGCTAAAATATGAACCTGTGGAAAACAAGACTGCGGGCTAACAAGCTAAGTGAAATTTCAAGCTAATCTTCAGGACACAATATGTGGAGACTGTTACTCGACAAGATTTAAATTTGGAGAGTGCACTTAGGCACATGAAAGATAGTTTATCTCTTTAGATAGTGTTATGGACGGTTCACTAACACATGTCACCCCTTAGTTTAATCACGAAAGCCTCAGCTATCAGACGACTGTGTATGCTTGAATACCTTACAATGGCTTTGCAGTGTCTGAACTCTGGCGTGTACCTGCATGTGTTGCAATGAAGCACCTTGTTGCTGCATTGTTAGACGATTATGATTTTCGCAAAGTTACTGATTAAAACAATGGCCCGTTTGTCCAATGTACGAGATACAAAAAGATATTATAGTTGCAACAACAGCCGAGCTAAGCTATTCAGGAAGAGGCCTTCCAAAGAGACTCCTTTGAGAGTGATTAGGTTTCCAATGCTCCAGTTATGCCGGTCTCTAGCCAAAGGTCAGATATTTTTCTAACTGACCTCGTATAACACAGGAGAACATAATTAGTGCTGTGTTGTTTATTGTTTCCCAGTGCCACGGAAATATCATAGACATCGCTAGTAAAGTTCTTAGACATAAGCAATAATACTGGCACCTGTATTACAATGCCTGCACATGAGCGTAAGAGACGAAATGTACTGTGCATCGTGACTTGTAATCCCTCCCCATTTCTAGGACGTTTTTCAGCATGACACAGATGACATGCGGCAAAAGCGACTTTGGGAAGTGTGTCGCACATTGTTTGGAAATGTTTGGCACACCTCCCTGGCATTGTTTATGTACTTCTTCAGTCAGCATGCGATTATTGGCTAACACAGTTTGCATAGTTTGACCATTTTGTAGGTGAATAACCAGCTTTGAGACTTATTCACATAAAAACGCGATTGTTAAGCTAGAAGCAATGAAGGCAACAGATATTATAGACATGGACAAGCAAAAGGTTTGAATTAACCGGATACCGTATTTACTCGGGTAATGACCACACTTTTTTTCTCGAAAATTGGAACAAAGTTGGGGGTGCATTTATTATGTGGGGCAAACTTTATTAATACTTTTTTAGGATGAGCAAAAAATGCAGTGATGCAAAAAAAATTGGTTGCTCAAAATTGCGTTTCGCAATTGACATTCGAGAATGCTGTTTGGAAACAACTTTGTTGCACTTCACTCATTTTTGGTAACGTAGCTTATGGTGCGAAAAAAAAAACACGAGAGAAGGACAAGCAATTTTTTCGTGCCATAAGCTACGTTAAGAATGAAACAACTCACCCAACAAGTCACTGCTTATCTTTGGTGGTTGAAGGCGCTATCTTTAGCAAGCTCCATAGAAGCGTTTTTGCGGCTTTCATTTCTCACACTATCTGCAACAGTGGTATCTGCTGCGATCTCGAGGGGTGCCCAGAAGCGTGCACTAGGACGCTACAACGCACTTTGCCAACTTCGTGGCAACCACGCACGATGATTGCGACGACGTTGTTGACGTTGCAGCAAACTACCACTGAAGCATCCAAACAAGCAGTCGATAACAGATTAATTTTAAGACACACCTTTCTGCTCTCCTTGTCTAACTCCGTAATCATGAGTTGCAATTCGTCCCCCGAGTTACTCAGCAATGCAATGTCATCGGCGAAATACTAATGACTAATTGCGGCCACCGCCTCACTGTTCACATGAGAAGAAACTGTAAAAAAGGTCACTTATATCTTGCGTTACTTGAAGTATACGCGCGGATAACAAGCATGAAGAGCAAGTTGCAACCGAAGCGAGAATTTCGGGTGCTACCATGTTGCGGAAATAGTCAGGACCTTTTCTGGGCGACAAGCGATTTTTTCTGGTTTTCCAGAAACCTGCAATGCAATGGTGATGAATGGCCCTTCACGACAGCAATGGCAAAAGAGCCCTGGTGTCATCGTTCGAAAATCACAGGCATCTGGGAGGGCGTTTTAGTTTTGTATTTGCAGGAAGCGACCACCGGTTGGCAAGGGCAGTTTCTTGACCTTCGCTCGCTGCGTGCTTATCAGCTGCGATATCTACACTCGCAGTATTTGTGAACCCCGCTGTGACGCACGGATAGTAAAAGACTGCAGATGTGCCATGTGCAGATAAAAAGAACAATACAGCGTGCGACAGCAGGCGAGGAGAAGGGGGGGGGGGGGAGGGAGCGAGCAAAGGTTATAGTGAACTAGCTTGAACACTGTACTGAGGTGGCCAAAGGAGGTCGACAGAATAAAAAAAAGAACTAATGGGCAAGGAGGCGCCAGGTATTGGTTAGCGGGACTGCAGCAGATGAGTGTAAGGAGTGCGTTTATTATGTGGGAGAAAAAAAAAAACTCCAGATTTGTGACGACTAAAGTTGGGGGTACGTTCATTTTGCGAGTGCGTTAAGTACACGAGTAAATACGGTAAGTAGAGTGGGACAGTTTTAATCAGGTGGCTTTGAAATATACTGAAGACATAGCGGCCCAACACAAAATTCAAGATTTCTTTGAATTAAATGGAAGTTCAAATTATCAAGATTCTACTGTAGCTTCATGTTGGCTTGAAGACTATACCTCAACTGAGCCTGTCGTTTTGGATGTCCTGATGAGTCCAGCATTGGCAAGCATGTGGTAAGGTGCTACGGCGTGAACAGGCTGGCAGACATTGATGTAGTATATGTATCCAGGGTCCACCAAATTCAACACAGTGTGCCTGCCTGCAGACTTGATAAGGGGCGAGAGGTCATACTGCTCCTTTCCTTCGTCGACAACACAGTGCAGCTGCAAGAATATGTTACACTTTATAAAGTGATACCTACATGTGGCAATGCAGGAATGCATAAAATTTTTTTGAAACTGTTTATGTTACGTTATTGAATACTAATAGCAGCAAAACTTTATGCTAAGTTGGTAAGAAATTACTAGTGTTCACTATGCAAAAAATCGTGGCAGGAAAGCATAACTGGCAGTTGCGTAATTTTGCTGCTTTTAGCTCTGAAAAGTGTCTGCCGAGACTTTAGAGATGTACAAGCTGCACGGAAATAAACGTATGGGGCCACAAGAGATCCACTGCAGCATTACCACAGGCTGGAAGAGGCTGAAATCCAAATCTTGACACATCTCGAAAATTCCAACTATATTCCCAGAATGGCGTCTGATATTGGATGTCACATGGGTTTTCAACTTCGTAGGTTCTATATCATTTTCAGTAAATGGTAAAAAGTTCTTTAAACTTTGACCACAAGAGCGTCTATTTGTTACAAAATAATGATGCCATCAACCTCAAACAAACTTTGAAACAGAAAGGCTGCCGTTTTAGACTGTGCGAAACTACACCTTTCACACAAGTAAACACTTTTTCTTCGTGACTTGTCCTGGCATTGTTGGCCATGTTTGCTGCAGCACTACGAATTCAAGCTAAGAAATTGTGCGCACTCACCACCCTACGACATGCGCGCTCAGTGTACCACACGAAGTAGTAGGCACAGTTGCTGTCCACGTGAAGCAACTGTGGACCCAGGTGGGAGCGGCCGGCCGATGCGCACACGAACTGGATCATGGTGCTTCGCCTTGTGTAAGGTTGCAAGAGAGCATTGGGGCACCAGTCGCCCTCGTCGTACTTCAGGTACATCACTCCGTCGTGCATCAAGTGAATCTGATTGCTGGCCAGCCCCAAGTTGACAACCTTGCCCGTTTTATTGTCCATGGCACACAAGCCTGGTGGAAAAACGCGTACAAAAAAAAAAAGAGGAACACTTATCAACATCCGGTTTGTCCGAGGAACACGCCAAACTGCTGCACTAATGACCACCAGTGCAGCACTTGTTTGCGTTAACTACAAAATTCAAAACAGCAAGAGATTGACAGTAACTGTCTGTCCTGACACAGAGCTATAATTTAAGAACACTAATAGAATTTTCAACACTTACCCGCTCTTTTTCCACAGAGGTCTGCTGGCAAAGACCCGCAAACATTCAGGAAGTAAGTGTATCCGTCCTGAGAAACATTAACAGGAAACACACTACGCAGTGCAGACATGTCGAATTCTTCATCTGGATGGAGAAAAACAAAAAGAGGAGGCTTATTAAACGAGCAAAATTTTGAATGAACAGAAAATTATGCAAATAATTTACAGGTAGTAGCTGCCTGTACAGAATCGTTTGGCATATGGCAAAATGTTACCAATAGACTTATGTCTTTGTAAAGTGAGCCCCTGGGCACGTGCGACACTGCCAAGACTGTCGCACATGTGCAGTGAAAAAGCAGTCTGCACAAAAGCAAGGTGGTACTTTAAAGGAAATTATTAAAAAAAAAGGACTAACATACCAGTGAGGGTTTCTCAAGAAACTGGAATGATAGGCAATATAAAAATACCACACAATGTACAAATCATTCTACTACGAAGTTTTAGTACTTCCTTTGCAAAATAATGCTCATGTGGGAAAAAAAACAAATATATACTTCCCCTTGAATTTAAGAGCCGCACCAAAGAAAATAAAATTTAACTAGTAGATTTCTCAGAACACACGGTCACTCTGGCTTTCACATGGCAACTTGATCACTTCAAATTTACCAATGTATTACGCAGTTATGAACCTAAGAGTTTACAGCAGTGTTAGCCCTGCAGTAACCTATAATAAAGAAATTAAAACCAAGCGACAAAAAAAACGATCCACGAACTTTCAGAATCGCTGGACACTTAAGATTTTTGGCAGGTTCTATGGAACTACCACTACCACCACCACCATCACTACTACACTTTTACCCCACTGAGACACCACTAGGACCACATTCTGAAGTTATTACTTTTGAAAACAGTGTCACTCTTTGCAAACATTGAATCTTGCATGTGGTAACTGAAGTGATTGCTTGCCCACCTTTCCCTAATTAACTTGTCGTTTACACTGAAAGCGATATTTTGCCAATCTGCAAAAGAGGTCATGTGAGGATACAGGCCCGTTTCCCGGTGCAGGCAGAATTTAGAGTGCAAGTGAGCATACAAAAGGGCATGAAAGTGAACACTTTGCTTTAAGCACGTTAACACCACTTGCGAAGGCGCGATCATTTACACCTCCTGGTTAAGACATTAGCACGTGCCACTACCTGTGCCACTACCAAACTGCTTCCTTTCCAAGCTATTTCAAGCTAAGACCATATCCGCTTCTTTCCCTCTGAATCACTGCTGCGATAAGCCCACCTACAAAACGAATGCCCAGTCAGGAGAGGTACCGCAGACACTATATCTACGTGCGATAGCACATAAGGCACTAATGCAATGAGATGCACTGGTGTTATGGGTTCAAACAACCAACCACTTTCATGACTGTTTATGGAAATAAAGATTTGGTTGAACATGACCAGTGAAGCCAATAAAAAGCACGACCACAAGCCCAACCCCAGGGCCTACACTCCTGGTTACACCTATGTGGGCATGGCAAGAAGCTCGTTTAATCAGATGACGCAGCAGTCTGGCACCACTTACTGGTGAGAGGATGAAGCACTTTGCAGTCATCGTACACGGCATCCTCCGTCATTGGACAGGCGTAGGCAGTGCGCCACTGGAAGTAGTATGTGCACCTTTCCTCCCGCAGCAAGATTGGGTATCCAGCCTGAAGGATTTGGTACATCTTCAGTACAACTACAAAGGACACTCGATAATTCGAACTTGAGGGGTCTTCAGGATTTTGTTTGAATTACATCAGAAGTTCTCAAATATAATTCAAGGCAACATACCAACTAGCATCGTGGTGTTTAGTTTCTCAGTGCCAAAACAGCTTCACAGGTCACTTTGCGTGACTGACAGCGAAGTTTCAAGGCATTAGTGATCAAACTGGTACTCGCTGTTATGCAACACGTGCATAATTAAGGGACAAAATCTGTTGCATTCTTAACAATTGATGGCCCCGTCCCATGTGTGGGACACTTTCTCTCATGGCACTAGCGTACAGCCGCAGAAGTGACATTCGGCAGCCTGTGGCTAAAGGCAGACTTTTGTTGTTTCCCCCTCAAGTCAGCAAGCAATCAGCATGTGCAGTTTGGCTTTCTTGTAGGCAGAAAATGTGCTTTATCTGACACTGTTAGTGAATCAATAATGCAAACGTTTAGCTAGGAGCAACAAAGGCAGCAGGTATTTCTAGGCTACACAAGCAAAGACTTAAATAATCAAATTTGTGCAGCGGGGCAGTTTGGATTAAGTGCTATGATTTAAATTGCATAAAAAACAAGGTGGGCAAATCTAAAATTAACTATTGTTTACATTCACTGAAAGTTCAAAATATCAATTAATTATTGATCGATTCATTGATTTGATTGATATGTGGGGTTTAACGTCGCCCAAAAACCACCATATGATCATGAGAGACGCCGTAGTAGAGGGCTACGGAAATTTCAACCACCTGGGGTTCTTTAGGTGTACTCAAATCTGGACACATGGTCCTACAGCATTTTCGCCTCCATTTAAAATGCAGCTGCCGCAGC
The DNA here is from genome assembly GCF_043290135.1 of Rhipicephalus microplus. NCBI lineage: Eukaryota > Metazoa > Arthropoda > Arachnida > Ixodida > Ixodidae > Rhipicephalus > Rhipicephalus microplus. Next base: position 41,037,181 of record NC_134704.1, on the reverse strand, counting down.
AGAGTTTCGATCCCACGCGCTGCGGGTCAGCAGCCGAGTGCCTTAGCCACTAGACTATCAATGAGTTATCGAGCGTCTGCTATATCTTAACTGCCACAGGTCTTCCCAGCAGACAGAAATAGCTCTAGCGAGACCCATTTTGCGACTGTCTAAAAATGACACATAAGTAACAGCATAAAATTCACCTGTGAAAATGCACTGGCCCAAAAGACACTTGTGTAAAAGATAGCTAGGCGACTGTTTGCCATTGTGAAACTATTGCCCGCTTTCTATAAACAGGGAAAAACGTAAATATATTTCTAAATATCCCTGCCATTGCAAAAATGTGAATAAAGAGCACACTATATGCTGCTTCCTCACAGGCTTAGGCGATTCCCCAAACAGCTTACAGCTGATGTGGTCAAGGTGAATAAATAATTTAAAAAAAGAATTATATACATACATACGTACATACATACATACATACATACATACATACCTTGATGCTCTTGTCACACTCAAATTCAATCACTGTCTGCATACGAACTGGCTGGCTGCGTGAGCTCCTCGTATGACAGATGTCACCCGAAGTGTACTTGATTTTGACGATGCCGTCTTCAAAAACTGGAGGTTGTTGAACCTGGCCTATGTTCTGGGTGCTGGAAGCAAAGGAGGCGGCAATGTCACTAATGCCACGCAGCCTTTATTTTAAACACAAGTGCAATAGAACAGACCCCTAACCCTTCCTTGTTCGACAGTTCCTGTAGAAAATATGCAATAAATGATTTAAGTATTTCCAGCAACGCACACTGCATAACTGCTGAAAACACCAGAAATAAACAGTAACACTTTCAAAATACCCACTTTCATAAATGAACACTTGCAAAATACCCACTACGCCAAAAATTAACTTTTTTCAGGTTGGGAATACAAGTAAACCGGTGAGGTACCCACTACACTATAAATTTTTGTGTTTTATAATGTGGAAAAACATACACTATGTCATTGTTTGCCATTCTGCGGAGAAATGAGGTACCTGTGATACACCTCTAAGGCATTATGTGCACCCTGTTCATGCTGTGGCTGATGAATTATGGCTGAGCCCTTTGTAATGCATTGGAAGCTTTCAACGACCCACTTGCTACCTGCCACGTTGTGGAACGCCTGCTTGTTTTACCCTTCTACCACAATATACTACACATGTTAACAAGGTTTCTTCTCAACATAAAGCCGGTATACGCTCTTTTTGTGAAGGAGCTTCATGCACTAACATGGCTCTGTGGCAGAATACTGGGCTGCCATAGGGATGGGACAAGACCAAGCCCCATTTCATCCAGATTCTTTTTTTGGTATCGTGTGACAGTGAATATAGACATCATAGGCAGAAAACTACAGTGCCAGAAGCTGTCATTCTTGTGATCTTACAACTGCTTTCACTGTAAAAAAAATGCAGCAGTTTCAGGTCAGAAAAGAAACTTACACATGAGGTTTAAGCACAGCACAGGCACCAGCTGTTTTCACACACACCGAACCTGAAAAACGAAATTCACACACACAAATCAAAGTACCGACCGGCGAGACTGGTCACTAGGTCTATATATCTAAGGCACTATATCCTTGAAAAAAATATTCACTACATCTACAATACAAAGCCTTGTTTACAAAATGTTTTAATTTGATGCACTGACGAGCTAGGTTATGTCTGGTTGTGAGATACCTTAGTTTAGGAGAAAGACTAAAGGTGAGTGTTATAAAAAATAAGGATGCTACTCACGGGTATAAGCTTGAAAAGTGAAATGAGACAAACAAAAAGTGATGTCAGAATGACTGCCTCAGATAATGCCGCTAATGGACAAAACGCAAGTCTTAATGCCTGATCCATTGCTCTCTCACCAGAAGTCATTGGCAATAGCACAGCTCCAAGACAAAACTTGCCGAGAAATTGTGAAAACTGAGAAAGCTATACGCAAAAGTATTCGCCACAAAAGGCCATGTACAAACACTAACTGAACTCACTGCTGCAACATAGCATTGGTTTCGCGATTTCGAGTGCATTACCGAAGCAACTAATAGCGTGATATTGCTTAACATTTTACAGCTTTTTAAGTCAAGCTCCAACACTGTAGTTCGAAGCTTCAAAAAAGTCACTTCTTTCAAAGGCAGACTTAGCACAACCAAAAAAAAACTGAAGCAGTATGATGCGCCCAAGTGTCAACACTGCGATGAGAACTTGGTGGCAACGAGAGCTTTTCGAAAATAACCTTGCCTCTCTTACCAACAGGAAAATCAATTGATGGTAAAGGCATACAGTAAAAAATGCAAACATTTAAAATATAACCTTCTATATTGTGAAATTGATAGATTCTTAAATCAATTATAATAGCAATATTATATAAAAATAAAAGACTATGAAATAGGCTCTTTATTACTGCATTAATTCCCACAAAAATAAGGCAAACCTTAGTTCTGCCTTCCTTGAGTGTTAAAAGGAGCTTATAATAACACGACACACCCAACACAAATTTCCAAAGCTACTCTGCACGAATGCCAAGCTTTTTCACAAAATTCTCAGTAATCAAAACTTGTGAACACAAGTTTTTGATGTTATCTGCCAAAGTAAGAACAATGTCTCAACCCAACAGCTGCCCAAAAAAATACGTACCAGGACCGTAGATGACACTGCGACACACGTTGAGAACGTACTTTGTCCCGTTCGCCGTCGTCACCACATAGTTGTTCTTGGGATCTGACAGCGGAGACAAGTCCACGAGACCATCCTTGCCGTGCATCACGCTGCATTCGCTCTTCACAATCGGCGGGCAGGCCAACATGGTGCGCCACTCGAACGTGTAAGTGCAGTCTCTAGATTCCGACAGGAATTCGGGACCTTGCCAGCCCATCGTAGAGTGGTCGCACACGAAAGTGACGACAGAGGTACGGTTGAAGTTTCCTTTGCAACCACCTGAACCTTGGGCATACGTCAGGGTCACCAAGCCGTTCCTGTACACCAGCGTGCTGTTAGGCTTGCCTGTAATAGAACAACAAGAACTAGCATCTGCACATAACTTCAGATTAGTTTACAACACAAGAGCTTTCTTGAGTCTTATCAACTCACTTTAAAGGGAGACTGGAGGAAAAAAAACTTTTTTACATACTAGTAAATTACCCTTCCACAATACCAAACCCACCACCCTTTCTTCAAGAAGATGCTTGGTAAGCAGGAAAATGTGCCAATAGAGGGGCAAAGCCACGCTACAGTTTCTGCACTAGTTGCTGTCAAGTTATAGCTTTAAGGGAGTCTACTAGGGCTTCTATAGTTCGCAATGTGAAAATTATGTGCCTTCTCTAGTGAGAGAAGTAGACGTTGCACATACCAAGTTTCAGAAAATTTTGTTGAGCCAAAGTAGCCAAAATATAAAAAATACCTTGAAATCTGTGCCGTAACGATTGAAGATTTCAGTGGTAAATACAAGAAAAATATTTTACACGAATTTTCTCACTTAACCTATGGTAGCGAAATTAACACCATGGCTTTCAGCACATTCAAACTAATTTATTATTACACTTCACTGACATAAATGTCACCTACCGGCATCCACGCTGAAATCTGGATCCTCAGGTTTAGTCTGGCACACAGCAGCTCCCGAACATCCTGACTTTGCGGACTTTAAAGGCTGGCAGACGTTGATCAAGTACGTGAAACCAGGAGCACGCACCTCGTAATCTGTAGAGGCATTTTTGAGCGCAGACATGTCATAGACATATCCATAGCGCGGATCCTGCACCTGGCAGTCCGAACCTTTGGACATCTGAAAAAAAAAAGAACGAGAGATGCAACCAAACGGTCAACTAAACGGCAAAACTCGAGTCCCGTTGACTTGAACAACAAGGTCGGCATCGTAAACACCAAAAGCCTCCCGAAGTGTATATGGGCAGAAGCGGCTCTTGCAAAAAGGATAACTGACAACCACCCGATTGAAGTCAAAGCCAGAAGAAAATCCATACAGCTATGCGGGAATAGAGTCGTCGACAATTTCTTTCACAACCCTTCCACCACCTCATGAGATTCGACTAAACTTGTTTGCAAAACAAGCTCTTACTTTCAGTGGACAAGCAGCGGGCGTCTGGAAGTCGAACAGCATTTCACAGTCCTCCGACTCTGCCACAAAAGTGGGACCAACCTGCAGCAAGCAAATGTGCAAATTTGAAAACAGCAAAAGCAGATGAGCTGCGCATTGAACAAAAACAGTGCCCCAAGACTTATTTCAGAGACCTGAAATACCTTACAAGGGTGTAACGAAGCATTCTGTGAAACTAAAGCATTTTCGAAGGGGCACTAAAGAAAAATATTGAACCGCTTTACACAGATGAATTATTCTTTCAGAACTATAGTCACTATCTCTCCACCATAGCTCGGTTATTAAAAAAGGAAACTAAGGTAAAAAATTTGTGTTTGAATTTCGCGCCGAAACTTCAGCACACGAACGTCAGCTTGGGGTCGCTACACTGTCTAAACCTATAATGCCACAAATAGCTGGTACACAAACTTCCAAGGTGGCTTCACCACCTGTATACATATTCTTAGAAGTGTTCTGGCTTACCGAGTACCTTCTCTGGGCAAGACTGGTTCTTTCAGTACAGTGAAATTGAAATTTACTTATAAGGTACACATTGATTTTTTATTGAATGTACCTTTAAGCTTTTGCAAGAAAACTGAACATGATAATCATATGCAAAAGCTGTGAAACATTGGTTGAGCATGTAATGCAATGCCTCAAATGTCATCGATTATTCTGTTTGTCTCAAGCCCTCATGGCTTTTCTACTACCATGATCACTGCACGTAATGGTTTAATCTTTGTTTGCTGTCCACAGGGCCATACCTTATAACAGGACAAAACAGCACAAGATCAAGCGTCACAAGATGGACTTAAGGAGTGGTTAGTCCAGGCACGATCCATACTACCATAAAGGCCAGCCATAAAATGTGCCATTGATTGCACAGATAAGGACACGCCGTAGTTCATAGAACTGCTGTGCAGCTGAAGCACGATTAAAAAGCGAATAAATTTTTGTCTGGTGAAGACAACCTTCACTGACTTCCTCTTTTCCTTACCAGAATTGCAAATTATAAGCATGCATTCTATTAAAAAATCGGGTGAGCATTCAATTTCTGCTTAATTTTAGCAATCCAATTCCACTTCAATGTTCATTTTGCAACTTAAGTGGTGGTCTACTTTGCAAAACCTTCGCAACGTATCCAATTTCCTTCTCGCTTTGACCAACGTGCTTAACAAGCTGTTATCAAAAAATAAGAGTGTGATGATAGTGGGTGACAAACATTAAGCTGTGTATACAGTTTTAGTTGGTATGGTCTTGAATGTCAAATCTCATCACCAACTCGATGCTCTGATGAAAGCTCCCATTCTCTTATCGATCATGTTCGAACTAACATCAACCTGCCGATTGCTGCAGGTGTTATTAACACTGCCCTTACGGATGACTTTCCCATTTTTGCAGTTTCCGATGCCCATTTCTCTAAAGTTGGCACCTCATATTTTACCACAATGTTCGAATTCATCTCAATTAGCTCCATCGACTGGTCTCCTCTCGATTTAATTCATGAGCCTACGGAGGCTTTTATATATTTTTTAGATGTTTTCACGAAGGCAGTTTCTACCACCTCTAGAGTTGTACGCAGTAAAAATCAATTTAGGTACACGAAAAGCCTGTGGATGACCAATGAGCCTGAGGAAAAAAGCTAATTTGTAAAATAAAACCAAAAGACAGCCATTCAATAGTTCTCTGCTTAATAGGTACAAGAAGTATTGTAAAATTCTCACTAGCACTCTCCAGGAAGCGAAAAGGCGATACTACGAAGCGGAATTTGTACGGAATAAAAGTAACCCTAGAAAGCAATGGCAATTGCTGAATGAATTTATAAACCATAACTCGCCAATGGGTATATCTACAATTGAACACGAAAGCATTACTTTAAGCCAGCCTGCCGAGATTGCTAGCGCGTTTTCCAATCATTTTGCATTACCTCAGGGCAGTCAGCCGTCAACTTTTCAACCTAAAATTAATAGTCCTGTAATTCATTTTATCTTTTCTCGTTTACGCCAAGTGAGGTGCTATCTACTATCTGCAACGCTCGCAACACGAGCCCTGGATTGGATGGTATTTCAGTACGCCACTTAAGGGGGGAGGCTACCCTGGAGACCGAACTTTTTTATTTTTTAAGATATCTGGATGAAACTTTCAGGGGTTGTTCACTACAATAAAACTAGCACAACTGCTAAGTTTCACGAAGCTGTGTTTCTTAGTTCCAGAGTTATTGAGGTTTAACTGGGTGCTTCACATGGGTGCCTGAGGAAGAGTCGTGAGAAATCCCAGGACATAGTAGAAAGCTGAAATTCATTGTGGTCATTCCTTGATAGCTATCCCAGGGCGCTACAAAGCCGTTTTTCTTAATTCCCCCCCCCCCCCAAAAAATTTTCACGCAACTTTGAATTTGATGTAACCAGTAATGACCAGATTCATCAAAAATTAATTGTTTATTATAAATTAACAGCACCAATTTTCAAAAAAAAAGGAGCTTGTTACGCCCTTGCAAGGTCATTCAGGAACAGAATAAAAAAAAAACGGCACACAAATCTGATGAACGGTTTTCGAGTTCTTGCTTTCCTCAGCACCACAACTAGCAAAAAAATCCGTTCTGAGAAAACAGGCCGAGAAAGTTCAAAACACGTGTTTTCTTCAAAAAGCTCCAGCACAGTAGCTAGAAGTGTCCTGGCGCACTCTTTTCTTCTTTTGCCTGGCCTCCATCTTCTCTTGGTGTCTTTTAGAATTCTTTTTTAGGCGTAAAGCGTCTTTTTCACGAGCTCGCTGGATGGCCAGATGACCTGGTTGAAGTCAAATGGAGTCCGATATCACTTGGGTTGCTTTGCAGCAGCCGGCATTGTAGCGCAGCACTGCTTCATGCAGTGCTGTTTCTACCGCGATCAAGGATGAGTGTTGTTCCTTCGGCATCAGAGACCACAGAATGGAGTGGAATGATTCTGATGCATTTTGCGTCTTCGCTCCCAGGCAGCGCTGAAGAAGCGACTTTTGTGACAGTCTTTCGTAGATGGGCAGCATAGCTGCAGCAACATAGTCTGGTAGGCTGTGTTTATGTTTTGGCTGTGGCTCACGCTTTGCCTCTGCAGCTCTATGGCGGCACCACGATTGAGCCCCCTCTGGGCAAAGTTCATGGTGAGGGTCCTGGTCAGTCGATGTGACGTGGTGATATGTTGCCATCACTGCACACTGCATGGCTGTTAGGTCAGTTGAATTGTTTCTCAGGGCCCAACCATAATATCCTGTCAGCTTTTCAATGAGGGCTTTAGTCAGCTTCCCCTTCCCACTCAGTGGCTTATCACTTTTCTGCACAATATTTCGAAGAGCACTTCGAATCCTTTTCTGAACATGGTTCAGACATTCTTTTTTTACAATTGGCACTAGCCCGTACACATTCTCTTCTGTGAGGGCAGCGAAGGTACGGCTGTCTCCGTCGGACACAAGAGTGGTGTACCGCAGGCCATGCTTGGATACAGACCGCCCAGAGAGAGTCAAGCCTGCCTCCACTTACATGCTTCCCGATTTTGCGTCTGTGTTTTTCTGGCAAATGTGGTGCTTCTGCCAGCTTTCGTATGCTGCATCTCCAGGTTTGGGCCCTGTTTGGCATCCAAGGCAGTGGTTTGAAAGAACTACAGCATCCAAGATGAGACCAGTAAAGAAGTCAATTACCGATCCCACTCTGATGTGTGATGTGTGACCCCGCTTATGCCATGTGCCATCATACACTACGGTGATGTCCTTGCAGAAGCTGGGGTCCATTTCTTTATATGTTTTGATCACTGCTGCGGCAGAATCAGCATAAAACTTCTCCAAAGCGGTGGCCTCTGGCTTCCTGAACGTCTCTTTCAAGTGCTTTTGAAACGTCTTGTGGTGAAGACCTCTGTAAGAGACGTTCATGGCAGCCCAAAGTCATTAAGAACTGTTTGCCCCTTGTCTATTTGCTTTATAGCCATTATGGCACGGACATTTACATCGAAGGCCTGCGTGTCCTTTTTGCGGGGTGATGTCCATAATTTATCGACGGTGCCACAAGAGGCGCACACGACTTCAAGTTTTGTTGCAAGTCCAAGCTTGGTGCTCTCTCGGACAGTCATAGCACCTTTCAAACATTCTTTGCACACTGTGCGGCTGAGCACGACGTTAAAGATGTTCATTTGAACGAGCGAAAAATGTTCGCCCTCACTTGTCACTGCAGGTGCAAGAGCCGGATGCATCAGTTGAAATTTCTTTTGCGTCGCCGGCGTAGACTCGAGTTCAGCGCGAACGGCGTCACGACGTTTCGCATTCGCATCGATTTCTTCCTTCGTTAGGAAACGCGTCTGCAGATGAAGTGACGATCCACCCACGCTCGATGGCGGCACCGATTCAGACGAAGTGCTGGGTCCGGCGATATCAGAAGCACTCGGTGTCACGCTCGATGGCACCAATTCAGACGAAGTGCTGGGTCCGGCGATATCGGAAGCACTCGGTGTCACACTGGATGGCATCGATTCGGAGCACGTGTCGAGCCCGGCGATCTCTGAAACACTCGGTGCATTTGCGGCTCCAGCCACACTCGATGTGTCGGATTCTCGACTGGCGACAGCCGACAACACAGTTCCGTCGCTGCAAGCGTCTACGCAGTCGGCACCCGCAGCAGAATAGCGGAATTTCGATGATCGTACAAGCCGCATAGCGCGCCTCCGCGCACCGGACTTCCGCACTGACTTCGGCTTCGTTGCCGGCATCGCCCGCAACAACAAAGACGAAAGGCACAGAACTAGTGCAAAAAGAAAAAAAAAACAAGAAAAAATGACCGAAAAGATAGCACAAGGCGAAGAGCGGCTTGTAAGCAGACGTCTGTCGAGGCGGACGGAGCAGAGAGCAACAACGAAGCGAGCGCGCTGGACGCGGCATCGAGAAAAGCGACAGCCCCCGCTGCTGCACAGCAGCCAACGGCGGGCACGCTTTCTCCCGCGAGATATGAATGCGCTGCTCTAGCCAATCAGCGCTCCGCGTTGCATCGCGGGAAAACGCCAATAGCGTCTCAACTGTGCTGTCGACTCAACTGTGCTGCCGACTCAACTGTGCTGCCATTTTGCAAGGCGGCGAACGAGAGCGAAAGAATTCACGGTCAAAACAACACCAAGATGGCGCGGGACGGCCGCATGGTCCGGGAATTGCGCGCGCGCGAAGTTTGGTTTGATTTCGGGATTTGCGCCCGTTTTGGACGCCGCGGCGGCCTCGAAAATAGTATTTTTTTTGCACTTTGCGGTTGAATTAGGTGCTGATAATTACAGAATAGGTAGTTTACGAGACATACAACCCAAAAATGTGGTTTTTCAAAAACCGACTTTTTCGCGATTTTTCGGTTTTCAAGGGCCGCGTCCCCCCTTAAAGCTGGTTGCTCACGTAGTTTGCGAACCCCTATGTGCAATAATTATTTTAATCTTCTAAACTGACGAATTTTCACGTATTAAAATGTGCTAAGTTTATCCCAGTTTTTAAGGAAGGTAATAAAGAGCTGCTCCCCAACTATTTCTATCCTCCCCTCCCTAAATAAAATAATTGAAAGGTTATTTGTGTCCAGACTAACGAAGTACTTAGATAAATTCCACATTGTCAAATCTTGCCAGTTCGGTTTTCAGGCCGGAAGTTCTACTAATTTAGCCTTACTTTGTCTAACAGATTTCATTACGAACAGTCTTGATGAGAAAGAATTCATCAGTTTCGTCTTCCTCAACCTTACCAAAGCCTTTGACACCATTAATCACACAATTTTGTATCGTAAATTATAAGCCTATGGTATCACAGACCCTGCTCTAACATTTTAAAGCTTTATTTTACAGACAGAGTTTCTGGTATATGCACGTGAAACATTTTCTCTTCCTAAAATTACTAATTAAGGAGAGCCACAAGGTTAAATTTTGGGACCTTTGATTTTTACTTTTTATATTAACGACTTGCCAGACACCGAATTATGCCACTATTTATTGTGTGCAGACGATATAACTATATCAGTATGTGATATACAAGTTCATAACTAAATAAACTGAATATGGCACTTGACCACCTAATTAAATGGTGTAACAATAACAAGCTACTTATTAATCCATCTAAAACTAACTTTTTCCGTGTTCCATCGCCATCAAAAGCCTTTAATAAACTTTCCTTCCTTATCATTAGGAAATTCTATTCCCATGAATGGCTCTGTGGTATTTCTATGTGTGACATTGGACAGCCATTTGAAGTTTCATCTACACATCAATCATATTAAAAAGATGTCGGCCTTTGGTATTCGTGCCCTTATTAAGGCAAGTCAGTATTTTTCACTTCCTGCATCGCTTTCACTATACTTTGCACTTATTCATTCGCATATCAACTATGGCATAATCGTTTGGGGTAACACCTATCATTGTTATCTTCATTCCATCCAACATATACAAAATCAAGCCATACGCATCATAACTTACAGTTGTCCACAATCAGATGCCTTCAGCTGGCTTAATGAGCACAATTTTATCACTTAACAAGTTATTTCAGTATAACATAAGCATAATGTTTTATAAGTGAATTAATTCCCAGCTCTCCGAATATATTGAATGTAGCTCGCTCAAGACTACTACCCCCCCCCCCCCCCCCCCAAGGTTTGCTCCGTATCATAATTAGTTGCTAACACTCTTTCGCACTATGATAAAAAACCATCTAAATTTTCTACTACTCTTCTTTAGAATAGTTTGCTATTTGAACTTAAATCTTTGCCCCCACTCTTACTTTTTAAAACGTCAATAAAACTTTACCTTTAAGTCTAGAGCGCTTACCTTACTTCTGGTATATAATTTTTTTTCCACTTGTCCTCGTTTACTTTATGTACTTATTCTCGTTTTTCGTGTAAAATTTTCATTTTTCCCTTCAATTTTTTGCGCACATTTTCTGTTCTGTATTGCTTCTGTGTGTCATATTGGACTTTTCCTTGCATTGCTTTTTTATATTACTTTTTGCATTGTGCCTTTTCTTTTATTATATTTTTTTTTTCAACTGTTCTAGCATGTTGCTGCTTGTTTTGCCTTGTATGAGTTTCTTATTGCCATCTGCTAATCTTCTGCCAATTGTTTCAATTAACTTTTGTGGTAGTATTCAACTGAGGGTCCCGTTTACAGTATTCATACTCTGGGACCCTCATCTGTATACAAGTGTTATGTAATCGATGCTTTGTAACAAATAAAAACTGAAAGTGAAACTGAAACCTTACGTTGCAGCTAATACCGCAAGTACAGTTGGCAAAGTTTTATTTTTCTGCCTCTTACTCGACTCAAAACCCCAAACAATTCAACAAGTTTCACTAGTCCGATCAAGGTCCAATTAATGAACTGTAGAATGCACAACAATCTTTCAGAAAAGAGAAAACATGGGCAAACTTGAACAACATGTGCGATCAGCTGCAACGTGCAATTTGATGGCCAGACGTGCTGGCTTAGACACTACAGTTTCTTTTTATTTTACATGTACGACTCACCATTTTTTCAACCTGCACATGAGAGCGTCAACCAGAGTTCATAAGCGCCATGCAACAGAGTATAGCGGCAGAATGACGTAAATTGCACTTGTGCACGCAGTGAACAGTCTGGTGTAGCTTTGAACCAGGTCTGTTATACGAAACGGACTTGATGCCATCTGCCTTTTTGTCCTTTCACTTTTGTCCCGTTTTCGACTTTCAGTGGCAGATATTTTTCTGCATCAGCAGAGTAGAGTGTCACACGAACAACAGAAGAAAAACAGAAAATGCTCGTATATCTCATTCCTTTTTGTCCCAAGCACGACACCTTGACTTTTTTTTTTTTAATACACTCTAACCTCGATATAATGAACAGGTATATAACAAAATATCTGTTATAACAAAGTTAAGGAAAAATAGTTTTGCAATAGGTACAGTATTCAGGATATACCTTTATAATGAATTTTCAGATACCACAAACTTATTTGTGTGTATGATGTAACTTTTTTACGAGGTTTTGGTGAAACATGGTGGCAGCATTCAGGGACGAAAAAAGGATGGTTATTATGTAAAAATGAAATGAGGGTGGTGTGCACTTCCCAATACAGCCCAGCAGAAGTCAATTGCACAAGACCGTTCATCATGCATGTGCGCACTATCTTGTTTATTTTGCCACTGTGCTCCATTACATGGCACTTTCCAACTCGCCAGCTGAAAATCACGCGTTCAAGTTAGAAAATTGGGCAGCTGTACATAATTACCAAACTGGGTTTGTGAAGATACCAAAAGCCTGTCTTAGTGTGCATACGTTTCAATTAGAAAAGCATGCAGGGCCACCACAAGCACCGCCAACAACCCACCTGTTCATCGTTGCAGATGAGAGAGACGACGGTCTTGCGAGTGCGATGGCCGTTGGCGCAGGGACCACCGTTGGGGTACTGTACGAGCACAGTACCATCACCGGTAACCGTGGGCTTGCCGTATGCATTTCCCCAACTGACGCCTGGCAGAGTGGGCGTCTGGGCATCGGTCTCGCAAACAGCGACACCAGCTGCGCCACAAGTACAAAACACAAAGTAACAACATGCACTTTTTTCTCCAGAATACGACACTTGGTTTCCCGTGTGGCACACTGGTTCCAGCACTCAAGTTTTTAGTGCAACAGTAAAAAAGAAAAGGTAGCACACACGAGTCACAAGGACAGACTGAATTGCCAAGCAGGTGTGTCCCTCCTATGTTACAGTGCTAGAGTTGACACTTGAGGTATTGGCACCACGAAGAGGGGGGAAGGGGGAGAGAGTTATGGGAGCTCAAACATGAATTAGCAGCATGAATGTGAGCCTGCTGCAATACAAGAAAAGAAACTGTCAGCAGTGCTGACAGCCACTGCTGTCAACTCCAGCACAGAACTTTCATAAGTGCTCTATCAGATAAAGCTTACTCGTTTTTGTGACGTCAAGCATTTCTCAAGTGCTAAATTTAGTTTACCTTCCTGTGTAGGCAATGGATTCCAAAATCGCTGCTCAACCAAGCGTAGCATTTCAGATAGCAATGACTAACCATTACCTTTCATATGCATAGTATTTACATTAGTCGACGAAAATACATTTCAATCAAGAACCAGATAGAATGACTCAAGTAATGAGTGGGCGTGTCCCAGTTCTAAGGGTGGGGCTTGCAGAGTTCATTAGTTTGGAACTGACTATAGCCTTTATCCCCTCGCTTTAAGCTTTTAATATGTCATTTTTTTTTAGGTGAATGGAGGAGCTGCTTTTTTAAATTTATTGACACATTTAACATACCGCAAAAAAGCTTCACAAAATATTTTGTTCCCATAGTCTGGATCAGCAGTTCTTATTTGAACAGCGGAAGTACGCACGTGTTGTAACAGCAGTTACAGGTGTTCACAGTCAACATTATAGAAGGGGGGGGGGGGGGGGGACTACTTACGTGGACAGGAGTAGCCCGGGCTCGGGTTCAGTGATTGGCAGAAGGAGATGTGGAAGTGGCGATTGCTCTTGGAGTGGTACACCTCCCAGTTGCCGGTGCTCAGCTGGAGGGGCGTCAGGTCGTACTCGTAGCCATAGAAGTCATCAAAGACGCACTTCGCAGGCACTGGTTCACAAGCCAGGGGTGTGGACAAGCCAAACACCAAGAGCAAGGGCTCCTCCTTCAGCAGGGACATATGGTGGCCGTTGGTACCTTCGTTGCAGGTGGCATCGATGACCACTTTGAAGGCTGCGGCTGCGTGAGAAAGCGGACAGTTGAAGTAATGAAGAGAGATAGTGGGAATACAGTCGTGCCACAATCTCGCGTGTGGTTGAGTTTTTTTTTTTTTTTCAGATCGAAAGGTTGACATGAATTTTATGAAGAGCTCATTTCAATCGATAAGTTACTAATGAGCCCCTTGAAATGAATAATTTTCAAAGCTGGCAAGCAAATCTTTCATTAGTGACTAATCAGGCCTCTGGATTATTGACTTGCTGGCGTTTTTTAATGGCCACCTGATTAAAATACACAAACAGTTCAGCATTTTCAATTCAAATAAAAGTTGCTGCTGAGGCTGGAAACTGAACCCGTGACCTGGAGCTTGGTGGCACGACACTACGTTTTGTTGTTTATGAAAACCTGGTCTCAAAGAAATCACTTCATTTTTAGCAGTGCATAGTACATTCAGCAATACAATACAGCAGCTTCCATTTCTTCTTATGGATGCACCAGTGTTTTAAGCTTCAACTAGCAATACATTCAGCGATCAATACAATCTAATAATTGTTGGAATTCACACCCCAGAATTATAATACGACTAGCATGAGAGATGTCTGGCATTCTTTAACATGCATCTTATTATGAGTACCGGGGCCTCTAGCCTTTTGCCTTCATTGAAATGCAATGAACCTTCAGAGTCCACAGCAGAGCAGCATAACCACTGCTCCACCTTGGCGGGTGCTTGAGAAGGGAGATCGTTGCAGTAACGAAGAGGGCAAGCAGGAATTCAGTTTTTTAACAGTTTCACAAGCATTAGCTTTTTTTTTTCCAGATCCAGAAGATATGGTTTTTATAAAGAGCTTACTTTGATCTCCGAGTTACTAATGAGCTCATTTGAACAAATATTATGGTATGTTCAACTTTAGCAAGCTAAATCAGTCGACTTGAAGGAACCAGTTTGAGCAGTAGAGTTACACTGTTGCTTTCAAATTCAGAATTTGCATCAACAAAAGTGCTCCCCTCACCAGTGTGATTGCTGTAGTTGCCCACGTAGGTCAGGCGAAGTGAGCCAGGCTCGTCCGAAGTCAGGGACATGCCGTTAGTTTTGGCAAGCTGCTTGGCAGAAGAGCCTTTCACCATGCATACACTGGTGTTACCCTTGCCAGAGCAGTGGCCTCCGTGCACTGGTCCACACACATTCAGCTGAGGGGAGTTTAACATTTAATTCAGACAATGACAAAAGCAAAAAAAAAAGGTACATTTGTCTCATCTAGAAGGCTCATAAAGTTTGCGACAGAGCATCATATCTTTTTCTCATATAATCATGACGTTTAAGTAGAAATACAAAAAAACTGACTTTCACATAACTACAAACATGAGTATAACAAATTGGTGCTTTGAGATACGTACACAATATTCACTTAGAGATGCTGCGCGCCTGAATGCACAATACATGAATACGCAGGGACACATACATACATTTGACATACAGCATCACTGCAGTCTTTAAAAAAAATAATGAGATAGGACTAACAGCCCATGTTCAAAATGTCTGCAAACAGAATTGGCCTCAGCCTCGAGAAATAGCACACGGCAGCTCAGCGTACTTGGAGGGTGTTACACCTTAAAGGGTCCCTGCAACACTTTTGAGCATGGTCAGAAAACGCTGCCAATCGGTAGTAGAGGCTCTCGACAACACTCAAGACAAATATTAGAGCGCAGAAGGCGGCCTGCAATTCACAATAAATGATCAAAGTCAGCTAAAAATTGCTTTCTCTTCTCTCTACAAATTACGGAAGATGCTCAAAAGATCACTCTGAGAAAGCCCATCTATCAGCCATTGACTGATTTGAACATGGCGCGTTCAATCGTTGCAGAGATCACCGCGGGAGGCCGCGATTTGTCCACACGTGCAAGCGCGATCACACAGAAAAAGTTGCGCATTTGAAAAAAGAAAAAAGTGGTCAAGGTCACGAGGCGCGGGTGAGGTGTTTTCTTTGCCCCTGCCATCCCTCCTTGCTTAGCTTCCAGCGCTTTCATTGGGGGCGAGAGAAGGGAATGCAATTGCAGCATGCGACAAATCTTAGTAACTCCACTCGCACTATATGAATTCTTAAAATTTTTGCGGCGTTGAATTCGTGAGGCAATAAGCTCTTTCAGTGAATTCATTCCATGGGTACTTGAAAAAGTGTTTCAGGGCCCCTCCAAGCATGAACTCTCCGAGTTTTGAGTGACTGCCCGCTACCTCCATGCTCAAGCATGCGTCAAGATTTGTACTGTTTCCAGATAAAATACACTATGTGTTGTCAGCATTTTGGTTTAAGCTTGCACTAGAGTACACAAGGAAAAGCCAGAACGCTAGTTAGTGTGTGCCAGGGCTGTTACAGCTGAACAAGACTTACTAACATTGCTGAACAAGACTTACTAACATGGCTGTAATGAATTATCAGGATGTGAAGAACTAAGAAATTTTGCTTGTCATAAATGTATTCAATGGAGTACTTTTCTGCTTGAATATTGAAAATGCGAGACAAGACAGCACTGTTTAGAGCAAAGAAAATCTGTTTTCACACACTTCAACCACATTCTGGTAACCTTCAATGCAGTAACTGAACCCCAAAGATGTTTCTGCTGGCCGTTACAGTCAAACCTTATTATAACGAAGTTGAAAAGAGAGTCCTAATTACATTGTTATAACCATTAGTTTGTTAAAGCTAATATCCATTTCTAACAGCAATTAGCCAGCAAGAGAGACTGTACTCGGCAATGAATATCACAACTGTCCTCCGCGCAGATTAAAACGGCCGTCGGAAGGCAGAAAAACCAGCAAAATAATAAAGAACAATGCACTTTCTTTCCATTCAATTCAGCACACCAGCTGACAGATCACTTCAAAGAAAAATAGTACTCAATAGACTTTTGTTGACCCTTCCTCCCGCGGATGACTGCTTTTTGAGCTGCAGCAGCTATTTCAAGTCCGTCCTCGCCGTGATCATAAGCACCAAAAAAGTGGCACAGCAGGTCTGTCGCATCCAGCGCTTGCTCGGGCGTTGGTACGTTGGGTTCGCGAACATTAGGCTCCGGGGTGTCGACATATTCGTCACTGTTTCATTGCACGCCCGTCACCAATTTCCACATCTGACAACTTTTCGGTTGTCACCGCATCAACATTGGCACCGACGTCAAAGAGAGCGTCCAACGTCTGGGCCTGGTCGCCTGTGGCACCCACACATCGCCGAAATCTTCGGCCACTTTTTTTTTTTCTCAATACCAAATTTAAGAGCTTTCAACATTGCCGACTTCTGCTCAATTGTTATATTTTTGCGCTAACGTTTGCCGCTGCCGTTGCCCATCTCTTGTCTAGCGGCGGAAACGGATAGAGGTGGTGTTGCTCTTCCACAGCGAACGACAAAGAAAAAATCCACAATCTTCGCCGCCCCAGCAGCGTGCGGGGCCCCAGCGCAGAGTTGAAGGGGAGAAGGAGGTCAGATGAGCGGGTGGGTCAACAAGTTCTATAGGAGAGGGGGAGGCCGACTGATGCGCACACTTGCGCGAGTTGCTGCGAGGGCGGGTCCATTAGCTCTAGAGGAGAAGGGAAGCGGGGAGACTCTCCCACACGAGTGTTGGCAAGAGACTCCTGGGAATTACCGCGACCGTGATGAGAGGTAAACCGTCGTGCGCTATAAGATATCGAGAATATACTAAAATGATCAGTAAATGCTCATTGTGGACGAGGAATGATTCATTATACACATTGTGGGGAAATTTTTGTTTCCTTAAAATGAGGTTTTAAATACATGGGCGTCTATGGAAATTTCAAGGGGAATCACAATTGCTGCATTGTATCCATTAGTTTGCTATATCCCGCTTCATTATAACGAGGTTTTACTGCATAGCCACAAGCCGTTGATGAAGGCTACACACGATTAAAGCAGTTCTGCAGGTCACTTGGGCAACACAGAAATCCGGAATAGAAACAAGAGTTGCCCTGCTCTTCCTCCTCACCTCATAGATGACATCGCCACGCGTGACCGTGTAGAAGCTGTCCTGCAGGTGCAGCGAAGAGAGACTGTACGTGGTTCCCTGCCGGTCCGTTAGTGTGCAGGAGTTGAGCGCCTCCAGATGACTCACAGGGCAGGCCATGTGAGTCACCCACAAGAACTTGTGCTGACAGGTCTCCCCACCCTTCAGGTAGTGAAGCTGCTCGGGCTGAAGTGAACAAGATGCTCACATGAATGTAAGTTTAGTCATGCCTGCGCGCAACATGCAGCACAGTCAATGATAGCTGGAGGAGTAGCCTTCCTAGAGCCCATTGTGGTTAACCTCTCTTGGGGAAACTAGTACACTGCAAGTACAGTAGCAAGGTACCCACTACACCTTAAGTCATGATAGCCTTAATCTTTTTTTTTTGCAGAAGAGAGGTATCTACTCTGCATCTGTAAGGCGTTATGTGATGCTGTGACGGATGATTAATTGAAAGTGTTGTGAGTGGGACGCTTCAAATCACCGACTCATTACACAAATGTCATTGTGCAACACCTGGCATTATTTTACTCTTCCGACAAATTACATTTGTTAACAGTTCTCCGCCTGATGCGACAGCTGTATAGGGTCTCTTTGCAAAGGATTTGCAAGGCTCTGCGGTGGCATACTCGTGTCATGCAAGAGAGCCTGGGTTAGCATTCTGCTTGATCCTGGATTTTTTTTTTTATTTTTCTTGCATGTAATAACTGTTACAAAAGGCGTCATTGCCAGTCTCTACACTGGAAATTGTAAAAGTTATAATAAAAAGTAATCTTGAAACGAAATTTTTTTTGTTCAGCAGAACAAGTTATCGGAAGATAAAAGAACTTCAACTGTCCCATTAACACCCTCCCTGCCAAGAAGGGAGAGCTACTGTCAACACAGACACCCTCGCCACTTGCATCGACTAGAGCCTGCAAGTGGTCTACAGCCGCAACCAAGCATCAGGGGTACACGGCACCAGCAAAAAGAAGCATCTTCTAGAGCAGTGGTTCTCAGCCAGGGATGTGTCGGGGACCCCTTGTGGACTCGTGGAAGGTAATGGGGGACCCCTTGCAGCAGAGGGGATGGTAGGGGGTTATGTAGGTAAATTAACACAACTGGAACGTGAAACAGGTGCCTCTAATTGCTACCAAAAACATCAAACATGCCACATCACTTCATTTTGGACAGTTCATCAATACGTGGCACAGTTACACTTAAAGAAAAATGCAGGTGGGGGTTTCGCGCATCATAGAAATGGTTTCGCGGACCCCCATTTGAGAACAACTGTTCTAGAGCAACTCCACAGAGTAGATTTGCTTCAATACATTACATTGGCACAACATGCGCGCTTATGCTAATGTGCGTGGTGAAGAAAATAATACTTTGCAGTAACAATTTGTTCTCTAACGTTTACTCATGACTAAGTTTACTACCATATTTACTCGCATAATCCTCGCACTTTTTTGCCAGAAAATCGCTGCAAAGTTGAGGGGTGCGAGACTTACGCGGCGAAAACTTCCTACGAAAAGGCAGAGAGCAAAAAAGAAAACGAAGTGGCCGCAAATCAAGATTCTCACACCAGCAACTTGCAGCAAGCTTTAAGAATTACTAATTAGAACTTACCTCAACAATAAAAGCAGAGGTTCAACACAAGGCAAGATTCATTTGAGACACAAAAAGTGGAAGCAAATAGTCGAGAATTAGAATACCATACGCAAAGCTTGTGGACGTTGCGGCCGTTGGGATAACTTTTGTCGCTCAACAGGAGCCCTCAAAAGGTAAGCGTAAGACGTCAGTATTGGGCTGATGGCTATTTAACAGAATCTTCTGCAGTTTCCTTCTGAAGAAATAAAGTTTACCATCAATCCCAGTTTTAGGCACACGGCAGGCCCAACGCGTCTTGGTGGATTTCAGCTGCCATCACCAGTAGCGAACACAAAACTCGTAGGCTCCGAAGGGCCTACCAGCGGCCTTGGTGCCATTGTTTAGCGCATAATCTATCACTTGCAACTTGAAGCAGCCATGCGGCTTCAGTATCGCCCCATAACGTGCCAATATTACCGACACAACATACAAAACACGCCGGAACGCGCACTGGCCACTTCCGCTTGGCTTGGATTGAATATCCATGCAATAGTACGCTTGATGCTTAAGAGATGGCGCCAGATGGTGCGCACTATCATCATTAATGGCTGGAACGAGCAGACGACATTATTGCGGCAGTTTTCGGGGGCGCAATAATTACTCGAGGAAAAAAAAAATCTTATTTTTCCTTGGGTGATGTCGTGGGTGCGAGAATCATGCGAATGCGAGGATTACACGAGTAAATACGGTATATATTGCAGTGCTCTCACAGAAGCGTGCATGCTTAAAAGATCGCAAAGATCGTCCAATTCCGTAAAAAAAAAAAAGACAGGTTTCGGTGTGCGATAACCTGGATGATCGCGAAAACCGAGCCCAAGTCTCAACATTTATTGTTCACATAGAGGTGCAAGCAGATGAGCTCTAATCTTGCATGCGAACAGACGAAGTAAGAAATGGCTCTTGTATAGATGCAGGAATATGCTCGAGTCTGCCTCTTTATTTCGTAGAAAGTTATAAGAAATCTAGCTGTGGTTCACGCCCTTGTCATGAGTCACTTGTGGCAAGCAGTAATGATGATACCTTTATCAGCTTCAGAATTAAAATCCGCAACGGCACACAATTTTTATGATTATGGTCAAATTTCAAAACCTAAAATTTGACACTTCACATGACTTTCCTAATACACACGCCATCTACACCATAAAAGTCTGTACACCCTCTATTTAATCTAAAATTTCATTGCTGCTGAGCACAGCTTCTAATGCCGAACCCAACACTACTACACTTCAAAACCACAATACAAGGCAATAATCAAACTAGCCGTCGACTTACCTGATTAAGGTCACACATGAAGTGAATAACGGAACTGTAATTTGCATTCTTCTTGTATGGGCACGGGTCCCCGTGATCATATTCGAGCGTCAGAAGGTCAGACACATTCCGTGGAGCATTACGTGCCTGGCCGGCATTCGCGATCACCACCCTCTCCTAGGGAAAGGAAGAAGCATAGTCGGGAAAGTTACATTTATGATAGGCAAGTTGAAGCTGGCCAGTCATGTCCATCATGTAGCGTATTACTTGCATATATTCACACGTTTCTACTTCTCTGAGCAATCAATAAATATTACACATGATTAATAAACTCATTACCCTCAAGCCCATGAGTGGAGAGTGGGCTGAACAGAACAAAGCAAAGGTGACAACTAAAAGCAACAGTACTAATCCAAATATTACAGCATGACTTATGGTTATGAAATGCTAGCTGATATGTTTAAGAGGAGATGAAGTCTTTGATAGTGGCTGTCAGAACCATAAAAAGATTATTCTGTGTAGGTTTTGTGGATAAATGATTGACAAAAAGTGTTAGTGTGCACACAAGTGCACTTTTTGAAAAAAAGCGTGGAGGCAAGGCGAGCAGAGTTTCAGAGCACGAGATGGCGACACCACACACAGAAAGTGCCCAGACCAAATAGGTTGTGATGGGATGGGATGCAGGAAATGGTAAGTTGAGAATTTTTTTTTTTTTTTCATGTTGATTATACCAGCTGCTCAGATATTCTTCAACAAGGCCACATTGCTTTCAGTATTGATCTTAGCATGCGGGAATTGATAGAAGGCCCCCTTACCGTTCCATTACGGTACGAGTGAACAATGCAGACCGCAGCTTTGGAGGAACAGCCCCGTGGAGCACGCTTCAGTGGACGGCACACGCTTACGTAAGCAAAGATTGTGAGACTGGCCTCATGCTCCTCTGCTATCCAGTCTCCGTCAGGGTTGGCTTGGTTAAGCCTTACGGGGCAAAAGAACGAACGAACGGCACGTCGTTACGACATGAACAAGAAGTGCGAGGCCATTGTGCAACAATGAAAGACCAGTCGAATGACTCTGCTCTAACTACTCACGCCAGCTGTTGACTACAATCCCCACACACAGAGCCCACAGGCAGCTTTTACCCCTCCAGCAAAACCGATGACCCAGCCTCTCAATGGGCACCACTTCTCCATTACTTATAGCTGGCCCCCCATGTACACAAAATTTTCTGCAATTGTCTGAATATTTTGATGCATTAGGAAGAAAGCATATTTTTTTTAAGCAACATACGTATCATTGTCACTTTTACTTAGATTTTTATTTAATCTGCTGTTTTATTTCCATTTCAACAGGGGAGCCAATGACAAACTGCAAAACACAGATGTTCCTCTCACTAAATAGTTTGCTATGCATAAACATACTCCCAGCCTTTCTTAGAAAAGCGAACATGAAGCATCACACAGATGTCATGCATTAATGCACAAAAAGCCAACACTGACAGGTGTGGAGACTAAGAAAGTGCCGTGCACCACAAATAATAATGGGAGCCTTCGAAAACTTCGGCTGATGGAATTATCCCGGTCTCAAATACCACCGGACAACTCCCTTGCCACGCCAGCAAAAACAAACAGCAGGATGTACAGTCATGCCCAATATGAGTTGCAACATAATGCCCGTGTAAAAACGGCACAAACACTACACGTTGGCGACGACATTGAAAATAATTCAAAGGCAACTTTTTATTACATTTTCGATGCATTATTGACTAGAGTGATGCCGCTTACACATGCCCAAGGCTCCACAGTTCTATGAAGACCCAGACAAGATAGTTCTCACTTGCGCGTTCATGTTTCACAACAAGTGCAACGAGAACCTAGTGACTGCGCCAAACAGCAAAACTGCTAGATGACTCACCTCGACAAATCGTAGCTTAGATTTGTGTGCCGATCCTTGTACACACAACCCACAAAGTAAGTGGGTGGGCACGCATAGCTGGTGCGCCAGGCGAAGGCGTAAGTGCGGCTGGCTTCGTCCGTAAACTCGGGCTGGCCAATGCCGGCTTCGTAGTCGCACAGAAAGGTCAAGCTAGACGACCGCGGAGTTCTGGCAGCGTCATTGTAGGGGGTTCCATTGGTGTAAGTTAGGTTCAGCATTCCGTCGATGTATGTCAACTTTGTGTTGGCCTGGCCAAGAGACCAGAAGCGCCTGCAATAGAAGGAACACCAAGATAAGGTGCATTTCATGGTGCTTAAAACAAAGAAAAGAGAATGCACAAGATAAATCATCACGATCTGCAGAGCTGGAGCACTTCAGCAGAGTGACCTAAACTGCCACTAAATTCCAGGAGTAACGTTGAGGTTCAAAGAACTCATGTCCACATACTGTATTTGAACACACACTATGACAAAAAAATGTTAAGGCAGTGCCTGAAACAAGTTGTATGATTGCATTTTAAAATTCGCTCGGAAATTTTCTGTTCAAGGAAGCTGCCTGCGATGCCATTTCGACTACAGAAGTACAACCCCGTTTTTACATAGTGCTACCCGTTCATTTACATTTCAGAAAAATGCATGAAATGGTAAGCCGCCACATCCCATCATACTGTATGAAGTCGGTAAAATTAAACGTGCACTATACAAACGTGACAGTTAACAGAAAGCTTACCCATCAGCAATAGACACCTGGCACACCGATGCATTCGCACTCCTGATGTCACCAGCGCATGGAGATTCAC
This sequence comes from Rhipicephalus microplus, assembly GCF_043290135.1. Lineage (NCBI taxonomy): Eukaryota > Metazoa > Arthropoda > Arachnida > Ixodida > Ixodidae > Rhipicephalus > Rhipicephalus microplus. Next base: position 41,013,765 of record NC_134704.1, on the reverse strand, counting down.
TCGCGTTGCCACATACATTGATGAAAAAACGATAACCTTCGTGCTGCAATGCATATGGCTTGCTGCTCTTGAGAGGGTTCAGATCGATTTCAAAGCCTAGAATGGCAGGAAAGGGAAGAACATAGCCTGTTTAGAACTATTACAGGAAAGCACGAAAAGGCAACAACCCCACGCCGCAACAAAGTTTGAAAAACATCAGGTAAAGTTGCTATATATACGGTTGCACGGACGTGGCCTGCTTTTGTTGACTGGCATTACTAACAAGATGACAGACTAGTTCTGGTAGATGCAATAATTTCCTAGTTGTCTTTATTACCTTGGCAGAACCGAAAAAAACTGAACGACTTGCGAACACTACAGAATCGTAAATGCCTACAAAAGGCTTACAAACTGCTTTCTATCAGGCCCTCTCACTCCGAGGGCCTCTCTTTCGAAGCACATAGATTGGTCTAACCAGCATAGTGAATGCCTGTTAGTGAAGCCACAAGTCTTAACTGTACTGCTGTGCAAAAGCAGTAGCACCTTCCGAAAGTCGAAGAACAGCACCCTACAATCTCCTCAAATAAAGCTTCTCCCTAGCAGTCTTTAAAAGGAAAACTACGGAAACAATTGTTTCCTGAGCCTCTGGAAGGTTGCTGCAAGTAACTGCACAGTTACGACCCAGATTGCACATCGAAAGCATTTACCCAGAGCATCATTGTAGACTCGACAGTCCTGACCGACATGGGACACCCGCGGGCAGGCAAGAGCAGTGTGCCACTCAAATTCCAGTAGACACTCGGACTCCACTTCACGGACCAACTGTGGACTTGTGGAAACGGCACCTAGAAAGGCAAACCAGAAATTATGTACAACAATGATGGGGACATGCACTTGGCAGCCTATAATAACACAGAATAGTGCATCATGCCGCCACATTCATATTCAAGCTCTAATCTATCAAAACCAACAGTACTTCATATATTTGCAATACAGACTACTTATACTCACAGGAATTTTGTGTAGGGTAACTTTTGTTTGAGCAGTTGTGGCAGGAGTGAAAAGGGCCCTGCAACACTTTCTTAAATAGCCACAGAATGTATTCACTGAAGCAGCCGATTGCCTCGCAAATCCACCACCGCGAAAAATTTCAGAGTCTGTCCAGTACGAGCGCAGTTACAAAGATTTGTCGCACGCTGCAACTGCATTTTTTCTTCTCTCATAACCACGAATGCGCTGGAAGCCAAGCAGGGAGGAATGGTGCAAAAGTGCCCATCGTGACCTTAAACACTTTCTTTTTCAGTTACATGGCTTTTCAGTGCAGGCGCATGTGGACAAATCAGGCCCTTCCATGGTGGCGCCAGTAACGACAGAGTGTGCCATGCTTAAATCAGCCAATGTATGCGACAAGCGATTCTTGAGCCTGCCGCGTCATTTGTTGAGAGAAGAGAAAGATTTTTAGTCGACTGAGAACTTATTGTGAATCCCAGGCCGCGTGCCGCACTATAATATTTGGCTTGCGTGTTCTTGGGAGCCTCGACTGCCCATCAGTGACGATTTCCGACCATGCTCAAAAACTGTTGCAGGGCTCCCTTAAAGAAACGACTTATGACAAGAGCATGCAAAGGTCGCGTAACTTGTTTTTCTCTATAAAAAAAACAGTGGTACAAGCTTTTGCAAGCCTTGTGCACCCACCCCATCACACACTTCAATAGCTGCCTGGTAATGCATACTTACCGCTAGTGTTCACAATTTGCGAAAGTGCACCTTTTCGTATATTTATTAATATTTATGTTATTTGTTAACATTACAAAAACCACTGGCACTGGCAGTTGTAATACCGCTTTGCCTGCAATGTATCAATATTGCCACTCGTACTTAGCGCTACAGAAATAAAAGGTTTCCCCTTGCTATAGAGCAACATTATGCACAAAGAAAATGATTTCGAAACAGTTGCATGCATTACACTTGTAGACTGGGGTAATCAGCGCACTATCCAATTTCCTTTCACCAAACAGTTTGTATAAGAAAGACTTCTTTATAATATTAACATGCATAGATGTAATAATGCTCTATTAGCCAATATTCTGAGAAATCTAAAGCCTCGGCACAAGAAAATTTGATAAAAGGTTTGCAAGCAAAACACCTAAGAACTTGAGATTTAAATGACTGACTCATCATTCGTAGAAGAATCAATTTCTGTGCTTGGAGCCCGCTTATCAGCACACTGAATTGGCGATATAGGAGACTTTTTTGATTTAAGATCATGTCTTTTTAATAGAGCCAGGTCAATGCTAATTCAAACATAATACGTGGAGTCTCATTAAATGGGAATCTATTAAACAATACTGCTGCTTTAACGGAACGAATGCCCCTACTATGCTTGGTTTCATACTAGGAAACTGCATACGAGTTATTTGTCACTAAACTCCTGTAAAGTGGTGTACATTTTCCTGGTCCTATCGCATACAGCTTAATGGAAGTACTGTAAAGTTTACAGTATTCTCATTTTACGGAACTCTCTTCAAGTTTACAGTACTCTCCTTTGGTTTAAAGTACTCTCCTTTGGTTTAAAGTACTCTCCTTTGGTTTAAAGTACTCTCCGTAAGTTGGCAGTGCTCCTTGTAAATATACAGTGCTGTCCAGAAGTTTACAGTGCTCTCCTTTTGTTTAGTGTAAACAGAAGAGAACCATTAGTGGGCTAGAACCAAGAGTTACCTGGTTTGCAGATGAAAGTAATTACAGAACGAAGGTTTTTGCCATTCCAACAGGGACCACCTTTCGAGGTCATCGAGGCAGTTCTGCTGCTCTTGTCGTACACGAGATTAGCTGGCAGCGTTCCATAGATGGCGCTCTTTCCATTGCTTTCTACAACAATTAAAAAAAAAGTGAATTTTGGCATACACAACAATGGGCACGCAATAGCTTTTGCAAAAGAAATTCGAGATTTTTCAAGCATTCACAGAAGACAAAGATTCGGTGACTAATTGCTTGAGCATAAAAACAACAAGCAATGATTTTTCTTGCACTTGTAACAGGAATGCCTCTGCAATGTTTCGAATAAATCATCTATAAATGGTGAATCATCAACACGAGATGAGCAGATCAGACTGGCTCATGGAATAAATTGTGGCTTCTATAAACCTCAAAGCCGCACAAATCAAAATCCAGTATTTTTTAGCACAAAGCAAAAGTGGCGAGTTTTTAAGCACTATTGATTAACTTGATGGCCTTTATGGCTTCGAAAATAGCAGTTTCAGATTCATGAATTTCCTCAAGTTCAACAAACATTATGAAATCTGAGTCGGCAAAAGTGTCCCTAATGAGCCCAAAGCCTCATGTCCAGACATTGCGATTCTACCCAACATGCGAATAACTGGCCAAAAGACATTTAGCAATGGCAGCTCCTGCCTCTCGCCAACTTACTCTTTACACAAACAGTGCTGGTGGCTCCACACTCCTTCCCAACCTCTGTCTTGCCAAGGCCTTCGCATACGTTCATCAATATGACACTCTCCTTGTCACTTTTCAAGCTGCCCAGAGCAGTCCAAGGAGTACCACCTGTAACACAACGACACACCTTGAAGACAGTTTAAAAGACCGTTAGCATAAAGCATGTGACGTGGCACAGCAGTGTTTGAAGTACAACATGCTACCTCATCTACAGCATCAACGATGTTACACGATTAACTTTATGCCACTTGGATATCTCACTAAAGTTGGCATATCATACTTTTTCGACACATACAGGAACTTATAGGGTACTGCATATCTTTCTTTCTTGACAAAGCTAATCATGTCTGGCTGATGCACATGCCTCTTATCCATTTGCAAAGAGTAAATTTTCTGTCAGTTCCCTTGGTTGACTTATTTCGCAACCAAGATTACTGGTGCACGGAATTTCGAGATACTGCGATGAGCAACTGGGAGGAGCTCAGAACTAAGGACATCAAAGAACACCAAGGCACCTGTAAACAAAAACTAGCAAAGCCACTTCCAGATGCTTCGGCAGATGCAAAAGGCACTAAAAAACTATGCATCAAAATTCACCTTCACGACGTGAAAGTGGCCAGAGGTTGACCCGAACGTCCCCATTCTCTGCAATGCAGTCAGTTTCCAGAGCCTTTGGACAGGCGCGAGCCGTTTCCCAGATGAAGTGGTAAGTACAGGCGCTACTATCCAACCAGCCGAACTGCATCTCGCCGTGCCCTGAAACAAACCCACAAAAGTGCGATTAGAACCGACTCACAGGCAGAAACAAATTGATAAAATAAGTTCGTTGACAGCTGGAAATGTAGAATGACCAAAGTGTATACACATGACACTGAGAGGGACACTAAAGAGCAAAACGATTTTTCACGTATTATTAAATGACGTTTCGGGATTGCGAAATTGTACCTCTAACCAGAACACGACCCTTAGTAATCAGAAACCGTGCAAAAATAAAATGCGGGCGACGACGCCACCTTCAGATACCCACACCAAACACCGTACATGTAGGAAATTTTGGAAGCGTCTACTGGGTCCTATGTAGCTTCCAATCGAAAAAAAGCATACGAAGTTTCAGGAAATGTCGAGCCAATGCAACGAAAATACTACTACAAATACATTTTGAAATTCCTTACATCCTGTGTGGAGACTGGCGAGAAATTTTAAAATAAAACTTCAAGCTTGATTTTCTCGGCTAATAATGAACTATATATAGTGAAACATATAGCATTAGAGTTTTCAAAGTGCATTTTGTCAATGTAAACCAAGTCATTGTTCTTTTTTAGTGTCCCGTTTATGTCTTTGAGCACAAGTACCCAACATGAACAAAGTGGCCAAGAAGTGCTTAAGCATACGTACCTTCTCGTTTGTTGCAGACAAAATGAACGTCGCTCGACCACATTGATCCCGATGAACCGCACTCGCTACCGTCCTTGAACTTCATCGTAACTACTTCGTCCACGAGCCTGGAACAGGTGAACACTGGTCAAACGCCATGATTCGTCAAATTACATTTCAGTGTGCAACAATGCAATGAGAAGAGGTCTAAAAATAAAGCATTTCATTTAAATCTATGTTGAACGAAGTACTACCTACATAAACTGAGAACAATCGCAACACTCCAGTAAGAGAACATATTTAACACAAAAGCAAAGCAATGCAAATGTTTGCGCAAGCACGCTTTTTGTAGACTGAGCCCCAGGGGAGACGACGGAGGGGTGGGGGAAGGGAAGCTGGAGCCTTCCCCTAACTACCAAATTTTTGCCTGCCCCCATTGCCACATCAAGAATGATTGATTGATTGATATGTGGGGTTTAACGTCCCAAAACCACCATATGATTATGAGAGACGCCGTAGTGGAGGGCTCCGTAAATTTTGACAATTTCGACTACCTGGAGTTCTTTAACGTGCACCCAAATCTGAGCACATGGGCCTACGGCATTTCCGCCTCCATTGAAAATGCAGCCGTTGCAACCGGGATTCAGTCCCGCAACCTGCGGGTCAGCAGCCGAGTACCTTAGCCACTAGATTGCGGCGGCGGAGCCACCTTAAGAATGAACATAGTCATAATACAACGGCTAAGTTCCCTGCCTCTCTGCCACCCCTGTAGGAACTCTCTCATCGTGGGTTTCCCCCCTCTATAATAACAATATGCGAGGTTTAACGTCCCAACACCACCACATGATTATGAGAGATGGCGTAGTGGAGGGCTCTGGAAATGGCACTGCTTCTGCTGAGCACTCTGAGCATATCTTGTAGTACTTATTAAATCAGTGAACCTTGACCGGTAAATGAAATGCTGCCATAACAATGTTCCAGAACCAAAACTTGCATTGGCAGAGACAGAGCTAGCTTTCTTGGTTCAAGGCTCAGAATCAATGTTTCAAACACTCTGTACGTTTACGAAAAACGAATCCTTTCACTTTAAAACAGAAAAAAAAAACAGGCTTCAAATTTAAGTATCTTTACTCTTATGTTTAAAGGCTGTGCTCTGCGGCACAACACTAAAAGTGTAGTACCAGCAGATAGATGCCAAGGCTGATGCTGTCATCGTACTGTGAAGTGACGCTGTCATTCCTTCACTCTGCAAAAAACTGCAAGCACTGGCTTCCATATTTGGGAAGTACACCCTTGATGTGAAAGTTGCCTTCTTTACAGTGATCCCCAGATGACCACCTCAAGACTGTGCCAAGCGACACGAGACCGCCCAATCAACACACTCACTGAAGTGTTTGTTCTTGGTCCTGTCCCAGCGAAAAAGACTGCCCGTTCATCTCAACACAGATAGCCGACCTGAAGGCCCGCTTCTTTCCGCACTGGACTGTACCTCCTCCCAGGCTTTTGCCACAGATGTTGTACTTGATGACTGCCTTTGAGCCATTGATGTTTGTTTCAGTAGTGTAGTAACCTGTATAAAAAAACCCAATAACTGCATTCGTGGAAACAGAACCATGGCGGCACAGTCTGCATTGCAATCACCATCAGCACGAAGTTCAGGGTAACAACATTTTCGGGCAAGCAAGCATTAAGTTAGGACAGAGAAGTCAAGAGCCGTGGTCACATTGTGAACAGTGTCTTGAGTGGCAAAAAAAAAAGTGGTTTTTACACCACTCTTATGCACAAGATTTACATGCTCACTAAGGAAATGAAAGGAGATTCACGTAATACAGTCAAACCCCCTAGGAGACATTGATATAAGAGACCAGTGTGCCTAGAGTAAAATACGGGTTGAGAAGAAATTGGAACCTCATTTAAAAGGCAATAACTGCTGCCCGAGCATGCCTCCAATAACGATGTTCAACCGTAAATTTTTATTGTTTTCTTGGTACTTTGGTTCAGAGTTTGGTGAATTCATAAACTTTTCCCGTACCATGAAACCTAAATTAACTAGCTTTTCCTGTCATACCTGTGAATAGTACAGTTCATGCCCAGTTATAACAATAAATGTCTCCATACATACGTGACGCAACATTTTTTCAAGTCCTCAGAATTTAAAACACCCTAGAAAGTTGGCATTAACATTCAAAAGAAAGAATCCGCAGTTCCAAGTAAATAAAAGGTTCACGGAGCAGCTGCCGCCAAATGCAAATGTAAAGACTGAAGAAAATACCACCTCTTAAAGAATTTTTTATGCCTCTAGCAAGCGATTTTGGATAAACAGCTAAAGTAGTTGAGATTAAAAACATCTACAATTGACAATAGATAAACAAAGAAACATGATTCCATAAAGTGCATCAGTTCAAGTACCTTGGTGGACAAGGTATTGGAATACCAACCTCAAGACCACTCGTTCCATTCCCGGTCGTGACTGCTACATTTCGATGATGCAAAATGAAGAAATGGCTGTTTGCTAGAGTACAGGTGCGTATTAATGAATACCAACTGCTGAAAATTAATTCAGAGCTTCCCACAGTCTGTCTTATAATCATGTTGCCGTTTTTGCTTGTCAAAACCTAGCAATTATTATATTACTTTGTAAAGTGCATACGAAGGATTCAAGCCTTTCTACAAACCGACATGCGACATTCACAAATTGACACTGACCATTTTCCTTCTTCAGTGGGCTGAGGTCAATGTCAATGCCGTGTTTTTCACTTGTGAACTTGCATTCAGCTGGATCAGCTCGAAGAAGATCCAATGAGCAGGCATGCTGAGTCTCCCATTCAACGTAATAGTGGCAGTCCAAGTCTGATATTAGTCTCGGGAAATGACTCTGAAAAGTAGAGACAGTTCACAGCTCTTTCAGTAATACAAAAAAAAAACATGTCCCAAGCAGACCATTTGTCTAATTTATCTATACTTGCTATGAACCAATTTCACTAGTTTTGCTGTTATGAAATGTGCACACAATATGAAGGTTTCAACCCTTTCAATTGTATCCTTTAGCAAAGTTTTTTTTTTTTTGATAACTTAATTTCCTCATGTATTCTGGGCAACCTTTACTTGGTAACAGCTTAACCCATTCGAAGTCCAACCATGGTTTCACAATAAAAAATTGCAACAGGTTGTTCCTTTTTTTTTTGCACTAGTATATTTCTTAGTGACCAGAAATGATGCTGCTACACTCACAACTAACACTTCGCAACAAACCTACGAACTCTGTACAAGCTCCACCTACACATCCACAGCATCTGCCCTTGACCTCTAAAAACTTGTGCCAGCTCGAGTCTGCTCAACATTTTTTATTGCTCCGCTCTGCTAACGTAAACTGCTAGGCCTACTGAACAACAAGCTTTATGTATAATATACGTTCATTCGAGTACTGATATCAGTACTATGGCTACAGGATACACGAGTTGCAAAAAAGCAAAAGTGATATTTATCGGATCTCAAAACACACTGCAGCTGAAAGCTCATTCTAAGATACCTGAAATACTACTACGGGCTATGCTCGGAGTATCGCATGCTTAATTAATTTTGAAGGTATCACACTCAAAGTAACAGCTATGACAGACTTAGCGCAAGTATCCTCCCAGTAACATTTGCATTATCTTTGGCAATTCTAAGGTTGTAATGTGCTGGTTTTCTTATTCCGCAGAAAGATCCTTTGAACTGCCAAACTGCAAATTAGTGAATCAGCAGGAAGGCTGGAAGCTTATTAGGCAGCACGAAGAATGGCAGAAAATAAAAAGAAAAAATATAATAAATGCTGGTTTTGCAAACCAAATTTTTTTGTTACTTTAAAAAATCAGGCTATACTAACAAAAAAAATTATACAGCAGTCACATGTACACTAAGTGCCACACGTTTCCAAACAATAAATGAAGGAATGGTATCTTTTCTCAATAACGAAACTGAGGCTTGATTGATCCTTGTTCTTATTCTTGATAATATTGTGAACTTCCACTACCCTACGTGTGCACTGATCATAACGCTTAAAAATGACAAACATCTGCAAAAGGCATGTACCCACATTCATAAAAATGAAAGCGAAGCGTGAAGATGATGCTTTTTTAAAATAACCTGCACTTTTGAAGCCAAACAATGGCACACTGGCAGATCTGCCCAGTGTTGGGTAGTACAGTGCTCTAAAGCAATCCTATTTCAGTTGAAAAGCCAGCCCTAGCCTCTGCCTCTTTCTCTATTGTCATTTTCATTATGTGCCCTGTCTAATGAATAAACATTGTAAGGAGTATGTGCAACTCTCAATACTCACTTGTTCACGCCGTGGGCAACGAAACTGAATGACAGTCCTCGGGGGTGTCGTACAGCCTGGTCTTGGTGTTGACTCGGGGCTGGGTGGATACTCTATAAAGATGCTAGAGCCGTTAGCCTGAAGGCCAGAATGCACACGACCGACAGACTTGCACTCCTTGCCTTCCAGAATACAAGCACCACTCATTGACGGGTATGTGATGCCATTGGCTGAGAATGACACAAAAGAAAAATTTTCACCAGCATTACTAGGTTCTAATCCTTTGCAACCCAACTAGTTTTTTTTTTTTTTGCAGTACAAGTCTGGGCAAAGTACCACTCCAAACTAAAAGCACAACTCTGCACTATGACTGGCAAAAAAGAAAATTAAAATAAGATAAGCAGTACATAAATGTTTCAACAAAAAAGGAGTTGAGGAAAAGGTATTTTAAATCCACAATGCCCACGGTTACAAGCTTGCCTTGAAAGTAAGTTTTATTCCATGCGTTCGCATGTCTCAGCGAGTTACCTTCAAGATAATTGCAACACTTTTCTAAGTGGTCATCGAATTACCTCACTATTAGAATTCATTCCTTCATGAATCGATTGCCACAAATATTGTTCGAGTATGTCAAGTACAGGTGGCGTCACAAAAGTTTGCCACAAACTTTAAGCACCTTTACCCCCAATAACCATGATAAGCCAAAAGTCAAACAAGGGAGGTAGAGGAGCAAGGAAGCAAGAAGCTACGTAAGTACATCCCGATCTTGGGCACTTTTTCTTTCTTTTAACTTCATGACTCAAATTCAGTAGATTGAGAGTGCTCTAGCGTCTATACTGTGCGATTATAGCCCACTACAGAGATTGCACTACACGGCCCAAGAGAGATTAAAGGGGAAAAAGTAAAAAATATGAACAGGACACAGGGTTTATTATTTTTTATCTTAGTGCTCAACCTTTACTGTTGCATCTTTCCACACTGCCAACTAGCCCAATCTCAAGTTGCCAATTGACCAGTGCTCACCAGATTGCATGTCCGAACAAACATTGATGACCAGAGTCGTGTCTGCATCTGTCGTTTCCACCACATATCCTCCCGCGTCTTTGATGAGGCCCGAAAGATCATGACGAAGGCCGGTGTCTGTGTGGACAGTGCAAGGAACCTCTGTGCGTGCAGGCTTCTCAGCACATGCCGCAGAAGTCCTCCACATGAGAAACAGCTGGCACTTCTTGTCGACAAAGTATTCCGGAGATCCCTGCATGAAGGAACAAAAGTTGGCGTTAGTCTGAAAGTTGCTGCAACCACTTGCGTTTACTCTCACTGGTGAAACATATTTCCCGCACTGTCATGAAGTTTGTCGCATAGTAGCAGCAAAGGCCAACTGGCCATTGCCAGTCCTAGCTGATCTGTAATATGGTAAACTGCCACTCAGATTTGTAACACTGAACTTCATAATCAGTACTGAGGTTTTTTTTTTTTTTACGTGCCAAAACAACAATATGGTCACACTGAACTGATATACAGATATAGGTGGTTGATATACAGATATAGGTGGTCACACAGAATTGATTTCAACCCCCTGGAGTTCTTAAATATACACCTAAACCTAAGCACGAGGGCACTCTGCATTTCTCCCTCACTAAAATGTGCCCGCTGCAACCAGGAATCAAACTCGCACCTTCACTCTTGGCAGTGCAACTTGAACAGTTATTTCATGTCACAGTAAAAGGTTAATGTGAGAGAATGCTCGAAATACATGCACAGAAGCTAATCAGTAATCGATAAATTAAGGTAAGTGTAAAATGTGACTTGCACCACAAGTGGGACGTTCTGGAACAACAGCTTGACTTAGAACATCCCCAGTAAAATTTATCAGTGGCACAGCAGACTCTTTAAACATAGCCTGAAGGGACCGAGAAAATATGCTGTGGTTAACAGGAGTTCCATTCACTGAAATATTAATAGGGGTGCAGTATTCAAGGGCCAAACCAGTCATACAAGAGGCAGTTGTTCCATTTAAGCAGCAGTTCCGTTTCAACAAGTTTTCATTTACCGAGAGTTCACTGTACTTAAACTACTTGTGATAGAGAAGAACATCAAGCCCATTACATGACATAATACAATGCAACTTGCACCATTTGCTTGTTTCAAGGAAAAATAGAACCTCATGACAATCATGCCCCACTGTTGGTTAACAAGCATTCTCACGGAGCCACTCAATCCTCGGCGTGCAGCACCAGCGACCGTAGCAGTGGGCAGGAAGCCCCTCGCGTTTGGACAAGCGCCGCCTCCACAGAGTGTAGTCTCTCTTACGCACGCTTAGACTCATGGTTCGAGAAAGCAAGGATTCATTATCTGCAGCGGCCGCATTTACCAATGTAGCACGCTGCTTACACACCAAGAAGTAAGAATTGTGACAGCTGCGAGGCTTGTCCTGTGTATATTTCTGCAATCGTTTCGCACGTATTTCTTTCTGTTTGAACAGCTTGCTCCAAGTGTCAACTGTGACAGCTGTTAGTCCGCGTTCATCCTGTGTATGCTCATCTTGTGCCTGCTTTCTGCTTGAGGTACGAGCTGCGAGTTTCAAGCTGATTGCAGTTCTACTAAGAGTTTGCAATTTGTTGCGATAGCGTTAAAGAGCTCGTTTCACAGAAGTTGCGGAGTAGGCGTCGGTTGTGAACAAAAAATCATCTTATGCACGACCCAAAAGTCGAGAACGATGCAAATAAAGAAAAAGTCTTCGGTCAGAGTGGGGACTGAACCAGGGTCGTTTGTATGGCAAGAAGATGTTCTACCACACGTCTGCTTGTGATGGCCACGCGTCTGCTTGTGAATACAGGGAAAAGAACTTCCTCTGCTTGCAAATGCAGTGAAAGTAACCTTCATGCTTTACAAATACATGCATCCTGTATACAGTCATCACAATGCAACATAAAATATTGTAACAATGTGTAGCACAAGCACCCGCTGCTTATTATTATCATAATGGCACCGTGGTGCCGGGCAACCACTACAAAAGGCCCAAATAATACTGCACCTATTCCGTTAGGGCTATGTAGTAGGTACATAGCCAAGTACGAAAAGGTTTCGTGCATTAAGTGCTCTAAGTACGCACTAGGAACAAGATATCGCTATCGCGTTCCAACTCCCAAGGGTGAAGCTTTATGATCTCCTAATTTTTTACTTTGCCCTTGTGGCGAAATAATGCACCATAAACACTCAACTGCCTCTCTGGAGACGTTTCCCTTTTGTGTTACACAGACTCCTATACAAAGGAATCGGCCACATATTTTTTTTTTCATAGAGCTGCACTATGCTATGTTGCAGCACCAGTTGTCAAGCAGTAAAGAGCACGCATGGTGGATGCTATGTCACATGGCTGTTCTCAGCAGCAGGTAGTTCGATCTGTGCTCATGATATGCAGTCCGCAATACAAATTTCTTTTGAACGAAGGATTTATGCGGCCCAAACCAAACACTACGAAGTTTCTGGAACACTACAACCATTCAGGTAGGCATAGTATTTGCCTTTAGCGTCCGCATAACTGCACTTTTCAATGCAGACGCACTTTCTGGCGAGGTCTCCAGAGGAAAGTGTGTCTAAGCATGCATGTTCTCGTACGAAACAGCATGAGAGCGTGAGAGAAAATAGAACAGAAGCAGGCCACTACAGTTACTGCGAAACCGGTTCCCTCGCCGACAATGTTCGTAATGGAATCTCATAAAACTCGCATGTAATGAGAAAACGTGACCAATTCACTTTTAAACGTTGTAGTAAAGGTGTCGCAGTATGATACAAAATGAACCTAATTAACGGCAGTTTTATTAAAGCAACAATGCACGAGTGACATCCCAGCATACTCAAAATTTACCTGTATTGTTTAGCACTACTGTCGGCTATGACTAGATAAACATTGTGAAATACCACGGGTTCAGCTGACGCTTTATTCAAGCAACACCAGGATGGCGCCAATGATGAAGAGGAACGGAACGAATACTGATGATGGTTATTGACAGTTGAGGAAGATGAAGTCCAATGAATATTTACACTAATTTCCCCCATCGACGGAAGCGGCCAGCCTGGCCGCGAATTACGCTGTGGAACGCATACGATAGAGCTTGAGACGCGAAACGTGCACAATCTCTGTCCCGCGGCAGCGTTGGTCAGTGGGGACATGAACAGGTGTGACAGGTAGTTCACCGGTGAGGTCTGTTCGACAACTTTGTAGGGGCCAAGATAGCGTGACTCAAGCTTCTCGCATAAGCCAGGCGTTCGCGCAGGAGTCCAAAGAAGTACATCGTCGCTAGGGTGGTAGAGAACGACGCGGTGAGTGGCATCGTAACGATGTTTGCGATCTTCTTGGCTAGCTTCGGTGCTTACACGGGCAAGACGACGGCATCGAGCAACACGGGACAGAAACTGGTCGCAAACGAATGGTGAAGAGTTGACGGGGCCAGAAAAGAATGAAACGTCGAGTGGTGATGTCGGTTGGCGTCCGTATACTAGGAAAAATGGAGAATAGCCTGTGGTTCGTTGAACTGACGTATTATATGCATACGTGACAAAGGGAAGTATGGCATCCCAATTGCGATGGTCCGGTTGGATATACATGGAAAGCATGTCACACAGCGTGCGATGAAATCTTTCCGTTAAGCCATTGGTTTGTGGGTGATAGCTAGATGTTGTTTTATGAACTGTTTTTGATGCTTGAAGAACTTCACTGAGCGTGCTTGAAAGAAATGCCTTGCCCCGGTCGCTCAAAAGAACATGAGGGGCTCCGTGACGTAGGTAAATAGCATTCAAGAAGAAAGTTGCTACTTCCGAAGCAGTTCCTGAAGTGATCGAGGCCGTCTCAGCGTACCAGGTCAAGTGATCAATGGCGGTGACGATCCATCTCTTGCCGTCTGATGTAGTTGGGAGGGGCCCGAAGAGGTCAATTCCGACGACAGAGAACGGTTCTGATGGACAAGGAAGTGGTTGTAGGGTCCCGACTGGAGCAGTGGGCCGTTGCGGTGTTGGCAAAGTGCGCACGAGGCAATATATTTAGCTACCGTCGTGGAAAGACCTGGCCAGAAGAATCGACTGCGGATGCGCTCGTATGTTTTGTAATAACCCAAGTGTTCTGACGTCGGGTCGTCATGGGAAGCGCGCAGAACTTCAGTGCGTAGTGCGCATGGTACGACGGGAACCCATCGGTGGCCTTCCGGGTGAAAAATGTACCGATATAGCACATCGTCCTCCAACTTGAATAGTCGGAGTTGTTTCCGGAGCCTGGCATTAGGGGAAGATCAAGCGCCGGTAAGCCGACCGATGATGTCAGTGCAATAAGGATCGGCTCGCTGGTGAGTAGTAAGTACTGACGGACGGGTGGATGAAGGTAAGGAAGAAATGGCTCATATTGACGAGGCGTCCTCCGTATAGCCAATTTGACAAGGGGATGTGACGTGCGCCGAAAACTGCCGCAAAGGGCATCGTGACAACGCGTCGGCATCTTGATGTTGTCTTCCAGCCTTGTAGATGACGTCAAAGTCATACAATTGTAACCGGAGAATCCAGCGGCCAAGTCGTCCCGACAAGTTTTTGATTGTGGACAACCAGCAAAGAGCATGGTGGTCTGTCACAACAGTAAAATGTCGACCATGTAGATACGGACGAAATTTTTGGATGGACCAGACAACAGCCAAGCGTTCTTGTTTGGTTATCTAGTACCTCTTCTCTGCAGAGGTGAGAGTGCGGCTTGCATACGCGACAACTTTCTCGCAAAAGGCATGGTCGCGCTGGAGGAGTATGGTGCCGATTCCTTGTCTACTAGCGTCAGTGTGTAATATCGTAGGTGCTTTGTCATCGAAATAACAAAGCACCGGTGGGGATGTCAGTGCCTGCTTGAGTTCTTGAAATGAGGCTTCGCATTGATCATTCCAATCGAAGAAACCGGTACTAGCAAGGAGCTTGTGGAGAGGAGCGGCAATAGTGGCAAAGTTGCGAATGAAGTGGCCAAAGTACGATGAGAGTCCAAGGAAACTGTGTAGTTCTTTGGAACGAAAGGGTCGCGGAAAGTTGAGGACTGCGGAAATTTTGTCCAGATATTGGGGTAGATGCCATCTTTACTAACGAGATGTCCTAGAACTTTTATAGCTGTGTTGCCGAAATGGCACTTCTTTGTGTTTAGTTGAAGTCCAGCATTGGAGAGACATGTGAGCACTTGATCTAGGCGTTGCAGATGATCAGCAAAAGTGGAAGAAAACACGACATCATCGAGGTAGCACAGACAAGTTTTTCACTTGAGGCCACGAAGAACAGTGTCGATCATCCTTTCAAATGTGGCGGGAGCATTACATAAGCCGAATGGCATAAAGTTAAACTCTTAAAGACCGTCCGGAGTAGAAAAGGCGGTATTTGCTTTGTCTGCTTCGTTCATTGGTATTTGCCAATACCCGGACCGAAGGTCAAGGGTGGAGAAGTATTGGGAGCCTTGCAATGAGTCAAGTGCATCATCTATACGGGGCATCGGATATACATCCTTTCGAGTAATCTTGTTCAGCGCGCGGTAATCAACACAAAAATGTACCGATCCATCCTTTTTTTGTACCAAGACAACGGGTGATGACCAAGAACTGGTAGAGGGTCGTATGATGTTTCTTTTTAGCATATCTGTCACGTTCTCCTCGATGATTTTGTGCTCGACCAAGGAGACTCGGTAGGGACGACAGCGTACAACAGTCTGACCTTCAGTGTCCATGCGATGATGCGCAACTGTGGTCTGTCCTAGTGCCGAAGCCTTGGCGTCGAAGGAGGCCTGGTGTTTTGTTAGCAAATTTAGCAACGCCTCATGTTGAGAAGCCAAAAGGTCAGGGTTTATACCGGGAGCAAAGGAGGAGGAAGTAACAGACTGGGCCTGTTGTGGCTGAGCTGTCAAGGTGCCAAGAGAGACCAAAGATACTGGTTGGGTATCCACATAACACGACACTGCAGAACCTTGGGGTAGGAGGACAGGCTCCGGGGTAGGGTTCAGGCCAAGGATTATCGCAGCACTGTCTTTGAATCGCACCAGGCTGGAGGGGACAACAACAGGCCAAGGATTATCGCAGCACTGTCTTTGAATTGCACCAGGCTGGAGGGGACTACAACGCCACGAGCTAGACAGTGGCTGGGAGGGATGATAAGGACGTCACCATTGGCAATATTCGGAGAAGTGATGGCGATGAGTTGCTCCTGACCCGGGAGCAGTATGGCATCGGAAGCTGTAAAAAAACGCAATGGCTTTTCGTCGACACGTTCGCTGCAGTGATCGGTCTCGGTCATCTCGACTACACGTTGACGGCAAGAAATTAATGCAGATGCTGATGAGAGAAAGTCCCAACCTAAAATTAGTTCATGAGCACATGAAATTAGGACAGCAAAGGTAATGTGGTGACGAATACCATCAATGAAGATGTCACACCTGTCCCGTTTATTAGGGAGGCGATCGCCGGGCTAATTCCAAGAGCCGAAGTATCGGCCCCCCGAACCGCACCACGAAAGCGTGGACAATTTAGAAGTGGTCCTTATTGGTGCGCCAGCGGACGCCGGCTGTGGCCCAAAGAACAAGACAGAGCCGAGAGTTGATAAACAAACAAAATTATATTCTCATTAACGGCAGATCAAAACACAATACACACGTATGCACACTCCACAATAGTTACATACAATACGTCACCAAACAAACAATGTACTACACAGTACAATCAACCACACTTGCAACAACGGACACAGACAACAATACGCACTACGATGCAGTCGCATGCATTGAACAACCAAGACACTTAAAGACCAAAGAGATATAAAACCTATTCAGTCCAAAGTCCTTGGAACAAAAGTCTGAATGATACTCTTCCGAGAATCACTCACTCAAAGTCCAGCGTTGTTGTCGTTCCGCAGCTCTCGAAGTTCTCTCCAAGGAAACCTCCCGTCTTCAATTGGCCACTCTTCAAACTTCAACTTCTTCGCCGGAACACGTCGGCTTCACACTCGCAGCGGTTGCCACGGGTCTTCGCTCGATAGCGGTAAACACACACTCTTGCCTGTAGCTCGAGCCGTCCCTACGGACCACAAACTTCGCCGACTACACGGCGGACTCTCTACGCACTCTGGCGCTCACTTCCGTCTCCTCCTGTTCTGTCACTACGGGCAGAACCTTCGCCGACTACACGGCGGAATTCCTACGCGCTCCGGCGCTAACTCTCCGTCTTCTCCTGATTTCTCGTCTCGGCTGCTCGGTTAAATACCTTGCGCGCGACTTTCCAGATCTTTCTCGTCATTTCGTCGGCGCGATACGCAGCGAAGGCTGGGGAGAGGCGAGACGGTTTGTCTGCCCTCCGCGTCGGATGACTCAGCTCGGTCTGACCCCGCCCCGTTCGTTCGAGAGAAATCGCGGTCTTGCTGGGTCGCAGATGTGGGGTGAGGAGGATCGTCTGCGAAGCCGTGCTTCTGCGGGGAGAGCGCGCGCCCGGGAGCCCTGGATGTTTGCTTTCTTTTTTTTTTTCTTTTTACCTCGCGGCGTTTCTGCCGCCCGTTGTCGCAAGGATTTGGCGGCGCGCTCTTGTTTAGCGCTCGTTCTGTGACACTGCCCCCCACTTTAAGAATATTATCTCATAATATTCAAAAACCACACAGACGAGCGCGAACAGTCACCACACATTCTCACAGACTGTAACACAATCCGTCGCTCATGACACTTCACATTCACAATATATCTCTCAATACAATCGTACATTGTAGTTCAATTCCACAACACATGAAATATAGCCACAGGTACATGCCTACAACACTTCATCACACATTCTAAACAATACAAACGTACAAAGTTCTGTCTATCCAACAATTATACAACACTATACATCACACCATCGCACAGAACACTGACTCACTCGACATACACTTGAGACACAGGATAACAAGAACATTAACTCAACATATGTCACTCAGCCCTGCCGAACACATTCTGATTCCACCTCAGCACCTATCTTGAGTACTTCGAACAGCGCTTGCGCCCCCTTTTGCGGTGCTCGCTCGATCTCTTCTTGTGCTTCCACGTTCTTTTTCGGCGAGCCCTTTCCAACGACGATATCTGAGGCGTCGTCTCAGCCATCGTTGTCTCTTCCGACACCGTTAACGCGTCATTACATTCGACGGGTCCTGTCTGTTTATTTACCCGCTTGATCATGCCTCTACATTTTTCCCGGCTGGCCAACTCCGTCTCCTTTACACCATCGGTCGGTTGAAGTCGTGCCGACGTAAGTCCGGTTGCTCGGCCCGTGAACTGATTCGACACGATCGTCTTCTCCTTCGCTGTCTCTTGCGCCGCAGCTTCACCTTGGGCTCTAGTGAGCTCCGTCACGGGATGTTCCTCCACTGTATCTCGCGGCCGCTGTGTTGGCGAGGGCTCTATCTTCGGGTCTTCTCCCAAACATTCTGGATCACGTGGCCCTCGCGCCCCGTCGATGTTTCCGATGACCAGGTCATACAGGGGGGTCGTCATGCATAACGCAATAACCTTCCCGCTGAAGTACGGGGTTTCAACCTCAATTTCTGCTTCGGGAAGCATCCGGACCGTACGGTCAATTAGGCAAACCAGTTTCGTTCTGCCTGTCAACTCTCTTTCCCGTACCAAATTTTTCCTCACGATAACCGTGGAGCTACCGGTGTCTCTTAGAACCGTAATCTTCTTGCCTGCAATCTTTCCAGGAAGCGTTGGCATTCCCTTCGTAACACCGGTTGGCTGTTTTGACATTACAGCCCCCACAATGGGAATTTTCTCCCCATTCTTCAACTCTACGAATCCGTCGGTGACGGCATTATTATCGGATTTCGGTGCCACTTGCACACAGGATACCTGGTGAGTTTGGCTCGCTCCGTTTCGACATGCATCTGCTTTGTGCCCAGTCTGACCACATTTGAAACATTTTACAACCGTGGGGCTCGTGAAGTTAGTTCGGCAGTGGCTAGCACGGTGACCCACTCGGTTACACAGAAAACATCGCGGAATTTTCTCCGGTGCATGCTTCTTTTCCTCAGGAGCCGATTTCTTCGAATCCTCGGGACCCTCCTTCTTGACTTTGGCCAAATTAGTGCCACCTTGCGCTTCCAAGAATTGATCAGCTAATTCAAGCATGTCTTCAAGTGACTTAGCTCTCCTCTCTTTCAAGTACAGCGACAGGCTTGGGTGGCAACTAGTAAGAAATTGTTCTTTAATTAGCAGCTCTCTAAGTTCATCGTACTCCTGTGCTGTCCCTGAAAGTTCAATCCATCTGACGAAATAATGGCAAAGTCGGGCGGCATACTGCGTAGCCGTTTCACCATCAGCTGGCTTTCCTGTCCGAAATCTGTCCCGGAATCCTTCCACAGTGAATCTAAATCGCTTCAACAAAGCAGCTTTCACCTTTGCGTAGTTGCCTGCATCGGTCGGCGTCAGCCTACCGTACACACTGAGCGCTTCACCACTCAAGCAGGTACTTAAAGCAGTTGCCCATTGATGTTCCGGCCAATTCTGGCTCTTCGCAATCGTCTCAAATCGGTGAAGGTACGCGTCAAGGTCGTCCTTCCTTTCATCAAACGCTACGAGCAGCTTGCTTGGGTTCAAGCGGAAGCCGTGATCTTCCCGTTCGCTGCTTTCAACTCTAGCTTGGACGGGAGTTTCGCTTCGCTGTTGCAAACGGAGCCGCTCGAGTTCAATTTCGTGCTGCCGCTGCCGTTCCCTTTCAGCCATCTCCGCTTCTCTTTCTTCTTTCAGCTGGCGCTCCCTCGCTTCTCTTTCTTCTCTCGCCCTTTCGGCTGCCAAATTCTCTCTCTCCAGCTCCAACTTCAATTGCTGCTCTCTTTCTTCCTTCAGCTGTCGCTCTTTTGCCTCTCTTTCTTCTTTCAGCTGTCGCTCCTTTGCTTCTCTTTCTTCTCTCGCCCTTTCAGCGGCCAGCCTTTCTCTCTCCAACTCAGCTGCCTTTTCTTCCTTGGCCCTCTCTGCCGCCAACCTCTCTCTCTCCACCGCCTCTTTCTCCTTCTGGCTTACCCATTTCCGTAGTTCGGCGCCGGAAAGACCCATCTTCTCACCAAGCGCAACTAACTTTTCGAGATCCATTGTGTCTCGCAACTCGCAAATACAACCTTGCCGCGTGCAAAAAGTATCTGCCTAAATCAGTCTATCGGAACACTCCCCTGCACTCGTTAACGAGAACACTGAACAACACACAAAATCGTTCCGACAGCACAATCAACAACTCGAGGCTCTTTCCTACTACTTTGGACACACTGTGCACCAAAAAGTCCTGTCGCGGACGCCAGATTAATTGTCACACCTGTCCCGTTTATTAGGGAGGCGATCGCCGGGCTAATTCCAAGAGCCGAAGTATCGGCCCCCCGAACCGCACCACGAAAGCGTGGACAATTTAGAAGTGGTCCTTATTGGTGCGCCAGCGGACGCCGGCTGTGGCCCAAAGAACAAGACAGAGCCGAGAGTTGATAAACAAACAAAATTATATTCTCATTAACGGCAGATCAAAACACAATACACACGTATGCACACTCCACAATAGTTACCTACAATACGTCACCAAACAAACAATGTACTACACAGTACAATCAACCACACTTGCAACAACGGACACAGACAACAATACGCACTACGATGCAGTCGCATGCATTGAACAACCAAGACACTTAAAGACCAAAGAGATATAAAACCTATTCAGTCCAAAGTCCTTGGAACAAAAGTCTGAATGATACTCTTCCGAGAATCACTCACTCAAAGTCCAGCGTTGTTGTCGTTCCGCAGCTCTCGAAGTTCTCTCCAAGGAAACCTCCCGTCTTCAATTGGCCACTCTTCAAACTTCAACTTCTTCGCCGGAACACGTCGGCTTCACACTCGCAGCGGTTGCCACGGGTCTTCGCTCGATAGCGGTAAACACACACTCTTGCCTGTAGCTCGAGCCGTCCCTACGGACCACAAACTTCGCCGACTACACGGCGGACTCTCTACGCACTCTGGCGCTCACTTCCGTCTCCTCCTGTTCTGTCACTACGGGCAGAACCTTCGCCGACTACACGGCGGAATTCCTACGCGCTCCGGCGCTAACTCTCCGTCTTCTCCTGATTTCTCGTCTCGGCTGCTCGGTTAAATACCTTGCGCGCGACTTTCCAGATCTTTCTCGTCATTTCGTCGGCGCGATACGCAGCGAAGGCTGGGGAGAGGCGAGACGGTTTGTCTGCCCTCCGCGTCGGATGACTCAGCTCGGTCTGACCCCGCCCCGTTCGTTCGAGAGAAATCGCGGTCTTGCTGGGTCGCAGATGTGGGGTGAGGAGGATCGTCTGCGAAGCCGTGCTTCTGCGGGGAGAGCGCGCGCCCGGGAGCCCTGAATGTTTGCTTTCTTTTTTTTTTTCTTTTTACCTCGCGGCGTTTCTGCCGCCCGTTGTCGCAAGGATTTGGCGGCGCGCTCTTGTTTAGCGCTCGTTCTGTGACAGAAGACACGCGCTAAAGATTGGGCCGATGGTCTAATTATTGCTTCATTGGCCCCAATCAAAGATGATCCAAGGTAGGGTGTCTTCACTTTCCGCAATCGAGAACACAAGTCGGCACGCATAACTGAAATAGTTGCTCCCGTGTCCACCAAAGCCAACACCCGTACACCTTGCACAGTCACCAATAACATGTTTGACGGTCGTTCAGGAGGACTTGTGACATTTCGCTGCGATGCAGTTTTCCCTCCAAAAACTGCACTGTTTAGTTTTCCGATCGCTGGGCAGCCAGTTGAGAGACAGGCCGAAGGGGTGAAACAGAGCGTCGGCGTGGCGAAGGGGAGCGTGGTCGGGAGGCATGTGTATTGTTGGTCGTGTTGAAAATGCGCATAAGAGAGGGGGATCGATGGTTGGAAGGACTGTCGCCGTAACGGTAGTAACCTCGTGCACATGTGTCGTCTCGTTCAAAAGCGGCATAACCACGACGTTCATCTTGCTGTCGACGTTGACATACCCGGGAAATGTGTTCTCGAATTCCGCAGTAGTAGCAAATGGGCCGTGGGGCCCGCCAGGAAGAATGGTAGGTAGGGTTCGGTGGACGGGCTACTAGAGGTGCGAGATGTTCGTGATCAGGCACAGGTGGTGGTACTTGAGACGGCGAGGGTTGCATTGAAGCGATCTGTTCATACGAAGCGGGTTGGGTGCATGGTGGAGCACGGTGGGTGCTTTGAAACGCTGACATTTCTTCCCTAATAATGCCACGCAGATCGCTAGAAGCGGGTTGAGCAGGAACGTTGTGAGAAGGAGGTAAACTGTAGGCTTGCAGTTCCTCACGAATTATGGTTCGAATGATAGATCAGAGCTCCATACTGTTTGCCAGGGGGTTCTCCGAGAAGTCGGGTCGCAGGCGGATTGACTGCAAGGTATCAAGCAGCTGGCATACAGAGAAGACATCGGAAACCGTCGAAGGGTTGTGCGCGACGAGGGCGTAAGCGGTAGATCCGATACCCTTCAAAAGGTGCCGGACACGATCCCCTTCTGGCATGGTGTCGTCGACACGGCGGCAAAGTGCAAGCACATCCTCAATATAGGAAGTGTAGGACTCACCGCAATGTTGAACGCGTTCTGCCAGTTTCTTGCGAGCAACTTTCGAACAGACAGTCGGTGTGCCGAAAATGCGTCGGAGCTGGTCTTTGAAGGAAGACCAATCACGGAAGTCGCTCTCATGATTCTGGAACCACGTCTTGGCAACCTGAGAGACGTAAAACTGGACGCGTGCCGATTTCGATGCCTCATTCCAGTTGTTGTAGACACCTATGCGGTCATAGTTGTCGAGCCAGTCTTCGACATCTTCGCCAGGCAGACCGGAGAAGATTGGAGGCTCCCGAGGGGGGCTGTTGACCGGGCTAGGGTTGGCGGCGGGTGGTTGCGCCGGCGGGTGGTTCGGTTGGGCTTGCTCTTGCGCCATGGTGCTCTGCTGGCCTAAGCGACGTCCTGAACGGTGCTCCAGGAGCTGGCTTTGGATGGAGAGAGGTCGAAGAGATCGGGAAGCACCTTCCACCACTTTAAATACCACGGGTTCAGCTGACGCTTTATTCAAGCAACAGCAGGATGGCGCCGATGATGAAGAGGAACGGAATGAATACTGATGATGGTTATTGACAGATGAGGAAGATGAAGTCCAATGAATTCTTACAATTGATTAATGTAGCATAATGTAGGCTTGCATTGCAAACTGTAAAGTGTTCTTGACACGTGTGCATATACACAAAACTCGTGTGCATATACACAGCACATGAGTTCCGACAAATTTTTTATGGCATCTCACTTAAAGGGGCCATGCAACACTTTTTGAGCATGGTCAGAAAACGACTCCGATCAATAGTAGAGGCTCCAGACAACACGCGAGCGAAATATAGCACAGCACGTGGCCTGGAATTCACAATACATTATCAAAGTCTGCTAAAAATAGATTTCTCTTCTCAACAAATCACGGAAAATAAGCCCAGCAAGCCTATTTATCAGCCATTGGCTGATTTGAACATGACGTGCTCAGTTGTTACAGAGGTCGCCGCAAGAGGCGATCAATTGTCCACGCGTGCGCGCACAATCGCACTGAAAAAGCGGCGTATTCGAAGGGGAAAAAAATGCTCAAGGTCACGAGGCGCGAGTGACGTTTTTTGTTTGACCTTCCCATCCCTCCCTGCTCATCTCCCGGCGCTTTTGTCGGGACCAAAAAAAGAGAGAATGTAATTGCAGCGTGTGATGAATCATTGTAACTCCGCTCGTACTAGACGGATTCTTAAAATTTTTGCGGCGTTCAATTTGTGAGGTAATACGCTTTTCCAGTGAATTAATTCCATGGTTACACAAGAAAGTGTTTCAGGGCCCCTTTAAGCATGGTTTTTACATATACCTGTCGTATGATTAAAACAAAGAACAACCTAGTGCACTGCTGATGTATTGATGATAACATGGCTACCATCCCCCACAGTGTTTACTAAAATTATCAACACACTCTAAGAAACGGCTTTTCAGGAAGTCATACATGCTATTGAATGGCCCAGCCACTTCCAAACAACAATGGGATGCAGCAAAAGACATTCAATGCCATCCGTTAGAAAACATTAACTTTGCGAAGCCTTTTCTTTTGATATTTTATCTCAAAACGAAAAAGGGGGAGTGTTATATGAGTGTACACACTTAACTTTGGAAGCACAATCCAGTTTGCGCAGGTGATTTTTCATGCCTAGTTGAAATACTATGAGTGATACATCATACTATCATTTGCACGGGTGACAAAACATAATGCATAACGTAATTTAAGCTCTTAGATGAATACAATGATACCCCCACAAAGAAATTTCTCAATGATCCATCATTTCAGTGAAAGCACCAGGAATACCTATTGTTGTAACAAAATGCTCTCACAATTCATATGACATGAGGCTATTCCCGAAATGCAACGCAGAATGTGTGTGTGGTATAGTTTTCCGAAGTTGTATAAAGGAAACATCTTACAACCATGAAAAATGGATGAAATCAATTCATGGTAACACTGCAAATCTTCAATTTGATCCTCACGCTACAATACAATAGTGAAAAGGCAATAAATAGTGAATGAATGCTCCAATATAGTGGGAAAAAAAAATTAATAAAAATGGGACAGCACAGACCCTATCTCTGTTTACAAACGCAGGTGCTGGATGGATTCCGGTTCCGTGTGCTGGTGTAGCATAGCAATATTGGTGAGGAACAGAAGCCGTAACGAGTAGCCACTTCATTTTCAAAAGGTTTCTCTCTGTCTTGTCAAATATTTCAAATACGATTTCTTTTGAGCTAGATACAACATTATAAAAGTTAGTCTTTATCTTTGAGTGCCTCGCTTTTACCACAAGATTTCTGTTTCGGTGTAACTGAGTTATAAATGAAGCGATCTGAATTTTCTTGGGTAGCAAGACAGACTGCTATTATTACTATGTTGGAACCAATCGAAAAGGCGGATACAATGCCACAGCTTTCCATTTCATAAAAGGTGCAAATCTTGCTCTTGAAGATCCTCTCCCTGAATGATACTGGTTGACTAAGATTATCAATCTCATTTGAACAGACAGCATTGTACAATGAGTAAATAATGTTACCATACATTATAGAAGCTCCCTTTTAAATGCAAGTTCGGAAATTAAGCCAGGCTGACACTGCTAATTTTAAGTGAAATAAAATTTAGTTTTATGACTAATTATATTCTATACACATCAATCAATGCATGCGTACAATCCACATGAGCTTCTGTTTTGGCATGACACAAGTGGCCGCATACCACAACAGATACAAAAGTTTGACAGGCTAGTTTCGCTTGCTATATGTTCTTTCAAAATTTGTTCACCAGAATGTTAATAGTGTTTTATTACAAAGGTGAAAAATTCTTAAATATAAAGATTATTTGCCCATAAGCTTTTGGGACGTTAAACCCCACATATCAATCAATCAATTATTTGCCCAAAAGAATTTGTCTGAGAAACACTACACATTAAATGGTAGCGTACTGTGGAACCATGAAGAAGAAAGACAGGAAAGCGCTCTAGTCTTTTTCTTCCTTCTTTTGTGCATGCACCGTGTGCTATTAATTCAATGATATGAATATGAATTGATCATTGCATCAATGAATCATTGCATGATATGAATCATGCAAGAAGGTCTTATTGCAACAGTCTCAAGGGTTCTTTACTTTTAGTAATGAACCCCGGACAGTAGTGAAAATAAGACCTCACTTTGAAGTGATAACACAGCAAACACTTTTCCATTCTACTCATGCGCTAAGGAGAAACCTGACAAAGACTGCACTCTTACACCGAGAACTTCCATCTAGCCTTAGCTTTAGTAAACAGTTCAAACACAGACAGCGATCTGTACGTGCTATAAACATTGTAATTCACACCTCCATGATGATCCCTCCAGGGCAATAAACAGATCTAACCTCAATGTCTAAGCTTTTGCAGGCTGTACATACCAGTAGTGACTGACCAGTTTGTTAACACACAATGGCCACCACATGCGTATCAGCCATCACCTATCACCAATACAAAAGTCTCAGTCCAATCACAGTACAGAACAATGGCTAAATGAGCTTGTAAGTCAACATTGAGACCACACTAAAAACAACTTTTTAAAATGAGACTTGATCAAATAAAAAAAGTTACACCATCTCCCACTAAAGGGAACCATGAGTAGCATGCGAAGCAGCACATGGGTCGACTTAGAGTAACGTTCATCCCTGGCACCTTGCCCCATGTTAATGCGTCCTTGCAAGTGGAGCACACCATAAATTCAGTGAAGTTTCCATTGCTGTTACTCGTCCCAAACTCTTGTTAGAGCATACCATGCTGGTTCATCGCCATGACACGCGGGAGCAC
Source organism: Rhipicephalus microplus (assembly GCF_043290135.1). Taxonomy (NCBI): domain Eukaryota; kingdom Metazoa; phylum Arthropoda; class Arachnida; order Ixodida; family Ixodidae; genus Rhipicephalus; species Rhipicephalus microplus. The sequence goes on along the minus strand of NC_134704.1, from coordinate 40,987,266 downwards.
GTGTGTTCATCGCATGTGTGCACAATCATGTTCCATGATACCATCACGTGACTGCTGAGAGAGTAAGGGGGAGAAGCCGAAGCCACTTACGCAGGCCTGAATGCACTAGTGCGTGCCAGTGTGTTTTGACTAGGATACGACGCGTTGATTTATCGTGCGCCAACAGAATCTCGTTCCTAGATGCCATCAAATGATTGCTGAGAAAGTGTGAGGGGGAGAGGCGACAGCGTCTTAAACAGCTCCTTACAAAGGCTAGAACGTGCTAACGCATGAGTGCATTCTGGCAGTGCTTGGGCCAGCTGTCACACATGTGCAGTAAAGGTGGTTACGCACACCGGATTGAAATTCGCCATAAGTTACTTTGCATCCAAAAATTTTAAAATGAAAGAAATCAGCAACTTACCAGATAGGCTGCACAGCTGATCCTAATGGATATCTTGTAGTTGGTGTTGGAGCTTCCTGTGCATATGTTCCCCTTGACAAACAACCAGCCCTCACTCACAACCACATTGGAGGCATTAGCACTGAAGTCCGCGTACACCTCCGCCTTGCCATCAGTCACACGACACGCAGACTTGCCGTTACACGCTGCCTCCGGAGAGCTGTCAGGAAAGCTCAGGGGCTCGCAGACTGACAGGTACATGAAGTCCGAGCGCACTCCTTTTTCTAGAGGCAGGCCCACCTGCCATGTGTGCCTGGGTGAGAAGGAGAACACTTGTTATGCGATAGCTCTTCACAGACACCAAGTAGTCCTGTGGATAAAGACATCAAGCCGTAATTGTTAATCAGCAGCAGCAGCTTGAAGTGTGGACAGCATTTTGAGAGGCTAGATTAACAGTAGCACAGGTTTGCACACTTAAATAGAATACCGTCGCAAATATTGCAGATGGTTAAAGGGCAATTCATTTCCATCTTTAAAGCCAAGAAATCGTCTAAACCTTGCCCACATCACAATATGTAAAAGGATAGCCATCATTAAAACCTCAGCTTTAAAAGCAGGATAACACGACATTAAACATGCTAATGCTGACCACGTTTTCAGAAAATCTGAACACGTGTTTTCCAAAGCGTGCTAGAAGACTCAAGCATGCAAATGAAATGGAGGATATTAAGGATGAGCCTGTTGCTGCTAACACATGCAAATCATGTTATGTTAAAGACATTGATTACCTTGGATATACATTGGAGAAGAGTCATTTTGCCTATACTGGTGAAAATTGTTAAATCGGAAACAGCACAGTATTAAGTTTTTGTGGATATAACTGCACACATTATTACCGCTACCACGATCCCTAAACAACTGCGTAGCAGCCAAAATTAAAAAATCCTCCCGAAGCGGTTTAGTGTACATGTTTATTTTAGCCCTTGACCACTATCACTTGTCACCAGTATTCACACCCAAGTAAGCAATGATGAGTATACATCTTTAAGCGGTGACATTACTCACAGTATGAATTGATGAGCAGTATATTCGACAGCCATCTCTTAGTTGCAGTTCGGCACTATATGGTCAGACCTGCCACAGAGATCGCGTGCACGTGCACAGCTTTCTTGAGTCAGTGTACAGAGTTTTTATGTACGAACGCCAGTAGTGGAAACAGCCTGCACACTATTACATGGCCGAGATTTTTGAAATGTTTCTGATAACTATGACGATTTTTAATTTAACTCGGAATGTAAAACATTGATGTGGGAGGATGCTCAGTTGGAACAGGTTGAACTTTGTAAAGTGAAGGTGGTTTCTATCAGTTTCACTGCCTCGTGATTCATCCCTGTTGGCAGCTTCATGGTTAAGCAATATTGCCTCATCGCGGGTGCTGATCACTCTGTAGCAACTCGAGCTTTGCAACTGTTGAGTAGACTGCTTAGATGGAGCAGTGTCAGCTGGGTTGTGCAAAGCCTGACCTAGCAGAAGCAACCACCATTACCTTTTAAAAAGAGAACAGCCCACATTAAAAAAAAAAGAAGCAGCAGCAGCAAATGCACTGTCGCTAGAATGTCAGTTGTTCACCGCATCACACAAATGACGCCCTTTCATCATGTCGAAATGCTGCTGTCTAATTCCCTATTTTGTCAGGTAACCTCTTCCATTGCTGTTACTTTTTAAAGCTTACTGTTCTAGGTCTGTGGTCTCTTGCTGGCCGATCAGTCGTTCAAACAGACCATCAGTTGTATAGGACATTTTTGTAATTAATGTTCCCGATTACATTTCAAAACTTTTTTAAGCATAAAAAAAATGTCTTAGCAGTGTCATGTGTGCTTGTATGGTGCTATAAGAGTGAGATAACAAAAAGAGAAATGAAAAAAAAAAAAGGAAGACAGGGAGGCAAAACCAGATGCTAGTATCTGGTATACTACCCTACACTGGGGTTGGAGAATGGGGGGTTGAAAGAGAGGTAAAAAATAAGAGCAAACACGCGCGCGCGCGCGCGCGCACACACACGCGCGGCGCGCACACACACGCGCACACACACGCGCGCACACACACGCGCGCACGCACACGCGCACGCACACGCGCACGCACACACACACGCGCACGCACACGCGCACGCACACACACACACACACACACACACACACACACACACACACACACACACACACACACACACACACACACACACACACACACACACACACACACACACACTCAATCTACTCAGAGGTGTTCCAACAGGCCAGTAGTTCACAAAAAGCCCAGTAGCACTTGCACGTCCTTCTGTGATGATTATCGAGACATGACGATGGCGCAGTTTACTTTCTTCTGACAGCGGCTGGTCATCTAACTTGTTTAGTGTATTAGAAAGGTATTGTATTTCTAAGTTATATTCCGGGCAGTCACACAGGACGTGTCGAATTGTCTCTTCATCTCCACAGTGTGCACAGGCGGCGGAGTCTGCCATTTCTAAGCAGAACGCGTACGCACAGGTAAACGTGACGCCCAGCCATAGTCTGTACAGAACAGTAGCAATACCTCGCCAAGTTTTGTTGGAAGCCATAAGCTTAAGGTACGATCAAGGCATCGTAATCTTGCATGCGTAAAAAGAGGCTCATTCCAAAGTGACATGGAGGATTGGCGAGCAAGCATACGGAGCTTCCTAGCAGCATCCATCTTAGAGAGACGTATTGACTCGTCATTGTCTTCTGTATGGCTCAACGGGCAGCTTGATCAGCCCGTTCCTTACCAATAATTCCACAGTAACTTGGCAATCACTGAAATATAACACGGTGCCTTTTTTCTGTTATATGGTGTAGCATTTCTGACGTCTCACAAACCAACTATTCGTGTGGACCACGGCGTATATTTGACAGAAGTGACTGCAGTGCCACCTTGCAGTCGCAGAAGATCGTCCATCGTTGCGCGATGATGATGATATGTGGGGTTTAAAGTCCCAACCACCATATATGAGAGACGCCGTAGTGAAGGTCTCCGGAAATTTTGGGGTTCCTTAACGTGCACCCAAATCTGAGCATGCGGGCCTCCAGCATTTCCGCCTCCATCGTAAATTCAGCCGCCGCAGCCGGGATTTGATCCCGTGACTGGCGAGTCGGCAGCCGAGTACCTTAGCCAATAGACCATCGCGGCAGGGCAGTTGTTGCGTGCTTTAGTGGTTAATGATACGCAGCGCGTAGCACTGCAAGCTCTGCTACCGTTGATGTGTTTGCATGAGCTGTCCTGAATATGATGGTTGTGGCGTGTGTTGGAATAACGACCACTGCTGTTGAGCTGTTTGAAAGCAGGACGGAGCTGTGGGTATAGACGTGTGTGCAGTCTTGGTACTTCTCGTATAGGGTGCTTGCATGAACGGCGGCGACGCTATGCACTCTGGGTAGGCAGCCATTTTTTTGTCAGAGGCGGTAGGGGAGTGCTACAGCGCAGTCGTGTTTGCAAGCATTGGCGTAGCTTGCAGGTGTGGTCGAGCGCGAGCGCGACGCAAATTCAACTCCAAGAAGGGTCGTCAGCCTGATGATGTCAACCTAACCGGAAGACTACACCGCAACGCTGTGCCAGAAATACCTCAAGCAGCACGGAGAAGAGACGAGAGTTTGCTCCGAGTGAACCTATTCTCGCTTCGTGCAGGCGACTGAGTAAGCGACGTGCACTTACGGCCGCGCGTTGACAGCTCCGATATTCACGAATTATTCGTTCTGAGGACGAGTTTGATCACCCGAGAGCTGTCGAAGTCTAGAAAAGCAATCAAGGGCCACTATTTTGTGATGAGTGGCTGGTTGTGGGAACTGTGGGTGAAGAAATTCGCCGCGAATACCGTAATCGTCGTCACTCAAGTAAGAGGTGTTAAATTACTTGATTTTGCCGTAGATGCTAACGTTTTTTTGCTCAGGTTAAACTCTCAGTGTGTCAACAAGCCCCCCGTCGACATCTTGTTTATGGGCAATAGTGATGGCGAGGTCCTTGCCGCGCACTGCACATGCATGGACGGGAATAGCGAAGCCTGCTTGCATCCCACTGTGCTGTTATTCTATGTAGAGTACGAAGTATGTGCACAGGAAGAGCGCTCCTCAATTTAACACGTCTTGAGTGACGACCACTACGGTGTCGGCGGCGACTTTCTCGCGTACCCAGCCACTCTTCACAAAGTTGTGACCCTCGAGGGCCTTTCTAGGCTTTATCTGCTCCCGGGTTTTCAAACTCGTCCTCAAAACAAAAAAATCATAAATATCGGAGATGTTGACGCGCAGCTGCAAGTGCACGTCACTTACACAGAGATTTGTCATAGCGTCGCCCGCACGAAGTGTGAATGGGTCCACTCAAAGCGAATTCTCGTCTCTTCTTCGTACCGATCGAAGTCTTTTTGGCACAGCGGTGCGGTGTAGTCTTCCGGTGAGGCTGACATCATGCATGACACTTCTTGAAGTCAAATTCGCATTGCGCTCGCACTCCATCACGCCTACAAGCTACGCCAAAGCTCGCAAACAGGACTGCTCTGCTGCACTCCCCGGCCACCTCTGACAAAAAAAATGGCTGCCTACCCAAAGTCCATAGCGTTGCCGCCATTCATGCAAGCTCCCTATAGTAAAAGTAAGGCGAGCTGCTTAAGGACTGGTATTGACAAATCTCGTTTTTTCTGGATGCCTGGTATTGTCATGTTGATGACTGGCTGTTTGAGGCACCATGCAGCTCCTAATGGAGCACAAAATGATAGGTGTAGAGTTAAAATATGGGCAAATAGAACAGATCGGACAGGTCAGACAAATGTCTATCACACCTGTCCTGAGTGTCAAAAGGCATTCCCAAGACCGACTTCCCAAAATGTGAACTAAAACATGCGGTATCCCATTCTGATCCACTCTTCTGCATTTCTATGTTTTAACGCTACACCTAAAACTGTGTTCCATTGCGAGCAGCATGAAAGCACACGACACTGTTAACACATCTTTTCTTATGTTAAAAAAAAAAGAGCTTTGAAATGTAATCAGGAACAACACTGAAAATGTCAAACCAAGAAGGCTTGTCCTCCACACACGCAAACCGCCAGGCCTGCGCGAAACGCGCAGCACTGTCATAGCGAAAGCTGAAAGAGCTGCCTTTCAGAGCCTTTTTAACACTCTTTGGGAAGCTGCTGCAAGCACACTTTCAGGGTACCCACTACTCAATGAATAATTGTGTAATAGACAGACATTCACTATGGCATCATTCGGAGAAGTGTGGTACCCACTGCGCACTTGCAAGGAACTCTGTGCAATTTTTTTGTGTAGCGGCTGACAATGAAGAAATATGGCAAGAGCTTTTGCAATCCCCACAAATCCCCCACAGTTGGCATGGGCCACAGTGAATAAGAGAACAAGATTAAGCTTTTGTAAACAGTTGCAGCATTCAACGACCCACTGATTGCGCAATTCGCATTATGCGACACAACATTGTTCCTCTGCTGTTCTAAAACAATTCGCTCATATTAACGCGATTTCTTTCCTGACACCAAGCCCACCTAAGGCCAGTTTGCAAAGGAGTCCCAAGCACAGGTGTGGTTTACTGGTAGAATACTGGACTGACATGCAGGAGCCCGTGTTCAAATCCCACTGTGTCCTTGGTGTTTTTATATTCCAAGTTTTTTTTCCTTACTTCGCGCAATAGTGGTTACGGACACTGGCGGACAACTACGGCACACATGCGACCTGTGTTGCGATCTTATAACTACTTTCGGTGTAAAACAACACATGCTGCTTTCCTCGGTATTTGTAATTGATGTCTTTGTGGGTCAAACGACTTAATAGCACCCCCCCCCCCCCAACCCTCGAGTGACCCCCTGCCTTCGCTATTCTTGTCAGCTCTTGCAATAAACAGTTTGCAACAAGCGCCACCATAAATGCCCGCCTGAGCTTCAATGAAATATGTTACAAAGCTTTTAAGTACATTTGTGTCCTAGCAATATATGGCCAGATTTGGCACAGTATAACAATTTTTTTTTAATGGAAGCTTTAACTGTGTAGTACCTACATAAATACATGGAAACGGAAGAACTGTGTTCCTTATAAAGCCTTGCAAATATTTTGTAGAGGCTTCTACCTATTGAAAGAGAGGTTGAAATTGGTTTAATGTCATTTGGTGAATGAATTTGATGAAATTCATCCTACAAATACCTTGTTGCTGGAAAAACACTTGAGAACTGTATATTTGTAAAATGTATGTTTTGCAGAAGGATTGACAGGCGGGCTAGTTCCCAATTATTTCATTATGAATGTATGTTTTAACCGAATATCCAAGAGAAAATCTTAGAACTGCAGCTTATAGTACATTTAAAGAAGAAATGAAATGTATTTTCATCAACATGTCAAAATTAAACAATTTCTGCACAAAAATAAGGATATCAGAAAAGTAGCCTCACTATTATGCCAATTTCACATAAGCCATGAATTCACCGATATTTATTCATTTGGGAAGCAATACAAAGAGGCTGCAGAACAAGAACACTATATGTTACTGGTGCAGGCATATGGATAAATGAAATTTATGCCTTATTATTTTTTCTTATCTTCACAATTTCTGACAACTTGTATAAAAAATAGTATCGGAATTGTGCTGCCTACAGTTGCTAGTACTTGCTTTCTTAAATGCAACAATGTTAACCTAAATCAGTCCAATGGCTATGAAGAATCGAGCACTTTATATAGACTACCTGAGGAGGAAGATCAGTTGACCTAAACAAGAGCATTCTTTTTATTATCTAAAATATATACACATCAGTATCTGAATTATGTTTAAACTGACAATGTGGAAGCAAAATAAATATTTTGACAAACTCCAAAGCTCAATTAAATTTTTCAAGGACAGAATCCAGGGCCACAACTGGGGAAATGTAATGGCCCTAAAAATTCCATACAACTGGCTGAGCTCGGGTCCCCCTGTACAGAGCGTACCAACCACATGACACTGAATCCAGGAACTCCCACAGATGGTGAAGAGAAAGCAAGTGGAGAGCTCGTGATTCGAAGGCACGTGAAAGCACAAAAAATAAGTTCACTGATAAAAGCAAAATGGCACGGATGAATCGTTCCACACCTGAACTGAGTCAGAGCACGGAGAAGCTCAAAGAAAAAATCATGTGACACTGAAAGGGCTCCTCATATATCACCTGCCTGACAATGCTGGCTGTCGGCAGAAAGAATAAAATTTAAAAAGAAAGCTATAGAACCGGACACAGCACGCACTGCTGAACAGGAACCCCGTGTGGGAAAAGGTGCCATACCGAACTAGGCTTTAGATTTAATGGTTCCACTTTTGTTGACATTTTACTTCGGCAACTGTTCATCAAGGCCAAATAAAACTTCTACATGTGGCATGACAATAGTGTTTTTGGCACCGTGTTTCAAAACCAATGCCACTTTAAAGCCTTAGTTTTACCGTTCATAATGCTAATTATTTTCAGTTTTCTTTTTCTTGCATTGCTAGTTACTTAGGGGCACCACTGACAGCTGCTAAACAGCCAGTAGGCGTTATTAAACAAAAAAAAGCAAAAAAAAACTGACAGCAGACTTTACTGCTTGGAAAAATATGGCATTTGGGAGGTACAAAGCTACGCATCAGGGAAGAAATTCAGAAATATAACGAAATAAGCCTGCACTTAAGAAACCCAGCAAGGCAAGGAAAAGTTAGCCTTTATTGTTCTTAAACTGTACCAATGCATATATCAACAAGGGCCGAGTAATAACTATTTTACCCGAAGGCCAGGCGCTACTAAATGGGTACCCAAAAGAAACCTGCCCAGGATATCAACCAAACAAAATGCTTTAGCAGGTCAGTGACTGCATAGCTTCTAAAGCTCCACCGTCAGCGAGTAAAACAATACAGGAAAACAATCTACCATTTTAAATCCTTGTGAATGCAGAATACTGGAGGAGTCACAGTGGAATTTAGCCAAGCAAGTGTCAAGAACCTTTAGCTTGATTACAAATGCCGAGTGCACACGAAAATGGAAATCAGGTTGGCATTGTCCACACGATGACGCATACTGTAACAAGTATGCGTGCGGCGTCACGTGTGCAGCAAGGTGAGCTATATACAATGTGCTGTAGGGTCACGCAATAAAGAAAAGTTGGACCTCAGCACTCACACTGTCCTCTGCCCCCCCCCCCCACCCCTACTTTTCTTAACCGTATAGCGTCTTTTCTTCACGCTCAAACAGCGCTAAAGCAATACCATTTTAGCATACTGCAAGCACGCCCGGAAAAAGTGCTTGATAACGTCAATGAGAGGCACATACAGAGGTATCTATTTTATGCACTATCTGTGCGCACCGCGCAACGGTATAATTGAAGTGCTATACGGTATCATTTAATAATCCTTATCGCATGCTGGCTTGCGATACGCTTGGTGCGGGGATACGGAAACCGAAAACAGATCACGCTGTAGGACACATGACTATAGGGTCCAACAGCGCTTTCGCGAGATAACAATTGGGTACGCAGTTTTTGGCCTATGCTGTTGGCAGACGTCCCTTGACAACGGAGATAACGAAGTGACAGAACAGCGAAAAAGCCGCATACAGATAGTGTACGCAGCTTAAACCAACAGCGCGCGAAAGGAGCCGCGCGGAGTTGAAGTACCAGAACATTGTCCCAAGCGTGAACGTTATTAAAAAAGAACCCACGAAAAACGAATAACATGCGCCCTACTTGAAGATAAGTGGGCAGCAGTTCACTCAAAACGCTCTAATAGCATGCGTAAGCCACCGCAAACGAAAGCAATGACATCATCCGGCCGGCACAAATCGCCACGAGTCCGGATGCCAAAGCGCCGTCAGTGACGCGAGAATGACGAAGCGCACCGGCGAAAAAGACTTCCCGACAGTAGTGCGACACAGTTCGCGAAAAGTTACGCCCAGCGGCAGGTGAACAAACGCCAGGTTTCTCGTCACGCGCTAACTTGCTTGCTGCAGACACAGCTTACGAGCCCGGCGTGAATTAACCGAAGCGCGGTTTTATACAGTCGTTTAGTCATGCAGTGGGTCACACATGAGCGAGGCGCTGAGAGCGTATTACGCGCACAACCATACTTCACCCTACTTTTTAGTCGCCACGAAACGGAAACGAACTCGGAAAAGTGCGCGTTTCGCGGCACTCGCGGTAAAAGAGAAACCATGCGACCGCTCAACGCGTAAGCAACGAAATAAGGGGGGGGGGGGGGGGGTAACTATGCTGTGAATGTTAACAGCATTTGGCGATTAAAAGTGTAATTGTCACGCGCGTACGTTAAGCAATCGCATGACGCCGCGAATCCATTGAAACGCACGCGCTCGTGATGAGATTGCATGAGTCACGGACACACCGCCAACAAGCTCGAGCGGTTGATAGCTATACCTGCGAGCGCTGGACAAATGGGCGTGAAACCGAGAAACCTTGACTGGCCACCAGAGCAACTTGGTGGCGGCCACCTAGGAAGGTCGCACCGGGAATAAGATAAATAACCACGTAAAGTGGGCACTTTACCTGAACATGACGGGTCCGTTCAAGGCACCAATGCTGTCCGTACATACGTTTTGGACGTTTGCAGCTACGGCGAACGTAGTGAAAACCGCGAGTAGTAGTCCGACAGCCGCGAACTCGCGTAAATGCATCTTCGCACTAGTTTGTAACATTGTCAATGCCTCGCCAAGTGTTCAGCTACTCACGCAAACCATTACGTTGAAACAAGCGGTCAACACACGCACATCTCACCAAGTGCAAAACAACTCAACAAATTGCGCTTGTCTTCCCGATACTTTATTTTGCGCACAGTTTCAGGCCATGCGCCGCCTAACGGCCTAACGGAGCTAACGGCCCGTTAGCTGGGGTTTGTGTTTGCAGTGTTCTATTACAATTACAGCTTTCGTACGTGTTGTGCTAAACAATTTGATTGTCACTTATTATTTAATTTAAACGAACTTACGAAAAAAAAGAAATAAGTCTAATCATTTTTACAGACTCGGAGAACAATACTCTGTCCAAAGTAGCGTAAACAAATCTCAAAGCCCATACATACAATTGTTCTTCTAAAGATCGCCAATTGAAGGCAAGCCAATCCATATTTTCATCCAACACGGACTGCGTTTTCATGTTGGTCCATGTGGTTTTCGCGGAGCCGTACATATGTCTGTGTCGCTTTGAGTGCGTGGATCTAGTTTGTTAACCGCAACTGGCATCGTGAAGGGAAAAAAGTCTACCCAAGTGTACAGGCAAGATGTCTTTTATGAGAGGGCCCGCTCCCGTTCGGAGGACTCTGCAGTATCTCGAGAAAGGTCGTCTGGTATTCAAGGACCGAGTGAAGATCATGAGCCTGAACTTCAACACCGCCGGAAGAGCCAGGGATCGACACGAAGGCATGCAAGAGTTCGTCTTCTGGTTCCTGCCCCAGGTTCTGTACAAGAACCCCGATGTGCAGGTCGTCCTATTCAAGAACAAGACGCCAACACCGTTCGCGAGGTTTTGGCTCGAAGACGGCAAAGAAGTCATCATGGACGTCGACGGGAAGAGCAAAGAAGAGATCCTAAACCAAATGCTCGTGACGCTGGGTAAGACGACCGAACAACTACAGAAGGAAGCACTCATGCGAGAGAAGAAAGATACGCCGGCAAACTTCGGCCGGCACTACGACAAGTTCTGCATCTGCGAGGTCCCGGGACAAGTTCCCTGCCCGGGAATCGTTCCCCTTCCTAAAAGCATGCGCGGCAAGTGCCGCGCTGAACAAGAACGGTGAATTAACAAGGAAAGTGAAAGTGGTGTAGCATTGCGTGTGAAATCGGGAAGCGAAATGCTGCAAGACTGTCGATTCGTGTAAAGTGCGCCGACCATGTAGCCTGCTGCTACAGAAACTGATCGTGTTGTAGTTTAGAAGCTTCAGTCGCAACCAACGCTTATCCGGGAATATTTTATCGGCAGTCTTACAGCATTAAATGAACATGAACATTTTCTATTGTCGCTTAAAAGGAATATTTCATTCAGAGTGAGTGTAACACCCGTAGAGCTATATTTCACGAGTTTACAGTAAACAATAAAAACTTCATTTTCATATTGTGAGGTAACTGCCTCTGGTAAAACTGCCGCACATTGTTGCTGCTCGCCAAAAGCTGTACCTTACAGTGTTATGGCTTTAGCATGACGAAAAACATTCTAGCCAATGTTGCAAGAACAGATAGACTTAATTAGGCAAAATTCATGTGCACTTGCCTAATGGCAACTATTTTTACAATAATTAACTCACTGTGAACCTACACCTACCAGCCAATCACAATCGTACTAACAGGCAGTGTCAAAGGTGTACAAAATGTGTATTGCATGAAATGGTTCAATTCCTTAACAGTTGTTTCATTCTGCCAGAAAAGCAAAGATTATGTTAACAACAGATAACACAGCTGGGAGCCCAAGTGCCACACTCACCTTGGTTCGAGTATTTATATTGCTACGTAGCTGACGTATCAGCGGTGAAAAGACGACAACGAGGAAGTGCTCTGTCGGTTGCGCGTGCTGCTTCCATCTTAGTCGACGCCATACGCATCATTTTGAATATAGATTTTAAATAGACACACCTCGTGTCATTTTTACGTAACATCTTTGTGGTGGACGTGCTGGGTACTTCCCCGTCTTCATCACGAAGCTCCGCAACGGCCGCATCATCATAGGTCCAACCATGTCACAGGTTGAACAACCATCGTCTTCGCCACCTGCCCCTACCGTGACTTCTACATACGTCGTTCTACCTCCTGCTCGGGATCCCGGTGTCTTTTCCGGTCAGGATGGCGTTGACGTCGACAAATGGATCAACCGGTACGAACGGGTCAGCGCAAGCTATAGGTGGGACCCGACTCTTATGCTTGCCAATGTGCTTTTTTACCTCGATGGCCCACCGCGCGTGTGGTTCGAGACGCACGAAGCGGAGATTACGAGCTGGGACTCCTTTAAAGAAAAGATCCGCGACCTTTTTGGCGACACCATTGGGCGGCCCGTGCACAGACGTCGACGGAGTCGTACGTCGCGTACATTCACGACGTCATCGCCCTATGCCGCCAGATTGACGAGCACATGAGTGAGTCGGAGAAAGTGGCCCATGTGCTGAAAGGCATAGCAGACGACGCATTTAATCTACTAGTTTACAACAACGTTGCCACCGTCGACGCCATCATTAAAGAGTGCCGGCGGTTCGAAGAAGCCAAAAGCCGCCGTATCACTCAGCGATTCACCCGGCTGCCCAACACGGCCGCGACCTCATCGTGTGAAGCCGCCCGCCAGTCCCCCACGTATGACAACGTCACACGTATTGTTCGTCGGGAAATCGAAGCCGCCTGTCCGGCTCCTCTTCAGCCACCCGTTTTCGCAACGCTCGCCTCTGACCAACAACAGCCGTCAGTGGCGTTAATACAAGCTGTGGTGAGGCAGGAGTTTGCGAACCTCGGACTTCCCTCAGCATGTCCCCTGACTCGCCCTGAAGTCCCGTCCTACTCCCGAGGACACGCTCGCCGTTCACCTCCAACAATGCCCTTCCGTAACCCTTCGGAATGACGAACACCCGACGACCGACCTATTTGTTTTTCCTGCCACCAGCCTGGGCACGTTTCTCGCTATTGCCGCCGCCGTTGGTCAAACCAACCACGTCAGACTTTCTCTACCTCCGCGCTCATGCATCCGACGAGCCCTCGACGTTCAGACGCCACACCCTTCAATTTCTATTCGTCGTCATCTTACGAGCCTTCCACTGACGCCCCTTTGCCCAGTCGCCGCTACCCTGACGCCCCTTCGTCCGGTCGCCGTAGCTCTCGCTCCCCGTCGCCGCTACGTCGCCAATCCCGCTCTCCGCCACCTCGGCGCTTTTCTTCGCCGAGCTTCTCTGGACGACCGCAGCAGGAAAACTAGATATTGCAGCTTATAGAGGTGAAGCTGCAATACCAATGACGACCGAAAATCCTCTATTGACGCTTCCCACGCACCATAGCCTGCTTGAAGTACAAGTCGACCATGTTCCTGTGACCGCCCTCATTGACACAGGTGCGCACCTGTCTATTATGAGCGCTTCTCTACGCTGCCGCTTACAAAAGATTATGACGCCATCTACGACGCAGGCAATACGTGTTGCCGATGGCGGTACTGTACCAGTAATCGGAATGTGCACTGCTCGTGTCAGCATTGCCGGTCGTCACGCCGTGGTCCTTTTTGCCGTGCTAGCCTGCTGCCCTCATGACCTCATACTTGGCCTTGATTTCCTTTCGGCACACTCGGCCTTAATTGATTGTTCGTCTGGTACCCTCAGCCTTGATCTACCAATCTTTGCCGACTACTCTGCAAAGCCCACCAGCCGCTTGAGCCCAACCACTTTCGTTCGCCTGCCACCTCGAGCCGTCACGTACGTGTCTTTGTCATCGACCCCTCCCGTTCCTGACGGTGATTATATCGTTACACCAATTACTGACGTTCGGCTGACGCGCAGTGTTACTGTGCCCTATACCATCGCGACCATAGCGGATAACTGTGTGTTACTTCCGCTCCTTAACTTTGGTTTCACCCCTCAAGTGTTGCCCTGCCAGATGTCTCTAGCCCAGCTAACTGCCATAACAGAGGACGATGTCAGTGTTGTCGCTGTATCTGCTCCTGATCGAAGCGCAGTCTCACGGTCACCCAGCTCAGACGATGGTATGTTTCGAAACATGATTGGATCGGAGCTGTCGCCTCACCAGGCCGACGCTCTCTGCCAAGTTTTGGCCTCATACAGTGACATTTTCGACACCGACGATCGTCCCTTGGGCCAGACTAAAATTGTCACTCACCGAATCAACACTGGTGACTCTGCGCCCATTCACCGTCGGCCGTACCGCGTGTCAGCATCTGAGCGAGAAGTGATTCAGAAAGAAGTGGCCAAAATGCTTACGAAAAACCTAATCGAACAATCAACGAGCCCTTGGGCATCTCCCGTGGTATTAGTAAAAAAGAAAGACGGCTCATGGAGTTTCTGCGTTGATTATCGCCACCTCAACAAAATTACAAAAAAAGACGTGTACCCTCTACCACGCATTGACGATGCCCTTGATTGCCTCCATGGCGCCACCTTCTTTTCATCTCTCGACCTCCGATCTGGATACTGGCAAATTGCTGTAGATGACATGGACCGAGAAAAGACCGCCTTCGTTACCCCTGACGGTCTTTACCAATTCAAGGTCATGCCGTTCGGGCTCTGCAACGCTCCAGCGACCTTCGAGAGAATGATGGACACGCTCCTACAAGGATTTAAATGGTCGACATGTTTGTGTTACTTGGACGACGTGATCATTTTCTCACCTACCTTTGCAACCCACCTTGAACGCCTTTCGACCATTCTATCCATATTTCGACGGGCCGGCCTGCAGCTCAATTCCTCCAAGTGCCACTTCGGTCTTCGTCAGATTACCGTATTGGGTCACCTTGTTGACGCTGCCGGCGTACGGCCAGACCCGGCGAAAGTACGCGCTGTAACAAACTTCCCAGTCCCACGCTCTGTTCATGATGTTCGCAGTTTTGTGGGCCTCTGCTCCTACTTTCGCCGGTTTGTGAAAAACTTTGCGGCACTCGCACGGCCACTCACCGACCTTCTCAAACAAGACGTCCCATTTTCTTGGGGCCTTCCTCAAGCTGACGCCTTCTCTCAGCTAATCACCGCTCTAACGACACCTCCTATTCTTGCACATTTCGACCCCGATGCTCCCACAGAAGTGCGAACAGACGCGAGTGGTCACGGAATTGGTGCAGTTTTGGCGCAAATTCAGCGGGGCAACGACCGTGTAATCGCGTACTCGAGCCGTCTGCTTTCTAAGTCTGAACGCAATTATTCTATAACAGAACGGGAATGTCTCGCTCTTGTTTGGGCGGTTTCGAAATTCCGTCCTTACTTGTATGGCCGCCCTTTCCGTGTCATCACAGATCACCACGCGCTGTGTTGGCTTTCTTCTCTGAAGGACCCCACTGGACGACTTGGTCGTTGGGCATTACGCCTACAAGAGTATTCCTACTCGGTTGCTTATAAGTCTGGACGTCTCCATCTGGACGCCGATTGCTTATCCCGCTACCCTGTTGATCAGCCCGACGAACCAGACATCGAGCCTAGCCTCAGCGTCATGTCAATGTCCCAGTTTCTTCAGATTGGTGATGAACAACGTCGTGATGCTTCTCTGCGACAACTTATTGACCGTCTCGAATCTGCTCCGAACGACACGTCACTTCGCATGTACGTCCTCCTGAATGGCACGCTGTACCGTCGTAGCCTCCAGCCAGATGGCCCTGAGCTCCTTCTTGTCGTGCCGAAAAATTTGCGTTCAACCGTGCTGCACGAGCTTCACGATGAACCAACTGCTGGTCATCTGGGTGTATCTCGGACGTACGACCGCGTGCGTCGCCGCTTCTTTTGGCGCGGTCTCGCCCGGTCCGTTCGCCGTTACGTGTCCTCCTGCGATAAATGCCAACGTAGGAAGCGACCTACTGTGCCCCCGGCTGGACTTCTTCAACCGATCTCCATCCCAACCGAACCTTTCTTCCGTGTTGGTATAGATCTTCTCGGTCCTTTTCCCGAGTCGAAAACGGGCAACAAGTGGGTCGCTGTTGCTATAGACTAGGTATGCCATCACTCGAGCGCTCCCCACTAGCACCGCTACTGACGTTGCGGACTTTTTGCTCCACGACGTCATCCTACAGCATGGCGCTCCTCGCCAATTACTCACAGATCGTGGCCGCGCATTTTTGTCCCGTGTGATCGACGATCTTCTGCGCTCTTCCTCGACGCACCACAAGCTGACCACTTCCTACCATCCCCAAACAAATGGCCTTACCGAACGGCTAAATCGGACCCTAACGGACATGCTCGCGATGTATGTGTCCTCCGACCACCATGACTGGGACCTGGCGCTACCTCACGTGACCTTCGCGTACAATTCTTCGCGCCACGACACCACTGGTTATTCACCCTTTTATTTGCTTTATGGCCGTGATCCGACGTTACCACTCGACACCTTACTTCCAACCACTACAACGCCGTCAACCGAATATGCACGCGACGCTATTGCTCGTGCCGACCACGCACGTCAGATCGCCCGCTCTAGACTTTTGGCTTCGCAAGCCACCCAGAAAGCCATCTACGACAGCCGGCATGCTGACGTTCACTTCTCACCCGGTTCCCTTGTTCTCCTGTGGTGCCCAGTTCGTCGAGTTGGCTTATCAGAGAAGTTATTGTCTCGCTACATGGGTCCTTACCGTATCATCCGCCAGGTAACCGACGTCACCTATGAGATCATTCCTGCATCTGAGACCACAAGCCTGCCTGCAACCACACCCAGTGATGTTGTGCACGTCAGCAGGCTAAAACCTTACCACCTGCCTACTGAAGACCGTAGTTAATGTGCATCGAGACGGCGCTTTTACCGCCGGGGGGTAATGCTACGTAGCTGACGTATCAGCGGTGAAAAGACGACAACGAGGAAGTGCTCTGTCGGTTGCGCGTGCTGCTTCCATCTTAGTCGACGCCATACGCATCATTTTGAATATAGATTTTAAATAGACACACCTCGTGTCATTTTTACGTAACAATATTCACCCTCTTCTGGGATCGCACACTCAGGTTAACTTTTTATTGAGACAGTGCAAAGGGCAAATATCACTCTCCCAAGTTTTATAAAACTCTAGAACACTTTGATTTGTTTCAGCAAAATTTGCAAAATAAAGTTGTTTAAACAAGACCTTGACTTAGTGTATAAAAACATGAGTTTATTACAGTTGATACCCATCTTGCAGAAGCACAGTCTATGTACAGTTCACTCAGTTTTCGTTACTCCTAAGAGCAGTTCATTGAACAAGACAGAAGTTCCCAAAGCCCTGTCCAGTTCTGTGGAGAAAGAAAAACGCAAATTAATTACAATTTGATAGAATTCAGAACTAAAGTACCAGTCACTTGTTCTGTAAACTGACATACGTCTTAATATGGAAATCCAACCATTGCAATAAAGACTGCTTTTCTGAGACCTAGCAATTTTGGCTGGCAAGAACAGTGATAATTTCCTAGCTGTACATTTGTAAATCAAGCACAGTAAAAAAAAAAAAAAGCTATTAACAAAAAAAAAAAACATATTGGAAGTTTTTGCTGTCTCTTGTCTAGCTGGGTGAAAAATATTCAGGGGAATTCTTTTATCCACACCTAATGGGAAAAAAAAAAAAAAAAAACTACCACATCTTCGGGTTTTTACACTCCACATCTCATCTGCCCCGCCACGGTGGTCTAGTGGCTAAGGTACTCGGCTGCTGACCCGCAGGTCGTGGGTTCGAATCCCGGCTGTGGCGGCTGCATTTCCGATGGAGGCGGAAATGTTGTAGGCCCGTGTACTCAGATTTGGGTGCACGTTAAAGAACCCCAGGTGGTCAAAATTTCCGGAGCCCTCCACTACGGCGTCTCTCATAATCATATGGTGGTTTTGGGATGTTAAACCCCACAAATCAATCAATCCACATCTCATCTATAACACTACTAAATGCTTCAGCGTTTGAACTAATAGAAGTAGAAGGTTTTAATGTAAACATTTTAACAGAGTGAGTACTTCAGCGCACTTGCTGAAATAGCGTGACACATATTAATACTAGTACCAAAGACTCGGCACGAATCTGAAAACACCATGACCAGCAGTTTTCATGTGCTCATGCATGTGCATTGACAATGAAGACGGGTGCCATGGCATGCGAATACTGTGAGCCTAGATGTAGCACACTGTGCTCCAGATTTTAGGCATTCTTTGGCATTAAGCAGTCAGCTAGAGCATGTGTGCAGGCCTAGGCAGCCATAGCTTCAAGCAGGCTCATATTCAAGTGCTTCATTACACAGTGTCTCCTAGTTTTGCGATCTACATATTAGTTTTGCCTCACTGCCAAATTCTTGAATGTTTTTTAGACGAATCATCATACTGATGACCACTGGTTGGCAAAACTTCTGAAGCTCATTCAGACTCACTCACGAAACATATTTTGCGCTTCGGACTCACCCGGCCTCAAACTCACACTTTTTTTTATTTAACCTAACTTGGACTCAAACTTGCCAAAACATTACTCAGTCAAACTCAGACTCACTGCTCAATCTGAGTTTAAGTGAGTCAACTCACGAGTCTCCGAGCCTATAATTATCTTTTTTAACAATTGTGTCAATGCTCCTTACAACCAATATCTCATGTAATCGGGGCCATTCTTAGCGCCTTTTGGTATAGTACCTCCAAATATCAGTCATGAGGCCTTGCAAACCAGTAAGATCATTTCTCTTGGGAAAGATGACAATATAAGGTCTACAGTACTTATCAAAAACTTCTCTCTGAGAGTTAGGAAAGAGGAGTTCAAGGCATTGCCATTCGTAATTCGCGTCTCTGATCAATAAAACATTGAAGTGACGTATGAAAGACACTGCTTTGGAACACGTGTGAGAAGACATGAGTATAAATGTGAACCCAGGTATGGGTGATAGCAATGCTGAAAATGAGTATGCAGGGGATTACAGGTCGGCAAAAGGAAATTGAACTCACTCAAGAATTTTATCTTGCACTGTGGACTCACTTGAACTCACACTCACGAAAACTTTGTTCAGCAGGACTCACTCGCACTCACCAAAATATTACTCACCCAAGCTCACTCAGACTAAGATTGATGGCTTGATCTAAGTATGAGTGAGTTTGCCAATCTGTGCTGACAACTGCAGTATCACTTTACCACAGTACCATGTTGCCACAAAGGAGATATTAGTGAAAAGTCATAATACCTTTCACATTAATATACCCGACAATACAACGATAGTCCTTATGACTTTCCTTTTTTTCAACTGCATACTAATTAATTACACTGTGTAATAATGATGCACACACTTTCACCTCGCTCTACTTACCAGGCAAAGAGACATCCACCCTAAGCAGCACCCTCTGCTTCATGTACAAGTCGCACTGCGTCTTGGCCAGCACCTTTGCAGCTTTGCTAAACAACAAGTCCGCAATTTGCAGAACAACGGATGTCACCATGGGTCTGGCATCACCACTGGCCACAATTTCGCCCAGTAACCAGTGGACCCTCGCCAGAAGCTTTTCTAGGCACCGTCCCCCCTGAAAGTTCACCAGTTCAGTGGCACAATTGGGCCCACCCGAACTTTCCAACCATTGGAGAGCCCACGTGAGCAAGTCTTCATTGAAGTTGACGCTCTCCGAACCGTGTTGGAGCGAGAAGTCGAGAGCCTCGAGCCATTCCAGGGGCTGCGTCGCGTTGTCGGGCTGCCAGTGATGACACACGCTGGCAATGGCTTGGCTTGACTGCTGACAGCTGTCCGCACCGTTCGTGGCTGCAAGCTGTCTCCAGTGATTAAGCAGTTCGAGCACAATGTCTCTGTTGGGCAGGCAACAGTTCTGCGCAGCCTTGCTCTTTCCACTGGCTTCTCGCGAACGCACAAAGCACAGCATGTCACTGAGTTCCTCGGTGAACTTGGTGAATGCATCTAGATTATGGCAACCCCTGTAGGAAAAAAAGAAAGAAAAATTTGAGTGCCACTTCACATTCGTCTAAGCATAGCCACTCTTGTTAAAGTTATCATGACGGCACATTTGCTGTTAGACTGACCACTGTTTCACATGCGTTGTATCCAAGTCCAAACAAGCATGGTTTTCTGGTTATAATGATACCTAACTAGCCAATGTATATATACACTTTCTCTCTACTGAAATACTCACTACGCTGCATCAGAAGTCGAGAAAATTGAGCTGGCAACATTTGCAGATTTTGCCTGTGGAAACCTGAACTTTCCATGTTCCTTTTCAATCATGTTCCTTCCCAATCATTTCCTTCCAATGAACAAACAAAAGTGCAAGTAAGCGGCCTCCTTTTACGAAACAAGTCTAAATAGTTAACATAACAGAAGCGCGTAATTTTGGGTTCAAATTACCCCACACATAGACAATGATTTTGTAGTGCCATGTTATAGGGTGCAGCAGAAGTAGGCTTACATGATGTACTTTCTTGTGCTGAACAACATCAAGATGAACTCGTAGGGAAAGTACTCATAGTAGCGGAGACTCTCGCGCTTTGCGCGGATGATCGCAGCCTCGTCCTCTTCCTTCGGAGCATTGTCTTCTTTTTCCTCGTCATCGGCGCTTTCCTCTGACGCTTCTTCACCTTTGGACAAGCTACCCTGTTTCTTTGTTTTTGCAGCCTTCAAGTCCTTGACCCTCACAGTTTTCACAAAGCTGGACTTCCACACATGATGGACCGTTTCAAACAACAGCTCTGAAATGCCTTCCTCTCCACTGTTCCTGAAAAGCAACAAACAAACTATGCACCACCTCTAGAGATGCACTGCAAGCAAAGTTAAATCAAGATATACTTGCACATGTAAGCATAATTCAAATTACATTCTGACCACTATTACTGAGAAAACATTTATGCATTTGTCATGTCTTTTTACATATTTTCTTACCTAAGCAAGAAAACTACAAACATGAGAGATAAGCTGCGCTGCATTTCTAGGGATTTGGAAAGGACTCCTGCTGATGTACATTATCACAGATTTGATTTGCAAGAAAGTAGTCGATAATTATAGCATTAAAAGACATCACAGTGCATTTCAGAAACATGAGATAGTGCAGCTTTCATAACTCGAGAGAAAATCCCATCTTCACCACTCACACATTTGGCAGTAGTCTTGCGTCCTCTGCATGCAACTTTGGCAAAAGAACAGCAGAGAACAAACTAACAGTCATAGAAAAGTTAGCTCTCACTGTTTTCTCTGATGAAAGTGCAACCACTCGAAAAAGGCTGATTTCAACTCAATGGCAGCATTTTTTTTACTGTAAAGCTTTTTGTAAAGCCCACAGAAGTTTATACATAGCTTGAAGTTTCCACCGGGTAAACGACAGTTCTGCACCTGAACCCAACATGGCTTCCATGACATGAGGCTCAGACTTGCAACAATAATGCATCAAAAACATGGCAAGTGCACTGGGATCCACGGAAGATACTCACTTCTCCAATGCTGCTGGCAACCACATCATAAATCCCTGCTCGCGGCAAAGAATACGAGCAGCCTTGGGAATTTTGGCCGCAGCGATCAGCAGCTTCAGGATAAGCTCCTTTCAAAGAAATAAAAGAGAAAATATTTGAGATATCCAGACAAGACTTGTTGGCAGATAAGTCTAATGTGTTATGGCACAGTGGTCCCGAATGTGTGTCAGCACGTACTTTATATTTATTATTATTTATTATTATTATTTCAGTTTATTTCGGACATAGTTACATGACATAAAATATGTCCACGAGGCAAGGCAAAAGGAGACTCGTATGTCTCCTGACGAGGCCTTCACCTCGTATGTCTCTTGACGAGGACTGCAATCAAGCTGCATGACCAGCGCCCCTCCCTAACCAATTACAACACCCCAGCCAGAGAGCATAACCCTTGGAAGTAATTAAATACACTAATGAAGCTTTATTCCTATTGAGAAATGCATACAAGAATGCTCAAATAGTATTTGCAACACAAAGACAGTTTCTACTTGCACAATTATACTACACAAAGTGGCCCTGTGATGCAAATTAAGTGTGTTTCCGTCGATTTTTGTCAAACAGTGAAATGCTCCGATATCGTTGCGTGAGTGGCAATGTCAAAAACAAAGCTGTTATAATTTTATTTGTAGAAATAAACCACACTGGTTTTGGATTGAAGCGACACACAGTGGTTAGTTCTGTGATCGTAAGCGACACTTCACTAGGTGAAAGTGACCACAGAGACCATGTGTTTGAAGTGGTTCAACTTCATAGGGTCCCACATAGACAACACCATTGTGTGCTAAAGATTGTAAAAGCACTGTTTATACTTAGATGGATACAAAAGGATTCTTTTCTTAAATATTAAAATGTGAAAACAACAAAAAACGTTGCAGGGCCTCTTTGATATGCAACTACACGTACTACCTTATTTTTGTATAGTTACGAATCAAATGTAATGAAGATGATGATCATTGCTCTACCCTTTGCAATGGGCAACGAAACAGAAAATTCAGATTTGGAAAAAAAAAAAGAGGCACCGATCAGTGGTACGACCAATTTGCTGCCAGATGCGTTGGATTCTGCAGATACTTCGCACTCCACCAGTCACATGCCAAAGTCAAGCAACAAGTACCAGGATTCCAGGAAATTTTTTTCTTCCATTCATTCCTGTTCAAGTCAGTATCTCAATGGAACCACTTCACTACCTTGGCCGTCACCAATCCTCATCATTCAGCTTTTCAAGCTCCTGATAATAAGGCTTGCAGCGCGAGCGCGAATGTGCTAGAAGAAACAGATGAAAGTCGAGGCACGGAAGGCAAAGAGGACAACACGAGCGCTGACTATACCAACTGAATTTTATAGTCAGCGCTCGTGTTGTTCTCTTTGCCTTCCGTGCCTCGACTTTCGTCTGTTTCTTCTAGCACATTAGTGCTCGCGCTGCAACCCTTATTATCATGAATTCAAACCAACTAGCCCAAATCGCCATTCTTCTTCAATGCTTTTCAAGCTCCCTTGTCAAACACTGCATAATGTATACATAAAGCACTCTGTTCTGTGACACAAACAGGCATTAAGTACGGATGGCCGAATAGTAAGCTTCAGATTCGAAGCGAATTCAAAGCAAATAGTAGTGACTTGGTCGAATAATTTCAAATCAAATATAGTTCAAATAGTATATATCACATATTATTATGAGCATTCCTGTGATGACACACTTAACTCGCGCAATATCTTTAATAATTGGAACTAGGCAGGTGTGAATGTCATTTTTTTGCTCAAAGTGTAGTGGAAGTAACCCTGAATAGTAAGAAGATATGTATATAAGTAAAGTGCAAGTTATAAATGGTACAATACGTCGCATTTTAAGAATTGCTATGCTTAGCTCATAGAAGCCTGCATAAAACGTCTTTAAGCATAAAAAATTATTAATTGAGGTGAAGGTAACATGTATATTTAATTTTTATGTGTGGCTTCGCAACAATGCCGATGTCACCTGCAAGAAAGCTTTAACTGCATAGCACCAACACGCTGCAGTGAAACCATATTTACAAGACGGTTTATGTACATTTGTTTGTTTCGAATACTTCAGAATTTTGAAAGACCTAAATGTGTCTCGAAGCGAATTCAAATACAGCAATGTTCGCTTGAACATTAAAATCAGCCGAATATTCGCCCATTTCTGTCATTGAGAATATTTCAAGTCAATTAATTGTTTCTTCATACATACATGCACAAAAAATGTATGTTGATGATGTCATCAAAGTTCGAAGGAATAAAGTATGTGACTTTCTATTCATTGTCTACTGAGAACACATCCTTCTCTTTCCATAAGCATTGTTACTGTATCACTCACTACTGCAGTATTAACAATCTTTTTCTTATGATGCGACACACAACAGAAGCCGTAAGCAAGCTTACTGTCACGTAGATTCACCAGAACCGTGGCAAAACGTGCTTGTTAGAAAAAAAAAAGCAAGCGTGGTAGTTATCATACCCACATGCATTTAATGCTGTCACAAGGCTTCTCCGACAGATAAACTTACCTTGGTGTTCTTTTGGCACAGTGGGGACATGAAGAAAGTGAGAAGGATGTTGAAGATGTAGCGCTTCTTAGAGATGTGGAAGTCCAGGCCACAACGCATGTAGTCCCCCATCACTTCGAGGTGCCAATTTCTTTTCATGTAGTGCTGCAAAGCACATATGAATGCACATTGTGAGGCTCTACTCTATACCGGACGTGAAAGTGGCACAATCATGAGGCCATCATAACATGTACAACTTGTCAAATGTTTACTTCGCAACACCGTGAACATGCGTGTACAAAATGACACACATATGCCTTGGCACCACATCTGAAACCTAAATTATTGTGTAGAGAGACTCTTGATAAACCGAACCTGAAGGGACCAATAAAAATATATTTAGTTTTGTTTAACAGCAGTTATGTTTACTGAAAGATGAACAAGGGTGTGCTGTACAACTAATCATATTGTGCACAACTACATTTAAGAAACAGCTCCATTTAAAATACTTTTGTTTACTGAGAGAGTCCACTGTGGATGTGCTAAGCGATGTTGCAATAAGTCCAGTTTCAAAACAGAAAAACAGGAAAAAAAGTGGTGACTGAATATAGAGAATTGTTTCCTGACCTTTGCTACATGTTGGCAATAACAAAGCGTAAATATTCTGCCGTTTTTAAACGACAGCTGTAACTGGGAATGCAAGTCCACGTTTCAAAGGCCTTACATACAAGTAAAATTACAACACTCCACAGCTGGGAACTCGGTCCCCAGTAATGTGTAACCAGCCTGCACAGTCATATTTCTGCTAAAGACGCAAGTGTCCTTCAGGTTCATTTAGGCCTGTATGCCGTTTTCAATAAGCCACCAAGATTGCAAAAGAGATTCTGATCAATAAGCGAAAAAGCAGAATGCCACTTTTTACCTCTACTCTGTAGTTATAGAACATCTTGTAGAAGTCGGGGACATTTTCGATGTCCAGCACTGGCTTTGCAAGCAAGAAATCCGCAACTGCATTGAACATGAAATGGCCTGAAAGAAAAAAAGAAAAAACGAGGCGCTCATGAGAAACTATGGCACCATCAGAAACAACATTGGTTACAGCTTTGTGGCATGAAGTGAAGCTGTGCGCAGGCCACATTGCCAAGCCCGGGCCTGGCCCAACCCTGCTGACTGTATCAAAGACCCGCCTGAGCATGGCGCTAAAGTGCTGCGAGCCCACCCGGCCTGGCCCAACGTACAAAGAGAAAAAGCCCGGGACTGGCTCGGTCTCGCTTGACATGCCGGCTCGCTGTGGCGACAACCAAAATAATGTTTTAAGATTATTTGCCATTTCGCTCGTCATATCAAAGTGGAACGTAAGCAAAGGACACGTGACAGTCGTGGAGAAGGGAATGCGTGGTGAAAAACAACTCTGGCACGTCTATATTTTGGGCTTGCTTTGGGTTTTGCACCTGGCCCAGCTTCGTTGATAAAAGCAAGGTTGATAAAAAGCAAAGCAAGACTAACTTGCATTATAGAAATGTGCCAGCAATATGCAAAGATCTTTCTCAAAATTTTAGGCAGGTTGTAGTTGAGTATGTGGCTTATATGTATGGTGGGTTATCCATGAGAAAATAAAAAAGAGGCAAACCCCAGTATGCCAGCAACACTGAATTTCTTTTGTCAATTTTTTTTCCTTCTACAACAGGAATGCGTTTGGTCTTCACCTAAAAAACTTGAAACCAGCTCTCCTTAAAAAATTTATTCACTACAATTCTTCTATGTATTTTGCAAAGCCCTTCAAGAAGGGCTCCTATGTGGGTAATCATCCATCCCAATGACTTTTGGCACGCAAAGTGAATCAATATTTTTATTTTTCCATTCCTTTCGGAGCCCAGCCACAAATAAAAACCACCAGGCCCACCCGGAACGTGCAGCACAGTCACTGTGAAAGTTGGAAGAGCACCCTTTCAGAGCCTTTTTTGAACAATCTTTGAGTAACTGCTATAAGCACACTTGCAGGGTACCCACTACATCATAAATTCATAATTTTTGTGTAGTAGGGAGGCATTCACTATGACCTCCTTCGTCATTCTTCAAAGAAGCATGGCACCTGCTACACACTTGCAAGAAATTTTGTGCAATTTTTCGATGTTGTGCCTGGCGACGACAAAGAATTATGCCCAGTAAATTTGGACCATTTGACGACCCACTTGTTATGCAATTCGCACTCTGTGATGCTTGATTGTTAATTTACAGTTATGAAACGCTCTGTATCTCATATTAACACAATTCTTTCCCCCACATCAAGCCTGCCTAAGGTTAATTTGCAAAGGTGTCTCAAGCACCGGCGTGCCTCAGTTGTAAAATGCTGGACTGACACACAGGGGACCTGGGTTTGAATCCCATTCTGTCCTTAATGTTTATGTTTCGTAAGTTTTTTTAAAATTCTTTTTATGAGTGATATCAATTACGAACGCCGGCGGCGGTGGAAAACTACAGCCCGTGCCACCATTGTTGTGATCTCATAACAGCTTTCACTGTAAAACCAATGACCCCGCACTTAGCTGCGAAATGTAGCAACCCGTGAATCACTATAGCAGGTGAGCTGTGCAGCTACGGATCACAGCAGCAGCCTCGCGCATCACAACACTTACCGGGATTGCTGATGACGTCGATGGCTGACACCAGATAGCCGGTGACAAGGCAAGGCACATGAGGACAGGTGACGGTGGCTGCATTGCGCAGAGTCTCGAGGACAGACAGCCACACAGTGCTCATGTTGAAGCGTGATCCCTGGAGGTGGTGGTGCAGCATCATCACCAAGTTGCAGCCGAGGCACCGCACCTCAAACACTTCGCTGCTCAACGACATCAGTATGAGGGACAGGCAGCGTGTCTCCACTATCTGGCGACAGTTGACCAGTGACTCTGAGAACAGTCAAAAAGCAGTGTATTAAAAAAACAGTATGAAATAACGGCATGAAAGAAGCAAAAAAAAAATGTGTACGAAAGAAGGCCCCATTGACTCCCAGGCGAGAGCGAGCGCCCGTTATTGCGCCCTAGTGCGTGTGAGGTGGGCAGGTGGGCCTGTGCCCCAAGAGCCAGCGCTGCCGCCGCTCTTGCCGTCCCGGGCTCATGTGCAAATGTACCTTCTCACCCTCCCTCGTTCAAACCAAAAACAAGAAAACTACTTTTGCTCTGGCAGCACCAGGCCTTCAGTTAGCGTCACATATGTGGGACCGCGCTGCATACGGAGGGCGCTTTACCGAATAGTTTCCCACAGAATTCATGTCGTTCACTCTTTGTTTTCGACACCATGCGCGCGTGCATTGTTTTATTGCGCGCGCATGGTGTGGCCCCCGATGACATTCAGCTTTGCTTTTTTTTTAATGCACATAACCATGTCGTTACTACCAAGGGAATGTCAGATTAGGTGCTGATAGAAACTATCCGAGACCACAGTGACAACGGATCTTCGAAGGTTGACTCGTCTCACACTTTGCGGTCTTGCGCCGCGCCGCGAGTTCGCGGGATCGCAGTCTTCACGATAAGTCGAGTAGCTCTGGCAAAAACAAGACGGCACGTTGAGTGCAATTCAATGAATGTGATAGCAACAAATTGTAATGTTATACGAAGTAAGGCTGGCAGCCAACTCTTTTGGATCCGATATCGTGGAACTTCTACAAAACACTAGAGTGAGCAAATACGGCCGCTCCAGTGAGAAGTGCCCTTTTCACACTGCCTCTTTGCATTCAAAGCGCACTGATGCTTGCCGAGATAGCATGCGCGCCCAACGATCGCGAATGCACCCTTGAAACCAAAGTTTATTGTTGCTACTCGAGTGACCCCCCCTCTCCTCGCGTTTTTTCATGGCAGTTCTAACATGCGGGGTGATGTTATCAGACGCGCCCTCGAGGCTATAGAGATAGGCCGGTTCATTTGATTTGAAAAGGGTAAAATCATGAGCTTGTTGGTATATATTCATGTTGAAAAACAGCGCGGGTCTACGAGAGAGCACTCTGTCTTGTCACATTTCTTCTTCTCTCGTATACTCTCGCTGTTTTTTATGATGGCTCATTTGATTTCTGCTTCAGAAGCGCTTGCGCATTTTACATCGTAAAAGTTACGATGGGCGAGGGTACGTTATCAATTTGGACTTACGGAACATGACGGTGACCGCAAGAACCCGCTGAGAATGTCCACATATTGTTATCGCAATAGTAACACAGTTTTTACCACTAAATAAGTGTTTTGGACGAGCTCTGCCTTTAGTCCCCCTTTCGTTTAATTTGTGCATTTATTTTTCAAGTTTTCGTACCGAACCTGCATATAACGAAATCCTCTCTATAACAAACTTTTTCGGGAATTTGTCAATTTCGTTATATGCAGTTTGACTGCATTTTTTATGAACAAAAAACCAAATACTTTGCTTTTGCTTGAGACTACAGGCTTTCGAAAACCATACACACATCACTGGCGGTGCTAAAGCTTCCCACTGACGAAGAATACATAATTAAAATAATACCAACCAGGGGCCAGTAGGGTGAAAAGAAGGGGCAGCAGGAACCTTGGATCATAAAGGCTACCATCAGCAATACTGTCCAATGGAAGAACCTGCAAAAAGCATTTGAAGGGCGCAGCATGTAAAATTGCTCACAATTATACGAACGACGTCAGGCATATTCAGTAACATGCAAGGAAGGTGTTTAAAAGCCCTGCTTAGTCACCTGAAAGAGCGATTTTATGCGGGCATAATTTCTTTACAGGCACTCAGACAATTCCCGAATACTAGTATCAAATGAATAAATTTAGATGACTGATGTCAGTATTCTTGCCTCCCTTTATTCCATTTTTTTTCTTTTTTTCATCTTTTAAACCCTCAACAGGTCTTTAAAGCCCCACCATGTCACACGTTCTCTGCATTCTTGACTTAGGATGAGTCCATCTCATAGTGCGTACGTTGTCGCTTTTTGAGTGGCTTTTGACACCATGCACATATAAATTTTCCAATTACACCCTGGGTATGACATACCATACACCTTTCTAGACCCAAGTTTCAAAAGCACATGCCAAAAGCGTGCAATAAAGACAACAATAACATCCATGTATTAGTAATTACAGAATGTCTTGCTAAAACTAAAGTACAAAAGATACATACATCAAGCTGTAGATGCAAAGGAAAACGAAGAACAGTAGCAGCCATTTTGTCCTCATTTATCAGGTTCAGGACTTCTTCGGACTTTGGCTGTTTGAGCAGGCTCACTGAGGCCTTTTTGTGCAGTGAGTAGAAGGACACTGCCGATGGACCCCACAAGAATGGCCTGGCAGAGAACAATAGACACGGCACCACAAATGAAAGATGGGAGCTCATTCAAAGCAGACAGCTTTATCAAAGTACATAGTCTTATAATGCTAGATGAAGTTACACTCAAAACTCATTAAAACAAAGTTGCATCTTGCAAAAAAATAAATTCGTTATACAGTAGAACCCCTTTATAAGAGTCACTGATATAAGAGACACCAGCGTACCTGCAGTAAAATACGGGTTGATAAGGAAATGCATACGAGATACCCTGCTTATAAGGGACATGTATAAAAGACAAGAATGTTGCCTGGAGCATGCCTCTAATAAAGGGGTTTAACTGTATCCAAAAATTCATTATAGAGGTTATTCTTAAAGGGGTACTGACAAGAAAATTTTCACTTATTGTATTTTTGCGTCAAACGATATACTAAGCCTTTGAGAGCATAGAAAACATACTAGTAAGCATGAGCACGCCCTGAAAATTAATTACAGCTTGATTTAAAAACTAGTTTCGGTTTCCACTGTAGCCTAACGTATGTGCAAGCGCAAGTTTTCGTGAGGTATCCTCCTTGGCGCGTCACTTTTTCGACCATCTTCTCAGTCTGCTGCGCTCAGCACATGTGGCAACTGTCGCAGCAGGGGGTCACAATGTTGGATTGCCATCATTTTTAAGGCGCAGGTCTGAAGACAGTCAGCAACTGCATTTTGTGCGTTTAAGCATCTGGAGTTAAGCGCAGCGAAGAGAGTAAACTCTGCTTAGTTGGCCGTCCAGTTTCCGCCTCAGCCCCCGCTTGTTTCAACGCCGGATCGGATTGAAATCGGCAAGACTTGCACCTATTGTCCTTCGTTTCACTAGCGCAAGACAATTCACAGGACAAAATATTGGTGGCATGACGAAAAACTTTAAATCAAACGATTCATTTGCCCGCTGATAAGTGTATATCTTGTATTTACTGAACGTAAACTACTCCAGACTACGCTAGCTTGCTTCAAAGGTATGCTCGACGAAAGTAGGGGCTTTTAGCATGTACGTATACTTCTTTACATTAACGTGTTACCAGATACCGGTTTGCATTTACTGTCTTACTGGAACGCATGTTTTTTAGCGTTTTTGCTCCCCATATGCCGATGTATGCCTTTACGCTTTTACACACCATAAATGGCGATGCTAGCTGCATTTAAACTACCTTTTAACTCAGATAGGGTCGGATCATGACTTCAGGATAATCACAAGATGTTTTTTTATCGTCACAGCATCCTTGTATGTGCAAAACAGTGAAGAAATACATGGTTACTGCTACGATGGTGTCGACATCTTGTGACACTTTGTGTTTCGACAGTCATGAACACATTGGCTTACGCGTAATGTTTTTTAGCCGGAAATGATTAAAATGGTAACTCATTCCTAATAACGCCGCTGCATGGTTTTCACGTCACACGTACAATGCACGATGCTTCTGCAATAACAATTTCGTGATTTAATGGTTTATTTTGGTCCCTCTAAATGGCGCTACCTATCCAGTTGTTGGGGGCTCACACGTTTACGATTTTGATGTTCTAGGCCATTCTAGCTTTAATAATCCGGCTGAAACAATGTATATATACGCTATTGGTGCTCGCACTTCAATTTATTTTGACTCGACAGCTGAAGTTTCCGCAATGTGGATATCACGAGTTCCTACAACTATGCTTGCGGGATAGAGCCACAAACAAAAATCCAATGGGCAGCTTACGTCACGTAAAGACGATCGTATCCGCCGATTCTATTCACTATATGGTAACACAGTAACGTAAATTTAAAGTATTCATTCAAACTAAGAGCCCCTAGTGACCGCACGGCGCATGCAGACTGAGCAGTCATGAAACCAAAATTCGCTTAGGAGAGAGCAATGAAAAAAAAAAAAAAAAGTTTCGTTAGGTATCAAGACAAACTTAAATTTGGCTTTTGTGTTCAAGAACACGCAATACTTTTCTGCGACCTGAGACTTGCCTGGAACTGCCAAAGACTGCCCGGAGAGCAGCGTGCACCAACTCACACTGGCTGAACGAAGCATCACACGTAGTTCTGGATTATGGATTTCAGGGATATAATGAGCCAAATGTAGCCTGAAGAAGGCTACCATGACGAGATAAAGAAATTGCATCCATTAGATGCCGTCTAGTTTTACGTCCATCAACACTGCTAATTCTGGACACTCACACACGCTCCACAGCTATTAAAATAAAAAGAAATAAAAGTGATCAACACAGATGAACACTGCTTATGAACAATTTTTGTCCCTCTTACTTGAAGTTGCAGAGATCCACTCCATTCTTCTCATAAAGAAACATCAAATACAGGATCTTCTGGTCTGAAAAAAAGCAATGTACAGAACAATGTACTAACAACCAAAACAGTAGGTAATGCGAGAAAAACACTACAAAAGCCAAAACCTCACAAGAAGCACAAGCCCGTTCAGGTGCGCAGCATCAGGTGAGCATCCTATTCCAGGATGAATACTCACCTACTATGGACAAGGAGGCTCTGTAAGCACTGAGGAACACGGGGATGTGTTCGACATCACACAGTGTGGGATCACACTGAACCAGGACAGCCATAAGCTCTAACATCTTGTCTGTAATGTAGAAGGAAAAATGCGTGTTCAAGTACAGTGATAGTAACAAGACTGCATCACCGTCTTTAAACAGTCACCCTCTCTAAATGAACAACAAGAACCATTTATGTACCTTTCTGCTTTTGCACCTCGTCTTCAGTGTCAAGCATCAGTGGCAGAAACCTTGAGTGGCCGAACATCATCATGTACACCCGACATAGGGCAGGGTTGATGTCGCCAACATTTCCCACACTGTAAACTTTCTGGCATACTACCGAGAGGAGCTCAAAAGACGTCTGCCCAAAAGACTGCGACCTGCAGGCATTGAAGAACAGATGGTAATGCATTCTTTATATATTGTGCTTTGTCAACACAACGATGAGAAAACAGTTATGCTATTAGAAGAGTTTCCGTCATAAAAACACACTTCGGAGAGTCTTCTACCTGAGCACATTTTATTGACAGTGTTTTTATTTAGTTTCCGAATAGTTGCTTCCCAGAAAACTCTGTTCGTTACTTGCCGTGTAAAACTGGTAGCAGGCACAGTTGTTGGCAAGCTTAACACAAATGCTCTGACGCATGATCTGGACTACTTTGAATGATGCCAGCCGCCAGGCGCTGGACACTGTTGCTGAGATAACACCTCGGTATGTCGGCATATATGGGTAACATCTCGGCAATAGAACCCAAAGCTGCATGGCACCAGAGTCAATCAAACTGTTTCAGGACATGCTACGGAACATTCGTGATAAGCTTGCTGACGACGATATGACATTCGTGAAATGGCGGTATCGGGTGTGTAGTCTCAAAAACAAGGAAAGGCACACAGTGACATGTTTCGTGGCAGAGAGACACCTCATAGGGTACAATGATTGCTTTTAGACTGAATGGCAAAGGGTGTAAAAATTTGCACCATGCATTTTTGTTAAACGACCTTCAGACTTGCTTAAGGCCCCAGCTTTTTAGTGAAGCTGCGTAAAAAGGAAAGCTCAGTTTCTACCTTTTCTCTTTTTTAAGCAACCACCTCTCAACCCACCCTCAACTTCATTATTCCAGTGGCCTATCCATGATGACTCAATCATCCATCCAACAGAAAACATAGATATATATAAAATCTGTAGAATAGAATTTACTTTTAAAAAAAGACGGAGGATTTGTAGAAAAGCTTATGACGTGAAAACCAAAGGGAGCACTAAAGCACCACAATTCCAATGCTACAAGTGGCTACCAATCTATCTCTGCACTGCCGAATGTCAGCCCAATCAGTACAGCGTCTTCCCAAGAAATAATTTTAGATGTAATTTGAACCTTGAACTATGATAAACACTTTATAAGCTGCAAAGCTATGTTTCCAAGAAACACCTATAATAGGTGTATATCTAGTTTCTCTAAAACCCTACCTATCTCCCTGCGAAAAAGCATTTCAACCTTTCATCATTCTTGATACCAATGTTTGAAACTTGACCTGAGGCGACGAAAACTAAAAACAAGAAGGCACATTGCTGCAGCAATTTGTTGTAAACATCTTGCTTTACTTACGGGAAGGGTTGAGCTTTCAAAACAGGACCCAACACAGAACGACCAATGAAAGCACCCGAGCAAGCGACTTATCGAAAGATATACCGGACATCGCAGTGAATACAGTTACCACAGTTTTCGAACTGCAGCATGATCATGCCCCACAAAAATAAAATAATGTTATGTGACAAAATGTAGAAGTAATATAAATACTTGGTGCTTCATGCGCCAAAACCACAGGGTGATTAGCACTGTAACCACTGTCCAATCGAGACAGGCCGAAAATGTAGAGACAGGCACAAATGCAAAAAATTGGAAAATGTGCATGTGCCCGCTGTTGAAATTGGAAACTGGTTTTTATAAAGAAATTTGTTTCCGATTTCAACAGTGTACACACACACACACACACGTTAAGGAAAACTTTTCAAGAAATCAATATCTAGAACACTCCCATTGTTTACGACCGTCTGGATAAGACAGATGCCTTTCTGCATGCATGTCCCATTGTAGATAACTAGCAACGAAATCAGGCCATACGAAATCGCTATCTCTACACTGCAAACAGCGAGACTCACTGAAAGCCAGCCTTCAAGTTGTTCTTGATAAACTGAGGCCAGAGTCCATCTTGGCGAACCACTCTTGCAAATATGCTCTTGTCAACAACCTAGATGGAGCAAGAAGTATGTGCAAATCAGTGACCAAGAACAAAGCAAGCCAGCAAGGCCAGACCATGTGTTTAAGAATATACTATACGTTTGCTAGTTGGTACAGCCTGCTAGCGAACACTGTAGGCTTAGGGTAGACAAAATAATGCTGCGTTAAAAGAACACTGAAGTGAAATGAAAAATTATTTTGACTGATAAATGATACTCTTAGAACTTTATTGTCATTTATTTTACCACCATAGGTTCCTTAACAGATAAAAAATCAATGTCAAAGTCTTCATTTCTAAATTTACTGCCGAAACCCTACCATTGTAATTTCTATGTCTTTTTTTATATTTAGGCCTTATTAATTGAACGAAATTTCAAAAACTTGGTATGTTAAGGGGAGACTCTGGTGTTCTAAAAAAATTTTCTGTTTATTATCATATTCAAATGAAATTTTCAGGCAATGTAACTTTTAACCTGCTGTGAAGATATATGCAATCCATTTTCTTTTATCTTGAGTAGTTTTATAGATATTGAATAAATAATGAATCGTTGAATTGCCCAATTATTCTGCAATTTAATCATTAAATATCCTTGAACACTTTATATGGACATAGTCTAGAATAATCAAGGGTCACAACTATACTATCACTGTAGTTTTAGCTCTATTTTTATAAAAGTTATTGCTATATGTAATATAATGGTTGGGAACATGAGAATTTTCATGAGATTTATCAGCACATAAAAAATTTTCTCTTGACTAAATATAAATTTTAGTAGTCTTATTGTGTATAGGAACTCGTAAGCTGTCAATTACAACAAGAATCGTTGAAATCTGATCACTAGATCAAAAGATACTGTGGGCAACAGTATTGCACATAGGCAAAAAACTGATTTTGAGAAAACACAAAAAGAAGTTTGAAGACTATATATAGGTTTAATTCTTGCCAAAAAAGCAACAGATGGGAGTCCTTTTTGCTCTAGAAGCCACCAGGCTTATAATCACCATCACTCTCTTTCACACGCCTCTTCTTCATGGCATTCTTGAAGTCTTCTGCTCTGGTATGCTTTTTGTCACATGCCGCTAGCCGCTGCTGGTCCTTTTCCAGACATCTTTCAACATCTGTGTTGCCTTGGTTCAAATGCAGCTCCTTCAAAATGGCCTCAGAAGCACGTTTCTTTCCAGCATTGAACCGAGCAACCGCTTCCGCAACAGCAGTTTCGACTGTGAAGAGCGAGGCGTGCTTGGTTTTCGGTACAAGCGACCAGATCACTGAATGGAGGCTCTCATTCGAGTTTTGAGTTTTGCCTCTTTGGCAGCGCTCCAACAGCTTTCGATCTGAGAGGCGAGTGTACACTGGAAGGAGCGCTTCTGCAACATATTCCGGGAGGTCGTACTGATGCTTAGGAGGAGCCTGCTGCCTTGCCACTGCCTTGTTGTGGGCACACCATGAGTCTTCTCCCTTTGGGCACCGTGAATGTTGTGGCTTTGCATCAGTAGAAGTCACATGATAGTAAGTGGCAAGGACAGCATTCTCCATTTCATCGATGTTTCCCTGGTGTGCCTGGAGTGCCCAACCATAATAATTTGTAAGCTTCGTTACAAGCTCAGCGGTGAGCTTTCCTTTGCCACCGAGGCTTGGCCGACCTTCCCCCTTGCTCTTCTGCAGGAGGTGTCTCAGTGCAGCACCCATCCTTTTATGTATATGATTTATGCCATCCTCCTTTTCGATAGCCACGAAGCCATACACTTGCTCCTCCTGAAGGCTGTTGAAAGCGCAGCTATCGCCATCGCACAACATCGTTGTGTAGCGGAATCCATGCTTTTCGAGGGACCGGCGAAACAGAATTTTGGCAGCCTCCACCTCCATCTGGCCAGGCTTGCTCGAAGAGTTTTTTTGGCACTTGTGCCGAGCTCGCCACTCACTGTATCGAGGGTCGTCGTCCTTGGGGCCAATCTCGCAACCCAAACAGAAGTTCGAGAGAACTTTGAAGTCCAACACATAGCCCGAAAACAGTTCTATTACAGTTCCCACACAAATGTGTGACAAGTGGCCACGAGTTAGCCAAGTCCCGTCGTAGGAAACTGCGATATTGCCGGGGTTCCCGAAATTCAGTTCAGAATAGATGGCCTTCACAGCTGTTGCGCACTCGCTCATAATACCCGCGGATGCGTTCATCGCGGCAGGGTTCATCTTGGTTTTGGCGTAGTCTTGGTACGTTTTGTTGTGCATTCCACGACGAGACACATTCAGGGCCAAAAAAATGTCGTTTAACACGGTCTGCCCATTTCCCGTGCTCATAACTGCACGAGCCGCAAGCACATTTACTTCGAAAGGGTTGCAGGTCGCATTCCCCCCCTGCTCTCGGCGAGCTCCATCCGGCGCTGACATCTCCGCAGACGGCACAGTTCACCACTATTCTAACTGCCAATCCGTACTCACGGTCGTCCCGTGAAACGTTCAATGGGCCAGAGCAGAATTCGCATTTCGCGCACCGAAGCAGTTGGTTCAGCAGCGGTAGGCTTAGCAGCGTGAACTCGGTGCCGGACCCCGCTGCTTCCGGGGAATCTCCGATAAGCGACTGCTTTCGGCGGGTAGCTGATAACGAAGACAGCTTCTGTCGTTGCTCTTCCGCGCGATGCTCAATTGCCACTTTTTCCGCTTCAGTCACAAAATGCGTATCGACGCGCGTTGTCCTCGTGTCGTCGGCCACAGGCATCGCTTGCGCGGCTGCAGCTTCGATGGATATCGTACACTCGCTGGCGCATGTCGCGGAGCTCGTCGCCGTCGATTCACTCGACGCTGCTTCAGGTATCCGAGACCGACGCTTGCGTTTTTTGTCGTAGGCATGAGCTGTCGCGAATTTGCGTCGCCCGC
Organism: Rhipicephalus microplus; assembly: GCF_043290135.1. Classification (NCBI taxonomy): domain Eukaryota; kingdom Metazoa; phylum Arthropoda; class Arachnida; order Ixodida; family Ixodidae; genus Rhipicephalus; species Rhipicephalus microplus. The sequence continues at coordinate 40,950,325 of NC_134704.1, read as the reverse complement.
CAGCCATCGTCGCGTTCGAACAATTTGTGACAAGGAGTCGCGCATTGTTGCACACAGTCGGGCAGACGAAATTTCGGTCGTCCAATCGGAGAGCAGGATTTGCCCCACGTGGTATAAACGCGCCAATGCCGTGCGAGTATTCCCTCCTTTTCGGTGGCGTGTAGCTCAATAGTCGCCAGACTTAGAGTTGTTTTCTCGCTAAAACCGGATTGCTGAAGAATTTAGCTTTTGAATGATTCCAAAATGGCCGTGCTGCGGCTAACGGTTACCGCAGACGACGGCATTGAAATTGCCCGTTTTGGGGGGGCGTTTTCGAGCGAGAGTGATCATGAAGATCTCTTTAGAATGCAATAACAAAATAAATACTAATCGAAACGCGTTAATATTCCAGCAATACATTCTTTTGGACGTCGAGATTTCGAAAAAAATATTTAAAAAAATTGATTTTTTGGCAATTTTTTGCTCTAAAAGACCCGTGTCTCCCCTTAAGCCTATGGCTCCCTGAGACGACAATGTACTGCATTTTTACCAATTCGAAACTATGCAAGCCCTAGTAAAAAAAATCTATGACATCAAAATGGCTGGTGAGGAAACTTGACGGTGGCGCCACCCACACTTTTTTTTTGCATCTTTCATTTACCAAGTGTCCTCTCGTAACAAGTGTGACATTTCTGGTATCATGAAAGAGTAATTTACCAATAATATAAGAAATACAAGAAGCATCATTTTTCTTGTTATTGTTCCTTTAATGTAAGATTTTTTTGTTCTTTACCTGGAGCTGTAATGGCTGAAACACTTTTAATCAAAGATGATGGCAGGGCGCATAAACCTATGCAATGTTAGCAATTCAGGCTAGCTATCAAGCAGGGCGACCCCAACAGCATGCAAATAAACTTAAAACTTCAGTTCTTCTGATCCTGTTGAAGTGGCATTTGTCGCCATTCGCCTGCTCTAAAATCTGAAATCTCAGTAGGTACGAGACGAGTTCACTTTGCACGGGCATTAAGTTTAAGAAAAAGCTGATGAAATCGTCATACTGCTGTGCTGCACTAATACTCAGTGACAACCTACAAAGAAATGGCAGCTCCACCCACACAACCTCAGTCCACCTGCCTTTCAAAAGTGAAAGACACTCATGCTAGGTAGGTTTTTTTTATTTGCTGCGAAAGTAGGCTTTTTCTTTTTTTGCCTAATGTACGAACTATGCAGATTAAGAGATAAAGGTTCACCGTTACTGCCTAAAACATTACGCTTGACCGAGAAGCAATGTAAGAATCCCTGACAAAATTTACCAGGACATTCAAGTGTCTGACCCAAAGCCAGCGAGACAAATGTGGGTCTACATGGAAAAGTCGGACAAATGAGTAAGCGCTATTGAGCGAAGGCTCACAGAGCACTTAATGCAAGTTTTCTGTTGGACGTACAGTGATGGCTGTAAGCAAGCATTACTTTATTTTTTACTTTCTTCACTTTTCTTTTTCGTTGCAACCGACAGTACTTTTATATCTAGTGTCTGTACAAACAACCTGCAATACTCTAGTGGTGCAGGTGAGCACCCTAGCTAGCCCTTCTCACACTCTGTAACAAACAAACAACAATAAAACAGGTACAAACTCAGAACTACACAGTGTTACTCACTTTTGCGGTGGCCACAACCTCACGCAACTGCTGGAGAACGTGCTCAGAGACGTCGGCGTGACTGCTTGCCAGATTGGCTACGCACTGGAGCAGAGTGTGGAGGCACGAGTCGCAGACAGAGCCGTCGAAGAGCTCCTCACTCATGTTGCGACACAGCGTGTTCAACAGTGCCAACTGGAGCTGATGCTCAGATATGTCCAATAGTATTTCCACAAGCTTTGTAACGCTCTCACTTCCTGAAAGAGTGAAAGGAAAGAAGTACGGTTTGGGATTACGTGCATGTACTGATACGCATATGCGATGATACATAATTAATGGTGTATTACTGTGAGCTACTTGAAGGGACCAACAACCATTTTTTATGGTGCCTATATTTTTTAGCGCGAAAGAAATCTTACCCGTCAGTGAGTCTAATCCTGGAATGGTAAAGTGTAAAATGCTGCGAAACATTTGTAATCGCAGTTTTTTCTTTCTGCCGCGAATATCAAGTCGTGTGCTCACAAAGTACAGTGAGCAGTTCGTGTTCGAGCGAGGTGGTTTACTGCACACACGTGCACTCTGTGCGCATGCGCCACGGCTCATATTGGTTCACTTGCGGCTGCGACGACAGCGCCGCTTTTCACCGTGCTACTCCTTTTACGTCGTAAGCGACATAGAATTGAGTGGGGCTGAATAATAATATACATACTCTAACTTTGAGGACTTGCACTCCCGACAGCATCAGACTACGCGACCACGTTCAGCAAAATGATTGACTCCATATTTCATAATCCAGCTTCAAGGCTCTTCCGCTAGGCCGTGCAACAAGATGATTTTTGGAAATTTAAAATGCAATTCAAAAATATAAAGACTAGTCACAACATGAAAAAAATGCTGAAATATGTCACTATCTGGGTGCACGTTAAAGAACCCCAGGTGGTCGAAATTTCCAGAGCCCTCCACTATGGTGGTTTTGGGACATTAAACCCCACAAATCAATTAATATTTTCATTTTTACTACAATTTAATCGCACATTCTCACCAGTTAAGAGTCCCTTTAAAGAGATGAAAATTCTTGAACAGGAGGTGTTGCTGGAACCAATGTTTTAACAACCAGTCTTGTCTTCTTCAGCAGAAGGCAAGCCCCTTTGTCAAAACATTCGCTTAAGCAACACTCCTTGCTCAAAGAATTTCCGCCTCTTGAAGCCTCTGTCTCTTGAACTTCTACTCTGTTTATAAACTAGCACTTAGGTGTTACTGCCATTCTTATACTCTATTTGTGCTATCTTATAATAAATAGTCTGTGCACGAACACTGTGGGCAAAAGAAGAAATGTGCCTAAACCATTGGCGCAGTCCAACAATACACCGCACTGTCTTCGCCAGCCTAAGTTGAATCCATATTAGCAAGTACGCAGCTTCGAAGCTGTCAAATGGTTCAAACAAAACCCAAACAGTGGAAGAAATTTCAACGTAATGAAAATAACACGAAACTTGAGCTCATCTACCTGATGCTGTTAACATCCCCACATTAAGTGAAAATCTTTAGAGTGACGTTATTCACAGTCATATAATGACTGTGAATAATGTCATTTTATGCAAGACACCACATGGACTGCAACGAATTCACATTATTTATGCAGGCTGGCCATTGTCTACCTGTCCTTTAGCTCCATGCGGTGTGCATTCCTGCACCCATTAGGATTGCGCACATAAATTATTATGGAGAGTTGGCAATACACCTGCGATCCCAGACATCGAAGTCAAATAAAAGTACGATAACACCTTTTCTTTTTTCTTTCTAACAAAAAGAACTTACCAAGTTGGCCAAGCTTCATCAGCGAGCTCAGGCACGACATCATGTCATCGAGAACCTGCCGTGTCAGGCCCTTCTTCATAGCGCATGCACGCTTGGGTAGCACAAGAAAGGTTTTGGCAAGCCACGCAACGAGTTTTTTCGGGGCATTCTCCCTGCTCAGACCTAGACAGAGGCTCCTCAGAAAGCCTGCCAGGCTGGCCATTGAGAGGTGGGACACCATAGGCTTGAATGACCCAGGAATAAGCTGCTGCAGGTCTTGCCGATGTTGAACGTTGTGCTTCATCAGAAAGTTCACAATGTCGATTCCAGCTGAAGTCTGGTCCTCCAGCAGGCGCTTGAGATCATCTGCACGAGAAAGCCGCAGCCCGTATGCTTCTAAGTAGCACCAGCATGAGGTGCTAGGCGAACAAACACTCGCCACAGAGACACAGTAGGCTAAATAAATGATTCCTCCTGTTGACATAGTTACTCAAGTGCGTAGTTTTTTTGTTTTTTTTTCAGTTATCCTTCTACAATAGCAGAATACTACACTTGCTGAACTTTCTGCTTCCACTGTCTCTCTAAAGGTCATTAAAGAAACTTACCGGACATTGGTAACACTTCAGTGCACACACAATGTGCGAAAAAAAAAAAAAAAACGAAAGGCGAGAAGACAAAAGGGCGGGCCTTTTGTTTTTTCGGGCACGCCCCCTTTTCGACTTTCTTTTTTTTTTTTTCTATTGTGAGCACGCCAAAATGTTTCCAAGAATGTCCTCAAAACATAACTCACCCAACTTTCCATACTACTATTACATTAAACTTACCGGGCCTAAAAGCGAACACGTAGACAGGCCGGAACTCAAGGAATCGCAGGAAAGCTTCCAGCAAGGACACATTGTCCTGGCTCTGAAGAATGGAAGAGAGCATGTTCTGAATGACTGCGGCTGAAAGTAGTGGGGCGTCCTGTTCACTTCCTTTGGAAATGCAGCTAAGCCAAGTCCTGAGCAGTGGACCCACGTTCCTCTTGCATCTTGATGGCACTGGCCCAACTGCCTGAAGGAGCACTAGAATGTCTGACTCATTGAAGACACAAGTGAAGGCCTGCAGCACCTTGCTGACGTCGATCTCTCTTGGCAATGCACCTGTGGAGATCATCTTCAGTGACTTATCCTTGACGAAGCACAGGGAAGCTTGCAACTCTTTTGGTATGATAGACATGTGCTGGAAAAAAAAGTAAGAAATCAATGCATTCATCAAGGTTTCAAAGGCCTCTTCAAGAGAACAACACATTTTCAATGAAGTAAAGCAATCTGCCCAGTCAATGGGAAACGCCCTTGTAAACAGCTGACTGACCCAGTTACTCTTTTCTCAAGTAAAACCAGCACAGCCCCTCAAGTAAAACCTGCACAGCCCCTCAAGTCACAAATTTCTTGCAGAACGCAATACAAACCGATACACAGAACAATACACAGCAAGTTTTATACATTGCCAATTCGATAATCTTGGATAATTAACAATTTTCCTATCACGTCTATTTAGAAAATTAATATGTCAACTATGTTTTGGCAACTGATAAATACACTTGCCACATTCATCGAGTAAATGCCAAGTATTGTATTTTGGGTGTCATACCTTTATTTACCGGGCAAGAATATGCCCCATGAAAAGTTATGTTAACGGCGCACTGTATTAGCACTACCGCAGAATCTCGATGACAAAATTCCAAGGGAGCACACAAAATATTCGTATCATCCTGAATCCGTATGAACCAAAAACAAGTTAAAGCTGACCATAAAGACGAAGAACATTATGGGGTCAACTACTTCTTGCTAAAAAAAATGCCATGATGTTTTTTCGAACCTCCCTGCTTTCACTGCCTCTCAATAAAGTGCCGTGGTTTCCTCACTCATGCTGCTGGCACCACAGACAAGCTGAATTGAGCTGCTCACCTGCAGCAGTGAATCGTGTGTTCGTACCATCCACAGTGGCTGGAAAAACTGTTTGTATGACACTAAACCACGGCATATTTTATATAATGTAGTCTCTGTGAAACAACCTTAAAATTGACATCATCCCAAAATTTGCATCAACCGTAATCGAATCATCAAGATTCTACAGTATATGGTTATTTATTGTTGCTACAATGCAGCAATGTTAAGCAAAGAGTTTTGATCTTATTTGTAGAACCCCTTTTGCTTGATTGATTCACTGCCTCATACGTGTGTTCATCCATGCGTGTATGCACACGCAAACACATACACGCTGATACACACACACTCGCTTATTTCCCTTGCTTCATGTCAGATTCACGCAGCCCTTTTGCATGTTTGTGTGAACATAAGCAAAAAAATAAGTGTGATGTATTATGACATGCATGACTGTTGGACTGTTGAGCTTAAGGATGCTACTAAACCATATGAATAGAGTGCGAGCGTATAAAGTTCACACACTAAGTGGACAAGCGTATCAGTTGATGGCGGTATTGGCAACACTCCTTTGTAGTTCCAGAACACTATGGCACTTTCCAATGTAGTACTTGAAACGTCCACCAGAAGGACTCTGGTTAGGGCTAGCTGGTCATACACGTTGAAGCAAAATACGAAACAGCGCTTAACACACAAAATGAAAGAAAGAACTGACACACATGACACGTTGAAACAAAAGCCTGCTACTGAGCAACAAAAATGCTTGACAATGCATTCAGCCACATTTACAAACTTGAATGTGACTGACAGGCTAGCCAGTCCAAATTCAAAGCTTTCACACGCACCTGCATAACGTGGTTGATGGTGTCGAGTAGGAAGAATGAGTAGTTGCATGCGAGAGGATACAGGCAATCTTGTGCATCGCGGAGATAAGCAGAGAGGGTCATGTCATCGCGAAGCAGCGCATCAAGCAACACACCAGGCTCTTCCTTCTCTGTCCTCAGTTCAACGGCACGTCCGAAAACATCCTTTAGGACTTGGAGCAGAGCAAAAAATTCGTGCGCAACCTAGAAAAAAATAAAGAAGTGACCGTGAGTTCTTCTTAGCACGAAGTTGCATAAAAAAGAAGAGAAGAGAGGAACACACAAAATAGTTAGTCTGAAAAGTATAAGACAGAAATTACTCCAATAATAGACAGTTCAAGCTATAGTTATTGTGGATCAGTTTATGCCATGCAACATGAGAGCCGATGAATTCGTACTTGAACGTGCGAGAGACATCACCGAAAACTGAACCTTTAATGGCAACTTGGTCTGTCCACAACAGTTTTTTCTTCTTCCAAATTTCATGTTGGATGTAAATATCATAAAGATGTAATAACATAGACAACATACTAGACTGCTCATTATGAAGATACAGAAGACTCTCGTTAAACAGAACCTTAAAAGACCAAGAAAGTGCATTCCACTTAACAGGAGTTTCATTTACTAAGAGCTTAACAACCATGAAGAATCCAAGCATGAAACCAATTACATTAGACATAGTCATTTTGTTTAAGCAGCAGTTTGGATCAAGAAATTCCCGTTTACTGTGAGTCTACTATAGTTCAACTTAGCCAATGTTATCAGAAAAACGAACTTGAGGAGGTTTACTAATAGAGACTTGAATGTTGCACAGCAAAGCACCCTTTTCTTTTGCCTTTGAGATAAATATCATATATATGAATCATTTAAATTCTTTTCTATGTATCCTAATGCATTTGAAAATATGTGTTTGTAACAGCGATCATAGTAAAGGACAATTTGTTGTTTCAATGCGTCGTCCCCTTGAGAGAAAGCGTGAAAAGGCTCGTCTAGCTAACCTCTGCACATTTTTACAATGTTTCTACAGTACCTTGGTTACCACCAGCCATGCAAGGTGCCACCATACTTTGGGGTCACTGGGAATGCCACTCCCGAATTGTCCGTCACTGTGCAACAGGATGAACATACAATGCACCAAAGCACTCAAACCTTAATGTAACGAACCCAGATATTAAAAGTTATTTACCTGTAAGATGTAACATTGTTATAATGAGGTTTGTGTGCATGTGTGTGTTTATATATGTTTGTGCTGCCCTTGGGGTAGTGTTTTCCAATACTAAGTTCATATGAGTCACTTACATGCTTCATTTCGAAGAGTTTCCGTGCATAGAGCATCAATTGGTAGAACAGGCTTCTGCATTCATTGAGGCTGCAAGACGTTAGGTCTACAGTACTTCGCACTGTCGAAGACGCCATCTTCTTTGCTCGCTGCGGAGCGTAGAGAATGTCTAGAAAGACGCGCTCCAGTTGTTGCTCCGAATCAGAAAAGAATTCCTTCACCCCCTCTTCCTTCATTGGCCTCTGTCAGCAAAACAGAACAAAACAGAACATGTAAAGAGCAACAAACTAGAACATGATATTTAAATACCATATTTACCGGAATGTAACTCCCGCCCTGTTACTTCTGATTCCCCACAAAATGGGTTGGAAAATTTGCAGCATATTAAGATAGGAGAAAAAAAAACTAAGCAATGTTCGCGACAGTGACAACAACTAATAGCTGCTGACCCGCAGGTCGCACGTTCGAATCCCTGCTGCGGCGGCTGCATTTCCGATGGAGGCGGAAATGTTGTAAGCCCGTGCGCTCAGATTTGGGTGCACGTTAAAGAACCCCAGGTGGTCGAAATTGCCGAAGCCCTCAACTACGGCGTCTCTCATGATCAAATGATGGTTTTGGGACGTTAAACACCACATATCAACAACAACTGTTAGAGTCGTCAGTGGCGATATTGGAGACAGAGGATGTGCTCTTGGAAGCTGCTGAAGGTTAATTTCTTGCTCGATGCCTGGTGTACCTGGTATTTGTAACCAGTAATGAGCAAATCACATGTGGCTATAGATACAAAATCTCATTAAGGAAGCACTATAGGTAGTGACAACAATAGGGGTGTGCTAATAGTGAATTTTTTAACCGTATCAAATACATATCGAATAGCAATGATATTGAATTGATTACAAATCAAATATTGTTGGAATAGTTTTTGGATATTAAGGCAGCCATTTTCAAAGCATTCCGAGAATGGTAAGGTAACGATTTACGAAACAGCCCAAGAATTTAGCATTTTATTCTAAACAATTACTCACAAGCTCTAACAAAGGAGTATACGATTACTTTTAACTTATAAAAATAAGATACTATAATTATGTAAACTGCGGCAAGTTCATATACAGCAGCAACTAGAGCCTTAACATTCTTGGAAATATTTTTGAACTGCAGGTGTCAAGGTGGCACTTCGGCACTTCGTCAACAGCTTTTAGGTGAACTGACATAGAAATATTAAACAATACTCATAAGTCAAGATCAACATGAATGTTATGATAAAAATGACAGACTAATGACTTACACTTCGGCGATAGTGACATTTCGAGCAAAAATGCCTTTGTCCTGTAATCAACACAGAGTCGACAGTACCGTAACACTCTGGGCTACATGCATTTCTGGTGTAATGCGATGAATAAATTAAATAACATCACCCTTTTCTGTTCTAATGTTTTGTTCAATCGCAACTTTTTTCGTCAGAGATTATTACATATTCGAAAAACATTGAAAAGATATTCAGCATTTCTATTATGCACAACTTGATTCAATTACTGAATCAATGAGAACACTATTCAATTTGTTATTAAAATTTTCTGATGTTCGCAGACCCCTAGGCAACATGCACGACATGGTGCAGCAAATCGACAACAAGAATGGGCCTCCCTTCCCCCGAAAGAATTCCTGGCAATAGGGCAGGCATGAGGGCATGCTGAGGTGCAGAGAAGTTCTTAAGAAGTCCATAAATAATATATGCCAGCTAGCTAATTTGTTTGACATGTAAACACCCGTTTTGCTTCAAGTGGATAGGAGGTTCTAACTGCAGCAGCTGGGGTTTGTCCGTTATGTGTGCTAGAGTCGAGAGAGACGAGTCTACATTCTCCGCGTCACAGAGCAAGCAAACTGCACTTGAGTAGGCTGTTTGTACAAGTGACTATCCACCAATAGACGGGCTGACTGCATCGCAGAAAAGCTAGCTCAACAATTACAAAAAGGCTTCCATTGTTGCGCGGATTAGGCTGTCACTCACCGTCACTGGCAAAGTGTTCGATGACCAGATGGAGACATAGCTGAGGAGTAACTTTGAAAGTGATTTCGAATTTCTGTGCAGGAAGTTGCAGAAAACCAGAGGGCGCTGCTGGTGATGCAAGATGGCCTTGATCACAGCGTAGACGTAGCTCTTGTGCACTGCGGTTGGAAAGTCGAGTGAATTATCTAATTACTATATTAACAATTACCAAAACCACTCACGACATCCACGAAGCTCTTGCTTTGCTAAACTGATAAACTCGTTATCTGTTAAAGGAGGATGAGAAACTCACTTGTTCCAAGATGTTTAATAAAGCAGTATACAAAGTACATAATCACGCAACCATAAGAAATTAAAACACAAGCATTGGTTACCATGTTTGTGCAGTGTTGTGTTTTTTATATGCAGCTTCATCAAATGCCATGGCCCTCCAAATGGCCCATCAGAACATATTAAGCACTTCAAGTTTCAAGTTTTCAACTTTTATTATTTCCAAAAACAAGGTACAAAATCTACGATATACAGACGAGGGTCCCTGAGCCAGAGACTTTAGTGGGACCCTCGGTTTGTCGATACAAATCGACGGTAAAATTTATACAGAGCAACAGAAAATTCTTACAATATACGGACATCAAAATACACTTTTACATCACAAATCAAGCCAAAACATGCAACATGGTATAAAAAGAACCGAGAACAAACGAGTCCAAGCAGTTGTTCTGAAGTTGAAAATTATTTATGATCAACGAAGTTTTGACATATAAGTTCGCTTTAGCCTGATTGGTGGGCCTTCTAGAAGAACCATGTGGTTTGAAAAGTAGTCCTTTAAATTATAAATTATAGTAATGACCTGTAGCAATTACAATGCAGAGTCTAGTTTTATTTTTCTTCCAAATTAAGATTATTGAAGATTGTTTGCAGATATGATAAATTCAATTAGTAAATCACAAGCACCCAAAGAAAATGAGAAAAAGAGCAAAATTAAGTATCACAAGCACGCATAAAAAAAAAGGAGAAAAATGCAAGAGTGAGAAAATTGTAAAGAGTAATCAAAACTAAACATTAGGATCATCACTCCATTGGGGTCATATCAAATCAAGTTAATCATGAAACTTCAAGTGGCAAAACTACACTATAGTAATAAGCCACGTCGTCGTTGGAAACGCCGCGATAACTTCAATCACCTGGGGCTTTTAATGTGCATTTTCAATAAATATAAGCGGGTGCTTTTTCATGTTGCCTGCACGTAAACATGCCTCCATTGAAGTGCAATCAGATTTGCAGTATGGTACAGATCCACTGAAAACGGGAAGACAAAAAGCATAACGCTCACTGCTGCTAAAACTTCCCAAAAGCTAAAAGAAAAAAAAAGAGATATGTAACAGGAACAACTTTGGAAATCCCTAGAAATGGATCTACCACCCCTTCAGGGTCAATGACGTAGATGTACAGTATGATACACTGTTAAAGGAAACACTCGAATAAATGCCATCAATATTGCTGGCCCTCTAGCAGCAAGTAGATAAATAAACAATCTTCTTGCACGCCACTAATCTGTCAAGAAAAATCAGACCTTTCTACCACCGATAGTCTTATGAAAATCAAAGCCTCTATGCTACTGTCAGATAGAGACATCTAAACATGCTGTTATTGAAGGTGCTCCCTTTAACAGTGGACGCATCTGTACATCCTTTATGAACACCTTCAAAACGGTCAATGATTACATCATCGCTTGTATGTTTAAAAAGCGCATCTTTTTAAATACTTTCTCTTACTTGGCCTGTGCTGCCGCAGTGTGGGAATACATGAAAATTGTTCCTTGCGCCCATGTCTCTCCAGGTTGTTTGTTTGTTTTTAATGCTTTACAACAGCGGCACGCCAGCTAGTTTTATTTCTGTCTTTCGGGTCGTTCCCACTACTCCCATCCACAAAATTGATGGTTGTCTGATTTAGAAAATCCTAAAGGGTGACCATATTGTTACTCTCCGATTATTCCTGCCCGGGGCACCATCATGCCTGTTGCCATGCAGGCGCTGACCGACACAAACGACGCCACTGTGGGTGCATTTTTCGTTTGCAAGATTTGCAAAAAACGCTCCTGCCTCGTTGGCGATAAGACCAAGGACTATAATTTCTCTGACTTGTTTTATACCCGTGCCACATGGGCATAAAAAATTACATTCGGTAGCGAACTATTAAGTTCCCGAATGACTTTTTTTTTCGGCGGCGCTGCTACACGTCCAAAGGGAATAACATTTGACTTGATGTCAATAGCAGCACCTTCCTAGTGAGCAGCAATAAAAAAAATGAACAAGCGTTTACAAGCTTCATTCACATCAGATAATAAATAAATGTATAAATAAGCATATTACACTGCCGTTAGATTTTGTTCGTTACTTCGTTTCACAACCTTGCGACCGACCATGTAGCAATTAAGCCAAAGCTAGTCAGATCCGCAGCGTAAAAAGAAAATGGCGCCTGTTGCATTTATTTTACAGCATTTACCAGCTGAAGATAAGTTTTTAAGCACTTGTTTAAGTGATTAGCGAAAATAAAATATGCAAAAGGTTTACTTCCAGTCAAATCAAACGTCATTTTATACAGTTACTTTATCAGCTGTGCCGTCGAGAGCACTCATTGCTCAGACGAATGAGTGCTGGCAATGGCATTAGGTGACAAATGGTATTTGCGCAAATGCCATTTCGTTCATCCGTCTGGCACCGCGCGAATGACATTCAATCTGAAGGCATAAGGAAGTAAATGCCATTTTCTCTGCCCGTGTGGCACGGGTATTAGCCTTGTGGATGTGCGCACGCAACCATAAAGTTTTCTTTAGTGTGCTCACTTGCAGAGTTCCTCGCACTACGGAAGTGCACGCTGGTTTCTCTGATGCGAGTGAATTTAGTGGCAATTCTTTCTAATCACCGCTCGTCTGCCAAGTCAGAATCGAACTATTTCGATGGCAGCCAGTCATATGAGGACTTACGTGTTCACACCTAAATGTTTTTGAGTGAGCACCATTTTAAAAGCTTGCACGACGAGACGAGGCTGATTTCATCACAGGTGACTATTCTTACTTCGTGTTTACACTTGATGCTATTTCGTGCACTTATTATTGTATGCCTGTGAACTACACAGATGCTTGATGCAACGAATGTATTCTTTACATATATATATATATATATGTATATATATATATATATATATATATATATATATTTACTGAAGAAATTTTTCCGATGGGCCAAACGTACTTTGTAAGAGGAGAAACACAACTTAACGGTTGTCTTAGTTTTATTACCAACGGTTTCGACCGGTGGACCGGTCTTCGTCCGTGTTTGCAAACAACGAAGACCGGTCTACCGGTCAAAACCGTTGGTAATAAAATTAAGACAAGCTCCAAGTTGTGTTTCTTCTCTTCTATGTATGTATATATATATATATATATATATATATATATATATATTGTTACGGTTGAATTAAAGGATAGGTGGATTTATTTACAGGGTGAGGATGAAGTTCGGCAGTCGCGGTAAAGATGGAGTCCTCACTCAGGCCACACCAGACAACGTCGTCTTCCTCTTCTATCTCCCCGGCACATACTACAGCCCGGCTCATACCGTAGCAATCCCCCGTTCACAGACGAAGCCCGCTGGGCGAGTTTATGTCACTGGAGAGATGAAACTTCTTGAGGCGAGCCACGTGCACCAACTGCGTTCGATTTGACCGACGAGAAGGTGTCGTCAAGCGTGCCACAACGTACTTCAAGTCAGTCAAGCGATCTACAATGACGTACTGGCCTGTGTACTGCGGTAAAAACTTCTGACATAAACCAGGTTTTCATTGGGGGGTCCACAACCACACAAATTCACCTTTGCGGAATGAAATGGCATCATGGCGTTGATCGTATCGTTGCTTGGAGCGATCTTGTGATGCCAGTGTTCGCAAGCGAGCAATTTGGCGGGCTTCTTCAGCCCAGCACATTGTTTCGGCCATGGACTCGTCGGTATGGAGCTTAAATGGGAGGATTGTATCGAGGGAGCTGCGTGGTGATCGAGCGTAGAGCAGGTAGAAGGGCGTGAAGTCCGTGGTCTCGTGCTTCGCTGTATTGTATGCATAAGTAATAAATGGCAAGGTCTCATCCCAGTTTTTGTGGTTGAATGCGACATACATTGCGAGCATGTTAGTAAGAGTTCGATTGGTGCGTTCTACAAGACCATTTGTCTGGGGAAGGTTTGGTGTCGAATGTCTGAACTGTGAAGTGCAGAGGCGAAGCAATTCTTCCACAGCGTCCGCAATGAATTGGCGACCACAGTCACTAATGATTACTTGAGGTGGACCATGGCGAAGAACAACGGAGCGTAACAAAAAGGCAGCGACGCCATCAGCTGTAGAAGATGGTATCGCAGCGGTTTCGGCGTATCTGGTAAGGTGGTCGACGCACACTATTATCCAGCGGTTGTTGTTCGAAGATCGCGGAAACGGGCCCAATAGGTCGATGCCCACTTGCTCGAAAGGCGTAGTAGGCGGTTCTACGGGATGAAGAAGGCCGTGCGGTGCACTGGTAGGTAGTTTGTAGCACTGGCAATTCTCGCAGCTTGAGACGTATTGTTTTGTAAAATCTCGCATTCGGGGCCAGTAAAAACGCTGCTGCACTCGATGCAGTGTGCGAATGAACCCAAGGTGTCCTGACGTTGGATCATCGTGCATAGTACGGAGAATGTCGCATCGAAGACTTTGAGGTACAACCAGTAAATAACGTGCACCGGTTGCTGAGTAATTCGTTTTGCACAACAGTCCATCACGAATGCGAAAGCGACCACTGCCTTTGAGATTCCGAGGGTCAACGAACAATGGGTCTAAAGATAAATCATTCAATTGTTCTCGTTTGAAGATATTGGCATCAGGAAACGTGTGAGAGACCGCAGCAAAACAGATGTCAAGGGTATCTGCACTGTCTTCCGTCGTGGTCATGGGTAGGCGAGAAAGGCAATCTGAGTCCGAATGACCTCATCCACTTCTGTACGAAATGCTGAAGTCAAATTCTTGAAGACATAAAGCCCATCGAGCAAGGCGGCGACTTCGTGGTAGATCAGGCGCTTGAAGCGTCGTGTTGCTTGGTTGATTACCCAGCTCCTCCACCACAAAACTGTTACGGTTGAATTAAAGGATAGGTGGATTTATTTACAGGGTGAGAATGAAGTTAGGCAGTCGCGGTAAAGATGGAGTTCTCAGGCCGCACCAGACAACGTCAACTTCCTCTTCTACCTCCCCGGCACATACTACAGCCCGGCTCATACCGTAGCAATATATATAGGCAGGCATGGTGGTTGAGTGGCCGTAGCGTTGCATATAGTTCAGTAGATCCTCCGTGAGTGGTCACAACGTGGTTTATTTCGACGTTTCGGCCTAGAGTCTGGCCTTCATCAGGATTAAAGGTACAGTTTGTTGGTGCTCAGCTTTATACAATCTCAAATCAGAGGGAAAGGAAAGAGGAAAAAGACAAAAAAAAAGAAAAAAAAAGAAAAAAAAAAGAAAAGAATATAAGGTGGACTCCCCTCGGGAGCCCCCCCTCCACTCTTCCTTCCACTTCCCCCTTCATCTCTCTCCCCTTCACCTTTCTGATGTCAGCGGTCTGTGTATGCTTCCTTTCACTAACGCATTGTTCCGAACCAGACGGCGCCTCCTGGCACTGGCGGTTCGGTGTGGGGCAAACAAGAGCTTTCTTCGGAAGCTCTAAGCCTTTAACTACTCGGAGCCCCGTCAACATTTCGTCGTAGAAAGAGGGGTGCCACGTATTGCGGGGTGCCACGTTTGTCGAATGCATGGTCAGGAAGACTGAGATGTTTTGATAGAGGTAGACTTGGAACTGTTTTCGCATGGGCTCTGTGATTATTGAAGCGAATCCCAAATGGTGTTTCTGTTTGTCCAATGTACTGCATACCATACACGTTGGATACGAGTAGGTATACCACATTAGAGGAATTGCATGTTAGGTTTTCTCGTACGTTAATCGAAAACTTGAATTGTGTGCTGGTTGCTTTGTGTGTTTCTCGCATCGCCTTACATACAAGACATCGTGGCTTTAAACAAGGTCGGCATGAATTATTGGGGGGCGATGTGTTAATTTGAGAGTGGACGAGTGTATCTTTGAGGTTACGTGGTCGTCGATAAACGACGCCTGGAGCGGATGGGAATGCGCGTTTCAGACGTTCACTTAGTTCCAGAATGTTGTAATGTCATTTAAGGATTTTGTTTACATTGGGGAAGTTTGTGCTGTAAGTCAAGCAGAGGTTTGTTCGTTGTGGGTCTTCTTGCCGTGGTCGCTTCATAAGTAAGTCTTCACGCTTTAGTTTTCTCGCTTTTTGAACAGCATCATTAATTACATGTGGGGGGTATTTTTGTTTCTCGAGCATAAGATTTAGCCTCTTTGAGCTCGTGTCAAAGTCAGCATCTCTAGAGCAGATTCGCTTAAACCGGTGAGCCTGGCTGTATGGAATACTGTTTTTACAGTGGCGTGGGTGATCGCTTTGGTATTAGAGGTATTGTTGTCAACCCATTGGTTTGCGATATAGGGTTGTACAGAGCTTCTCTTCTTCTATCGTTATGGTAACATCAAGAAAATTTACGGTTACTTGCGATTATGTGTGTGTGAAGTGTATGTTCATATGTACAGAATTATAAGTGTCGATAAAGCTGAGAAGTTCGTCCTCGCTGTGGGTCCAAATAAGAAAGATGTCGTCTATGTATCTTCTGTATAACATTTGTGTCAAGGAACTTTGTGCAAGAAATTCAGATTCTAGCTTTCCCATCAATATGTTGGCATAATTAGGTGCCATTTTGGTGCCTATAGCGGTCCCGCTGATTTGTCGAAAATACTCTTGGTTAAACTCGAACGAATTTAATTCGAGTACCATCCTCGTCAAAGTTGCGATGGCAGAGAAATCTGGGGTGTTAGATTGTCTGTGGTTTGTGTACATGTTTTGTAATGCAGCTATTCCGTCATCGTGAGGAATATTTGTATACAATGAAGAGACACCAAGAGTAACCAAGTACGAGTTTTTCGGCACACACAGACCTGCAATGTCTTGAAGAAAATGTGTGGTGTCTTTTATGTACGACATGAGGGTGCATGGAATGTGGCTTATTAGTTTGTCCACGTACCCTGATATTGGTTCAGTTATTGTACCGATGCCTGATATGATTGGTCGACCTGGGTTACCGGGTTTATGAATTTTTGGGAGGATGTAGAAGCGACCTGGACGAGGGTATGCTGCTCGCATCAGTTTGTGGTCGGTGTTGATTATCTTTTCTGCATCCAACAGTTTCTTTAGTTCTGTTGACACGATACGTTTGTATTCGTCTGTCGGATCACCTGGGAGGCGTTCGTAATATCTTGAGTCGTCTAATTGGCGGTACGCTTCTTGTAAGTAGTTGGTTGTATTAGGGACTACAATTGCTCCTCCTTTGTCAGCGGGTTTTATTGTTATGTCTGTCCTAGATGCCAAATTTCTCATACTTACTTTTTCAGATTTTGTCAAGTTTTCTCGGTTTCCTTTCTGTCTGTGGTATTCGTGTACTATATCTTTCTGTACTGGGGTGATATAAAGGTCCAAGTACTTGTCTCGATTACTGTTTGGTGTCCAATCATTTGATTTACGACGGTGAATTGTTTCGTGGTTAGAAGGCCTGTCAAAGAAATATTCGCGCAACCTTAAGCTTTGAGCGAAGTTGTCGAGGTCTCGGAGCAAGTGGAATTCACCGAAAAATTTTGTGGTCGGGCAGAAGCTTAGTCCCTTAGATAGCAGTTTTTCTTTGTCAGGTGACAAGCTCGTGTCCGATAGGTTTACAGCCACAGTGTCACAGGGTGTGTTCCTAGATGGGTGCTGCTTTGTACCGTTAGTGGTTTCCTGGGTGGTGGTGTTGTAGTGATAAGGAACTATATCAGGGAACGCGGGTTTGGGCTGTGGTGTACACGTATCCCGAAGGAGTACGGCCACCAGCGTGGGTCCGGTCTTAGCGAGCCGCAGGGCACGCGTTAACCGTCGCCGTGGCGGGAAACACGATACTGCTCAAGTCGCAACACTTTATTGTGGCAACACCAAACGTAGTACAGCCCGTTGCAAAAAGGCGCGGCGGGAAAGCAAGTAGGCTTATCCACGCCACGGGCACAAAGTACTACACAGGGGTGCCACGAGCACGTCTCCGCGGTAAAGGTGATCCACGGAGACACCGGGACAAAGGGCCCGGTTGCTCGAGCGAGGGCAAAGGCGCTCGCGTTGGCTTCGAAGGGAGACGGGTCGGCGTAGCTAGGCCACGCACTAGGACACCGTACTGCCCTTCGGCCGTGAGTACGCAGCGGGGCAACAAAAGGTGAGCGTTCGCATCGGGCGCGAGGCGCCGTCAGCGAAGTCCGACGAGCCCCGAGCGACGGGACTCGACGGACGGAAAAGAATGCGTGGCTCACCGTTTGAAGTCCCGGACTGTACTCGCCGCTCCCGACGCAGCGCGCGAAAACCTCTCGGGAGGCTCCCCGCGCGGCGCCACAGTCAACATCCGCTACCGGGTGAGGGAGTTAAACGTCACTCCGCCCTTCCCAGCGCGGCAGACAGCAAAGGAGGGCAGACATGTCGGGACATGAGAATGGCAGAAAGGCGGGAAAGCCCGCGCAAAGGCAGCGGGCCATCCTCAATTCCCACATCCCCCTCTCCCAAACTTGTCCTTTACCGGTCTGCAAAAGGCAGCCGGACGTCACCCATGCAGTTAAAATGACACTGCAATGAGCGGTAGCTAACCTCAGTCCAGCCCTGCTACTTTAAAAAAAAATATGATTACAAAGGAGAAACAAAAACATAAATAACAAAATAAACACACGACACTATAAAGATACTGCAGAAGGGAGCACAGCAACGTGGCACTAGTGTTCGTGGTGCTAAAGGGTGATAGCGTCCAGTGCGCGGAGGTGCGGTAAAGGCGTGACAGTGTCCGCTGGGTGCGATGCCCGAGTGCGAGGTCAGAGGTACGGGAAGGGGGCTCACTGATGGCTTGTTGCTGCTCTTGATAAGCCGCGAGTCCGACGAAAGCCGCTTCGGTTGTTCGGAGGCCCCCATTTCCGGCTCGATGACGAAGCTGGACGTTGCGGGAAGCCGGGCATCTCCGGTGGTCAGGGAGGCCGAACCAAAAATTGGCTGCGAGGCGCCCTGGCGTTGGCCGGCAGCATATAGCTGCTTTCAGCTGGCCTCGCGCAGGAGCCATGGTGGAAAAGGCAGCACGGCTTCTTCGGCGACGGCCAAGAGCAGAGCACAGCCAGATGGTCTAACGTCAGTGGGTCAATGACCCCCCAGCACCTCCAGTGTCCGCGTCGATGGAGGGCAGCCATGACGCACTCTTCGCGGGCTCGCACTGAAGCGTCAAGCACTTACACACGCACGCACACACACCGCCGACGGCTGCGCGAGCGTAGGCGCAAAGCGTCCTTCGTCTCTCCCTCCCGGCAAGCACCGACACACAAGGTCACACACAGCTCCCTTCGCGGTAGACGAAACGAACACGGGAAAAAAAAAGTAAACACAGAGCAAAATGACACTCAACATATGGCGAAAAACATAAAAAACACAAATAACACTTAATATTAGACAAAAATAAACATAAAATACACATGAACACTTCAAAAAAAAAAAAAAAGAAACACTGGCAGCAGACAGGGCGGGGTCAACTCCTTTACGAGAAAAGGCCGTAAAGAAGCTAACCTATACTGAGGCTAGACAGTAAACTGAGGGCCTTCGGTTGCGGAGAAGTCCGCCGTCCGGCGCGAAATCACAAAGGTGACCGCTTCCTCAGATTATACCGGCGCGGGGTCCGAATGCGGTCCGTCGCTCCGGGTGTGCCCGTTGCTTGCGCGAAGTGCCGCAGGGCACTGGCGCGAGCTCGTCAGACCGTGACAAAGGGCTTCAGGTCTGCGATGTGGGCACGGCTGAGTTTTCCCAAAGGGGATCTTTCAGCTAGTACGCGCCACGGACGCTCACTGACAATCGGTTCATAAGACCGGGCGGCTTTCCAACCCTTGGCTCAACCGTTTGTCAGACGTGGCAGGCACGGAATAGCGATAAAAGCCACGCTTCGTGCCGGGCCAGGTCACAACATTGCTCAGTTTGCAAACACTTTCGAGCCACTCAGGTGACCGGCCATGGGTTCGTCGTGAGAGGATCGCAACAGTGCGGCTCTCAGACTTTTGGGCATAACCACCTTAAACGGGTCTATGGACTCGTCGTGAGTGGCTATATATTTCAGCAGGAGCCCGTCATGGTCCAGCAAAATGAATCCGCCGGGGACTCAGCGACACACGCTGTTTCAGCCCCCTAATCGCACCCGCCGCAGAACAAGCAGCGTAACGGCGCTCCGCGCCTCGTCAAGACGGTTTAACGGCGCCCGCCGCAAAGCAAGCAGCGTATACGGCGCTCCGTCCTTCCGAGACTCGAAACGGATCACTCTGCTGAGCCTTCAGTAGCTCTTCGCTGCCGAAAGCAATTCCCATTCTCCCAAATGGGGGAGTCTGGTATCGCGCCCACTCAGGGCCGCAGCAACCGCCGCGTGAGTCGGCGTTACGGGTTCGCTCTCGGCCTCGTGGCCTTCGGAAAGCTCCCCCGCTCGGCCGCTTCGCGGTGCGCCGCTTACCTGGTTAGCAGCCAAGGTTTGTCCGCATGGGGACTCACCCTTCTCGCCGAATGGCGGCGAAGCTGCTGTTTCGCCCCCGACGCTTGCATGTGCTAAGGCACCGCGAGCGGCCGTCGCACCGAAATCCAGGTTCTCGGCAGACAACAAGGGGCACGAGATAGCGCGTCAGCTACCACGTAGGAGTGTATTCACCACAAAAAGGGGTGACGACACAGGCGAGCGCCGAAGGGCGCCCGTCGATAGAGGCGGTGGCCTCTTGGTGCAACGCGGCATGCCACGAAGCAGACATAACGTTCGGGTAGGGCAAGAGGCCCATTCCGAAGCGACGCGCCATCTCCAAAGGGAGCGGCTAGGCGCCTCGTGTCGTCACCGCAATAGGGGGTGCCGACACGGACGGGTGTCGGAGGCGCTTGTGCGTAACGTTCGGGTAGGGCAAGAGGCCCATTCCGAAGCGACGCGCCATCTCCAAAGGGAGCGGCTAGGCGCCTCGTGTCGTCACCGCAATAGGGGGTGCCGACACGGACGGGTGTCGGAGGCGCTTGTGCGTAACGTTCGGGTAGGGCAAGAGGCCCATTCCGAAGCGACGCGCCATCTCCAAAGGGAGCGGCTAGGCGCCTCGTGTCGTCACCGCAATAGGGGGTGCCGACACGGACGGGTGTCGGAGGCGCTTGTGCGTAACGTTCGGGTAGGGCAAGAGGCCCATTCCGAAGCGACGCGCCATCTCCAAAGGGAGCGGCTAGGCGCCTCGTGTCGTCACCGCAATAGGGGGTGCCGACACAGACGGGTGCAGAAGGGTTCCCGTCAATAGAGGCAATGGCCTCCGTGTGCAACGCGGCATCCGCTAAAAGGGACAGCGGACAAAAGACCCGCGAAGCAGCCATGTTGCGACGAGCCCGAATCGCGCAGGCGAACTGACTCGCTAAGAGCAGACAAAAGCTAGAGCTTTTGATACCGCGTTGGGCGCCAGTGTGGTGTACACGTATCCCGAAGGAGTACGGCCACCAGCGTGGGTCCGGTCTTAGCGAGCCGCAGGGCACGCGTTAACCGTCGCCGTGGCGGGAAACACGATACTGCTCAAGTCGCAACACTTTATTGTGGCAACACCAAACGTAGTACAGCCCGTTGCAAAAAGGCGCGGCGGGAAAGCAAGTAGGCTTATCCACGCCACGGGCACAAAGTACTACACAGGGGTGCCACGAGCACGTCTCCGCGGTAAAGGTGATCCACGGAGACACCGGGACAAAGGGCCCGGTTGCTCGAGCGAGGGCAAAGGCGCTCGCGTTGGCTTCGAAGGGAGACGGGTCGGCGTAGCTAGGCCACGCACTAGGACACCGTACTGCCCTTCGGCCGTGAGTACGCAGCGGGGCAACAAAAGGTGAGCGTTCGCATCGGGCGCGAGGCGCCGTCAGCGAAGTCCGACGAGCCCCGAGCGACGGGACTCGACGGACGGAAAAGAATGCGTGGCTCACCGTTTGAAGTCCCGGACTGTACTCGCCGCTCCCGACGCAGCGCGCGAAAACCTCTCGGGAGGCTCCCCGCGCGGCGCCACAGTCAACATCCGCTACCGGGTGAGGGAGTTAAACGTCACTCCGCCCTTCCCAGCGCGGCAGACAGCAAAGGAGGGCAGACATGTCGGGACATGAGAATGGCAGAAAGGCGGGAAAGCCCGCGCAAAGGCAGCGGGCCATCCTCAATTCCCACAGGGCACATGGTCTCTTTTGAGTTTATGAATTTTTGTGGTCATGATGGCTTGGTATTTATTCTGTTCAAATTCTGTTAATCGGGTGATTTCTTCGTTCGATAAAGTATTGTGGCGGAGAATGGTGTTGGTCATAGCGACCATTTTCTTTACCTGCTTATCACTGTGATTAAGAGCGATTTCTGTTAACTCAAGAGATACCTCAAGGAGGACATTTTTTCATGTTATTTGGTTGTGTTCATCTAGATTGGTAGCGGCTGGTGTGAGGGAGAGTGTCATACCCTAGGGGGATACTCTAGCACGAAGGTACACTTGCAATGTTGATTTATGCATTTCATGTCTAATTCATTTGTCAGCAAGTTTTCGTACTTTAAGGAAAGTGGCACTGCAACTGGGAAGCGATGAGCTGGTCTTACATTTCAGAAGTCAATCTTCTTTTGGGTGCGGGGATGGCAGTGATGAGGTGCGCAGGTTGTAGTTATGTCTGGCAGGCCTTTGTCGTTGTAGGGAGTATTTCGGCGTTGGGCGCCCGGCGAACGTGTCCGTAGGCAGTTCCGGGGTCCGCAATAGGGGGACACGGTTTCGTAGCTCGGCAGGCTTCCCTTTGAGGAGTCGTGTAGTGGTGCTGTCGTGTAGTGCTTTTAATCTCGACATCCGCAATGGAGGGACGCCTGATGGCTGTTCAGCAGACTTTCCCCCTAGTAGTGGTGCGCTGTTGATGATGGTGAGGGGGTGCTTGTGGCTCGCGGGAGTCACAGTTTCGCCGATCGTCGGGAACTCGTCTGTGATGTTGGGTGGGTGTGGGGCTCCTGGTGTATGTTGATATGCAGAGTTCTTGTCGTGGGTGTCTTGTTGTGTTGAACGGATATTGATGGGAGCTGCTGGCGGAGTCGACCACCCCATGGTAGCTTCGAAGTCTCCGCGACCGAGTGCACTCTTGAGGGTTTCGGCAATCAAAGCGAAACCCATAAAACTCGGATGAAGCCCATCCGCCGCAAAAAAGCGTCTTGGTGGCAACTGCTCGAATTGGTAGTCGATGTATGACACCTTGCTGGGTCTTCGGCAGTAGGTCTTGACTGTCTCGTTGAATTGACGAGCGTCCCGGCTGAAGCGGTGCACGAATTGTTTGTTCGATCGTTCCAGGTATAGGTTGAGGTAACGGGGCAGCACACATGAAACAACGAGCCTTTCGAGTTCCTGGCGTGTCCGAAGCGTGTTGTTCACTAGGCGGCGAAGGTGGCGTAGCGATTCCTCTAGTCCGTACGACGCTAGCTCGCTCGTGCCGACGTGAAAAACGAGCGTGGTCACAGATCGTGGTATGCCGGCAAGCTCTTTCTGCGGATGGAAATGATCGCAGGTGTCGTCTTCTCATGCAGGTTGAAATGCCGATGTAAATACCTTGTTTGCGAGTTTCCGATGATGGCTGATGTTGGTGCATGTTTAGGGAACTTCCGTGAGACCTGCTCGACTGGAGGTGCGCCTGTGGCCGGTCTTGTGTAGGCAGGCATGGTGGTTGAGTGGCCGTAGCGTTGCATATAGTCCAGTAGATCCTCCGTGAGTGGTCACAACGTGGTTTATTTCGACGATTCGGCCTAGAGTCTGGCCTTCATCAGGATTAAAGGTACAGTTTGTTGGTGCTCAGCTTTATACAATCTCAAATCAGAGGGAAAGGAAAGAGGAAAAAGACAGAAAAAGACAGAAAAACAAGAAAAAAAGTAAAGTATGAAAACTTGCTGACAAACGAATTAGACATAAAATGCATAAATCAACATTGCAAGTGAACTTTCGTGCTACAATAGCCCCCAAGGGTATGACACTCTCCCTCACACCAGCCGCTACACCAGCCGCAGAATCTAGATGAACACGGCCAAATAACATGAAAAAATGTCCTCCTTGAGGCATCTCTTAAGTTAACAGAAATCGCTCTTAATCACAGTGATAAGCAGGTAAAGAAGCTGGTCGCTATGACCAACACCATTCTCCGCCACAATACTTTATCGAAGGAAGAAATCACCCGATTAACAGAATTTGAACAGAATAAATACCAAGCCATCATGACCACAAAAATTCATAAACTCAAAAGAGACCATGTGCCCAAACCCGCGTTCCCTGATATAGTTCCTTATCACTACAACACCACCACCCAGGAAACCACTAACGGTACAAACCAGCACCCATCTAGGAACACACCCTGTGACACTGTGGCTGTAAACCTATCGGACACGAGCTTGTCACCTGACAAAGAAAAACTGCTATCTAAGGGACTAAGCTTCTGCACGACCACAAAATTTTTCGATGAATTCCACTTGCTCCGAGACCTCGACAACTTCGCTCAAAGCTTAAGGTTGCGCGAATATTTCTTTGACAGGCCTTCTAACCACGAAACAATTCACCGTCGTAAGTCAAATGATTGGACACCGAACAGTAATCGAGACAAGTACTTGGACCTTTATATCACCGCAGTACAGAAAGATATAGTACACGAATACCACAGACAGAAAGGAAACCGAGAAAACTTGACAAAATCTGAAAAAATAAGTATGAGAAATTTGGCATCTAGGACAGACATAACAATAAAACCCGCTGACAAAGGAGGAGCAATTGTAGTCCCTAATACAACCAACTACTTACAAGAAGCGTACCGCCAATTAGACGACTCAAGATATTACGAATGCCTCCCAGGTGATCCGACAGACGAATACAAACGTATCGTGTCAACAGAACTAAAGAAACTGTTGGATGCAGAAAGATAATCAACACCGACCACAAACTGATGCGAGCAGCATACCCTCGTCCAGGTCGCTTCTACATCCTCCCAAAAATTCATAAACCCGGTAACCCAGGTCGACCAATCATATCAGGCATCGGTACAATAACTGAACCAATATCAGGGTACGTGGACAAACTAATAAGCCACATTCCATGCACCCTCACGTCGTACATAAAAGACACCACACATTTTCTTCAAGACATTGCAGGTCTGTGTGTGCCAAAAAACTCGTACTTGGTTACTCTTGATGTCTCTTCATTGTATACAGATATTCCTCACGATGACGGCATAGCTGCATTACAAAACATGTACACAAACCACAGACAATCTAACACCCCAGATTTCTCTGCCATCGCAACTTTGACGAGGATGGTACTCGAATTAAATTCGTTCGAGTTTAACCAAGAGTATTTTCGACAAATCAGCGGGACCGCTATAGGCACCAAAATGGCACCTAATTATGCCAACATATTTATGGGAAAGCTAGAATGTGAATTTCTTGCACAAAGTTCCTTGAAACCAATGTTATACAGAAGATACATAGACGACATCTTTCTTATTTGGACCCACAGCGAGGACGAACTTCTCAGCTTTATCGACACTTATAATGCTGTACATCCGAACATACACTTCACACACACATACTCGCAAGAAACCGTAAATTTTCTTGATGTTACCACTTATAATGCTGTACATCCGAACATACACTTCACACACACATACTCGCAAGAAACCGTAAATTTTCTTGATGTTACCATAACGATAGAAGAAGAGAAGCTCTCTACAACCCTATATCGCAAACCAATGGATCGACAACAATACCTCTAATACCAAAGCGATCACCCACGCCACTGTAAAACAGTATTCGATCACCCACGCCACTGTAAAAACAGTATTCCATACAGCCAGGCTCACCGGTTTAAGCGAATCTGCTCTAGAGATGCTGACTTTGACACGAGCTCACAGAGGCTAAATCTTATGCTCGAGAAACAAAAATACCCCCCACATGTAATTAATGATGCTGTTCAAAAAGCGAGAAAACTAAAGCGTGAAGACTTACTTATGAAGCGACCACGGCAAGAAGACCCACAACGAACAAACCTCTGCTTGACTTACAGCACAAACTTCCCCAATGTAAACAAAATCCTTAAACGACATTACAACATTCTGGAACTAAGTGAACGTCTGAAACGCGCATTCCCATCCGCTCCAGGCGTCGTTTATCGACGACCACGTAACCTCAAAGATACACTTGTCCACTCTCAAATTAACACATCGCCCCCCTATAATTCATGCCGACCTTGTTTAAAGCCACGATGTCTTGTATGTAAGGCGATGCGAGAAACACACAAAGCAACCAGCACACAATCCAAGTTTTCGATTAACATACGAGAAAACCTAACATGCAATTCCTCTAATGTGGTATACCTACTCGTATCCAACGTGTATTGTGTGCAGTACATCGGACAAACAGAAACACCATTTGGGATTCGCTTCAATAATCACAGAGCCCATGCGAAAACAGTTCCAAGTCTACCTCTATCAAAACATCTCAGTCTTCCTGACCATGCATTCGACAAACTATCAGTAACGCTCTTAGAGACGGGATTTAAATCAAATCGAGAACGTGAACAACGAGAGTCATACCTTATCCACCGATTTAACACCCTCGATAGAGGAATAAATGAGAATCCTGGTACACTTGCAGCAATTAAAGCATTAGAAAACAATAACGGCAATAATGAAAATAGTAACTGAGTTCACGGCACTGCAGCTGCGAAGGGAACTGGACAACTCAAAACAATTCCAAGTGTAACTACTCTTCCTAAGTGCAGCTGTCGTCTGTTTTCTGTTTTATTTTACTACCCAATCAGTTGTGCCATGCATGACATGCCCAACAGCAACCCTGTGCACAGCCGGGATTCCCCCACTGCACGCGTGACGCGTAATCCTTGAAGCGGGCAAGGAATTCGCATTGCGCCCGCTTACCAGCCTCTGCCGCAATACGCGGCACCCCTCTTTCTACGACGAAATGTTGACGGGGCGCCGAGTAGTTAAAGGCTTAAAACTTCCTAAAATGCCCGCTTACCAGCCTCTGCCGCAATACGTGGCACCCCTCTTTCTACGACGAAATGTTGACGGGGCTCCGAGTAGTTAAAGGCTTAGAACTTCCGAAAAAAGCTCTTGTTTGCCCCACACCTAAGGCCCCTGTATTTTTCAAAGAGAGCGCAAACCGTTGTACAAAAAGCGGAGGAGAATTTGCTCCCCGCCCTCTACGTCTCTCCTCACTCCGGCACGCGTTTCTGCTACCCTATTGGACCAGGCGCGACACGTGACCAATGAACCTTGTTGACCCCTCGTCAGGTTTGGCTCCGCCGGGCAGCGACGCCATGAGTGAGCGCACTGCATCTCGCTCCCACGTGTGTTGCCTTTAGCAAGGTGGCCTCGGATGCAGCGCAATGCCAACCTGCTGTGCCGTTGGTTGCTCCAGCAGCATTGCAAAAGGCGACAAGCTTTTTGTGGTTCCACCAGGGAAAAATAATGAGGAGCGGAGGGCGGTATGGCTGCATCGCATCGGCAAGAACAACTTCGATTGTCACCGAGGGAGGCGTAGCGAGGTAAGCACTCACTACAGAACTTCTTCGCGTAGACATGCCTCCGGAAGGCTTTCAGATAAAGCTCATCCTTGATTCAGGTTCATGTTAAACAAAAGCAGCTTGAAGTTTCCGTCGACGCTTTCTCGCACGATTTCAACCACGATGACAGCTCGATCGTTTTTAGCTTGCTCGAATATTCGAATACGGCCACAACATAATTACTGTTGAATGTTCGGCGTTCACGTTGCTTTCTAAATGGAACCATTTGCAGCGGAAGCAATTATGCTTCTCCAGAGATCAACCACGTCTTTGATCGTTTTTCCTTTTTTTTTTTTTCGCTCAAACTTTGATTACCTGTAGGCAAAATTTCGGCGTTTATTGTTTTATTGTGGTTTATTGCGTTCTCAGTTTGTATTCTTTCATATTTATCTCACTTTTGTGCACTTCCATGACCGAATTTTGTGCATGCGTGTACAGCTAATATAAGAGAGTGTATGGTAAATATAATGTTGTATAGTTGTTTATTTGTGAAATGCATAGATACTTTCGTTCAAATTTCGAACATACTTGCGAAGTTGTACACTTTCGATTAACAAAGAGAAAGGCACCTACAAAATGCAAGAAAATCATCTGGCTTTTGTGGCTGTTTGCATTTTTAACGTAAGAAGCAAAATATTTTGCTTCGGCAATATCACATCAGCAAAACTGCAAAAATGCGATAGAGGATGTCGGTATTTTTCAGAAACACTTCACGATGGATTAGTATGAGCCAGCAATTCTGGCACAAACTGGGATCAAGAAACTCAAGCCAAATGCGGTTCCTTCTATATTTGCGCATCGGCCTCTTCCGAAAGAGCGCAAGCCACCCCCAAAAGGGGGAATGAAACGGTTCCTGGTGAGGCCCCTTTGTAGTTTCTATTCCTCTCTTGTGTTGTGAATGCGATTATGTTTTGGGGTTTATATGACAATACAGTGTGTTTGGATCGCTGGCAGATAGCATAGTTGCTGCATTTATCTTTATGACCTGTGAACCTGATTAATTCGGCATCCAATTCTGTCTTACTGTGGCAGCAAACATCCCCACCCCTACACTGTACTTGCTAAACTCTTGCTTACAGCTGTATCCTTGGATGAGCCAGAAACGTCAGTGGAGAGGGCCCCGGATGCTGAACCAGTGGGCAGTTTATTTTGTGAGTTGACTGCGCTGTGATGACAAATGTTCGTGCCTTTAGACTGTGTACTTACGCAATTCATGCTTACAGCTGCCTCCTCGGACAACACAGCAACGTCAATAGACAGCGACCCTGAACCAGTGGGCAGCCCATTTTGTGAGTTAACTGCACTGTGATGGCAAATGTTCACGCCTCTAGCCTCTGTATTTACAATTCATGCTTACAGCTGCCTCCTGGGACCAGCCAGGAACGTCCACAAGGATGACCCCTCAACCAGTGGGCGGCTCATTTTGTGAGTTGATACCACTACGATGGCAACTGTTGTCACCGCTAGAGTCTCTACTTACACTCTGTATTTACACAATTCATGCTTACAGCTGCGTCCTGGGACCAGCCAGGAACGTCCACAAGGATGACCCCTCAACCAATGGGCGGCTCATTTTGTAAGTTGATACCACTACGACGACAACTGTTGTCACCTCTAGAGTCTCTACTTACACTCTGTACTTACACAAACCATGTTTACAGCTGCCGCATCGGATGACACAAACAGAATGGAGGCAAGCCAACATTTAAAAGCACCCCTTGAACCTTCAGTGGAAGAAGCACTAAGGATGCGAATAAAAGAACTGGAGCTGCAGCTACAAGCTAAGGAGCAGCAGCGGTTACTTGCTAACCGTAAAAAAAACCAGGCAGCTCTTGAAATGAAGACTCTAGAGTCTGGACTGAACGAGTTTTTGAACGCAGATCAGATGCGGAGGCTTAAAAAAAAGACAACGAGAGGCACACCATGGACAGAAAAAACTCTAAGAAAAGGACTGCAACTTAGATTAACCTGTGGAAAACGGGGCTATAAACTTGTGAGGGAAACAGGACAGCCTCTTCCAGCAGACCGCACGTTGCAGCACCATCTCCAAAGTTACAAGTTAAAGCCTGGTTTGCTTCATGACTTGATGCCGGCATTTGCTTTAAAGGTATGCTTTATTTCTTGCAATCCCCAAATCTTCTTATTTGTTGGCACATTTAATTTGCACTAGTTTGAAGCTGTTTTTGGTTAACACCTGCTTTTTTGTAGGTTGGGCAAATGGATCCAAAGGAACGGCATGCAACCTTGATGATAGATGAGATACAGCTAACACCTGGCCTGGCATATGACGCGTCCTCTGGAACAGTATTTGGAGCACCAACGGTACCTCTAGCCGACGGTACATTGCCTGATTGATGCCTTGCAACACATGCAATTGTGTTCATGCTTGGTGGGGTCAGCACCCGGTGAAAACAGGTTGTAGCATACCACCTCACAGGCAATTCCTTTCACGCAAAGACAATGAAGCAGATCATTGTGAACGTTATCACAGAGTGCGAAAAAGTTGGAATCCGTTTGCATGTTGTTGTGACGGACATGGCGGGAGGCAACCAGTCTCTTTGGAAGTTGTTCGGAATTGTAGTTGGAAAGCACAGCAAGCCGAAAGTTTCATGTGCTCACCCGTGTGACCCTAGCAGAAAGCTTTTTTTTATGCCAGATGTGCCACACTAGCTAAAAAATTTGCGTAATCACCTAACTCAAGGACAAGAGATTACGCTGACAGAAGACCTTGCCAAAAAGCTAAAACTTCCCGGCCGCACCGTGTCAGTCCAGCCAATTAAGCAGGTTGTAGAGGTTGATGCCAAGGCAGACCTTAAACTGGCACCCCATTTCAAGGAAGCATGCATGCAACCAGGACATTTTGAAAAGATGAAAGTGGGATTTGCTTTCAGTTTGTTTAACAACGACACAGCGGCTGCACTGCGCATGCTTGTAGAAGCAAAGGACGACGAAATTAATAACACAGATGCCTTAACCACAGCGTGGTTTGTTGAGACGGTGTTTAAATGGTTTAAATTAATGTCCTCAAGAACGACAAAGCTTGCCATCAGCCACTTCGATGAACAGCGGTACAAGGAGACCGTCACGTTTTTAAAAGGCATGATTGACCTTTTTAAAAAAATCGAAATCGGAACTGATGCCAAAAAATGTTGGAAGCCTATTCAAACGGGCATAGTGATGGCGACTACAACTATGTTGCATGTGCAGGAGCTGTTTTTGAATGACTTGGGGTTTGTCTATCTCTTGTTGAGCCGCTTCAGCACTGACGCTATTGAAAACCTGTTTTCCAACCTTGAGAGCAAAAAATCCTGTCCCAGGGGGATTGGAATTTCGGAGCGCCTTGAAGATTGCCACTCTGTCTTTGTTTTTGCGACCGAGTAAGGACGGAAGTTATTCTGATGCTGATGGCTTCATGCTTGCCGGAATCAACAGTGGGAAACACCAACATGACGGAGTAGATTCTGTTCACACTCCTGACGACATGCTGGATCTGGAAATTCTAGAGCAGGAGTCATTGACATACCTCGCTGGGTATGTTGTGAGGGGAGTCAAGAATGGTTTGCCCTGCCAAGAATGTCAAGCTGCACTGTCTGACAGCAGTAATGCTTGCAGGCTTCAGCAGTTAAAAAGCTTCACCAAACACAAAATGACGCTGGCTATTCCATCAGCGGCAGTGTTGCAGGTTGTTGAGTTTGCAGAGGCTTACGTCAGAAAAAATGAAGTGGACCTTCTCACAAACAAAGTCAGTGTACCAGCATTGCAGGAAAAAATAATAGCTTCTTTGTTCGCAGCCAATTCTTTCTCGCCATGCCATGAACTGCCCAAGAAGATTGTACAGTTGTTTTTGCGAACAAGGACGCAGATATTAGTAAAGAAGTCCAATGCTGAAGCGAAGAGGAAGCGACTGGCTTCGAAAAAGTCGGGCAGCAAGAGTGTTTCAATGAGAGATGCCGTTAAAAACGTGCACTAGTTTTGTTTATGTTTTTGCCTATTTCCTGTACACACTTAGAAATGTCACATTAGTAGACTTCGGTACCTTATGTGTATATTTGTGATCGAAAAAGAAGGTTTCTTTACAAATGTGAATGAGTTTTATTTATGCTTTTGCCTAGTGCTTGTATATACTTAGATATGTCCAATGTATATTTTACTTCAGTGCCTTATGTGTATACCTGCGATTAAAAACGAGGGTTCCTTTACTTAAAAGTGTGCAATGAGGGTTTCAATATTTTATGATATATTTGTGTATTGCTGCGAACCAGTGCATTTTGTGTTTTCTTTACGTCCGGGCGCCACTCTCGGTTGTCTGATCTGTGTTCAGACGGCGAGTTTTGTTCTGTTTTTTTTTGTATGCCTTACAGGCTATCTGATTTAATGAGAGTGTTTCACCCCTTTGTCACTTGACTTGAATGTTTTAATGAGAGATACCGTTACAAGTGTGCAATGGTTTTGTTTATGCTTTGCCTATTTCTTGTATACACGATGCAATGATGTGCATGTCTGTGATTGAAAAGGTTCCTCTACTTATAAGTGCGCAATGATTGTTTCAATATTTTATCGTGTATTTGTATACGTCTGCGAACGACACCTCTTGTATTGTTTGTGTTTGGCCACGCCCGGCTGTGTCACCTACGTTCAAAGCGGGTGTTTTCTTCTCTGATTCAGTGAGTGCAAGGTTTAACGAGCCGACGCAAAGCAGGGCGATGAGGCGCGCCGTAGTGGAGGGCTCCGGATTAAGTTTTTTTTCTCTTTCCTTCGCATGCTGTAGAGGCTATCTGATTTGATAGCGAAATTGTTTCGCCCTGTCGTCGCTCTACTGGAATGTTTTGCAGCGTTTGTGATCATTCGATGCTTCCCGCATTTTATTTGCGCACTCAATAAAATCTACCTTCATCCCACTAAACGTTTGTGGTATTTTATGGATGAATCGTTTACACACGTCCCATTATGGAAGCAGGCATGCATGTCCCAAATTTCAGTAAGGCTCTGTTGTTCCTGTACAAACTCGAGCTCTAAGAGCACTCATATTAACTTTTGAGGGGCTGTTCCACACTTATAAACCCAAGAAAAATTACACGAAGACCAGATTTTTCTATCTTATAAAGCAGGCAACAGATTAAATCGACCATGAGTAGTGCAAAGGCAGATTATAAACCCAAGAAAAATTACACAAAGGCCAGATTTTTCTATCTTGTGAAGCAGGCCCCAGATTAAATCGACGATGAGTACTGCAAAGGCAGATTGCGATAGGGCGGCATTTGGTACATTTGGTTCCCCTCAAAACGCGAGATGATAGCTAAGGCACTGGCTGATCGCACACTGTTGTTCTTACACAGTATTTGCGAGCACCGTTGTGCATTTACGCCAAGAATTGGCGCGTTTTAAGCAAGCACTTCAACTAGGGGCCTTACTTCAACGCGCCGTGCGACAAAACGAAACCGTCCGGCGGCGCGCTCCGCGTGAGTCGCTCCTTCATGGCGGCTGAGAGTGGCGGGCGAGGAGGAAACGGTGCGGGGAAGGGAGTTTGCGCTACCTTTGAAAAATACAGGGGCCTTACCCACACCGAACCGCCAGTGCCAGGAGGCGCCGTCTGGTCGGGAAGAACGCGTTAGTGAAAGGAAGCATACACAGACCGCTGACATCAGAAGGGTGAAGGGGGGAGAGATGAAGGGGGAAGTGGAAGGAAGAGTGGAGGGGGGGCGCCCGAGGGGAGTCCACCTTATATTCTTTTCTTTTTTTTTCTTTTTTTCTGTCTTTTTCCTCTTTCCTTTCCCTCTGATTTCAGATTGTATAAAGCTGAGCACCAACAAACTGTACCTTTAATCCTGATGAAGGCCAGACTCTAGGCCGAAACGTCGAAATAAACCACGTTGTGACCGCTCCGGAGGATCTACTGGACTATATATATATATGTGTATATATATATATATATATATATATATATATATGAGCAATAATATAAGTAATGAGCAATAAAAATGGTAAACCCTGACAGGTGACACATGGTGAAAAAATTTGACCCCTAAAAAGAAAGAAGACTTTTTGAAGTTCTTCAAACAGCCGTTTCCACTTGTATAACATGTTAAGTCAACTTTCTCTCCTACAGATGGTAAGATATCCATGAAATAGGCACGTAGCACTTAGCATTGAATTTATCAGAAAATGAAGCACCAATGCACACGATAGGTCTAAGCGACTCACCTGTATCGGTAGAGTCTTTTATACACTCCATAGCAGCTGGAACCAGGGGACTGAAGTACGTGCTGGAAGAAGTAAAAAACGGGAGCTTTAGAAGCATTTATTTATTAGGGGCGAAGCTCCTAAAGGTGTGGGTTTGTCCTTCTACTGTGACCAGTTTGTGACCACCTAGTTAATGGACGACTTAGCAGATGGCGCTAGTGTGTTTTAACCTTGTGGATGAAAATAAGATACGCTTACATGAATGTTCAATAGAATCATTATCATGAGCGAGTACAGACTATTTTACCTAAGGCATATGGGTGCCAACATCTTGGGGTGCTAAGTCAACGTTTTCTTGTTGTTGTTTTTTTGTATCTTGAGAAGTATATGCAGTAGACTCTCAGTAAACGGAACCTGATAAAAACGTAAAAGTGCGTTGCATTTAACAAGAGTTTCGTTTACTGAGAGGTGAATATGGGTGCAGAATACAAGCCTGAAACCAAACTTTGCAAAGGCAATAGTTCCGTTTAAGCAGTAGTTCCGTTTAACAGATTTCCATTTACTGAGAGTCTACTGTAATAAGGCAGTGGAACGTCGTATGCACTAACCTAACCGTTTTCATGCCTATGCATCTACCGTGACACTGTTCGTTTAGTTGTTAAAGATTCAAAATGCAAAGGTTAATAGAAAAAAAAGACAACCGACTAATAAATATATAAAACAGATTAAAACATGATAGGATAAGGTAGTTTCTCAACAAGTTCTTCATGAGCCAATGCGCAAAGTGAGCTGTCCAAGCTGTTCAAGATTTCAATAGTCAACGAAAAAAAGGAAAATTTAAAACAGTCAACATGTGTCCTGAAAAGAATAATGTCTAGTCTGTGTGGTAGTCTAGCAACACGTGCTTTTGTGGGTATAGAAGAATAGGGTGCCTGAATAGTGGATGTCGTGAGGATGACCTTGTGTAGTAAAAAAAATTACACATTCGCATTTGCACCTGTGTTCCAAGGTCTGAATTGATAAGGTGTGAGCATTTGGTAATCAACTAGCACAAGCTAGTTGATGTGAAATTATAAAATTGTTCATTTTTTATTTTGCTTTAATTCAATTCAGGAACTAAGAGAGCGCTAGGGTTTCAACAAACCTCTAGGCATTTTTATATATTCTTTATATTTCACATTATTTCGCAGTAAACTAAAACAAAAGAAAATGGCTCAAATACAGAGAAATCCTTAAATTGATTGCAAGCATCACACATGATATATTAACTTAATAAATTTTTAAAGCACTAGCTGCTTATATTTAGGCCATTTTGCCCACACGAAGGTCTCAGTGAATGCTCTGTTGAAACTGGTTCTTTCAGAATTCAATGTAGTTCTTCTTTGCTTTTAAACAGTTAACTAAACCTAACACAACATCCCTTTGCTAAAAAAGAAACCTTTTACTATCTATAGTTCTGAGAAGGAGGAGTGAAGAATTGCTGATGAAAAAGTACACCGACGAAAGAACATAGGCACTGACAGGAAAAGCTGCTCACCTGACTCCAAAGGACTCCATCCCTTTCGCATTCTCTGCAGTACCCAAACTTTGTTTGAGTAGGCCTGTGAAAAAAATGTTGTGAAAGTAACTATATATCACGAGGTTATCAAGTAATTTAATGCCATTCATTTCTTTTTTTTTTTTAATGCAGCGAGCACAATAGTTACAAAGACGCCCACATTGAATGCGAAAGCATGACGTGTATGGGTGTGGCAACTATATATTGATGATCCACTGCGGTGGTCTAATAGCTAACGCACACGGCTGCCGACCCGCAGGTCACAGGATCAAATCCCCGGCGGCAGCCGCTGCATTTTCAATGGAGGCAGAAATTCTTGAGGCCTGTATGCTTAGATTTAGGTGCACGTTAAAGAACACTAGGTGGTCAAAATTTCCAGAACCCTTCACTACAGCCTCTCTCATAATCATATGGTGGTTTTGGGACGTGAAGTCCTCCAAAAAAGAAAAAGAAAGCTACTGATTCCGTTACTAGACCAAAGTTTATTATATGACATGACACGATGTCATGACATGATGCATGTGACGATATCATAACATCATCAAGATGGTGGAAGGGTTACGGAAGGAATAACCGACAGCCACTAGATTGTGGCCGAAGCCACAAGGAACTGCATTGGTACGAATTTCCTTCTAGCTTTTGCTACAATCTGGCGACTGCAATCTGGCTACAATCTAGCTTTGGATACAATCGAACATTCACAGAAAAAACACAATGATAGACCTAGCCTACTCACTCCAAAGGTCCATAGCAGACTGTCCACCATCTGCAGTTGTCAGATACATGACATTGCGCATGACCTCTGAGTTCAGGCGGTTCGAATCTTTGACAACTAGCTGGATAGCAGACAGAAGCAGTTGCACCAAATTCAAGCACTGTCCCAGCCTGAATTTCTCCATCCAGATGTCGACTTCCATGCTGTATCCCTCCAAAACGTTCAGGTTGCAGAGAAGCTGGTAAAAGGATGGAAAGATAGCATTAATTTTGTATGACTGCTGACCCTGATAAGCAATCAAGGTCAATTTTATGACTCAAATCATTTTGCAAGGCGCCCATGAAAAGCCAGATGCATCAGTAGCATCTCACTCATACTTCACACAGAGAAAGCAGATGCAAAGCATAGAACGAGAATAAATATAGTTCCAAATAAGTACACACCAGTGAAAACAACACGCCTACATTCTAACTTAGAGTGGACAGAGAAACATAACATAGTTGAATGCTTTTACAAGAGACACAGATGTAATAGTCAATTGGGTATAAAAAACACCATCGTGCCTACATTAAAACAGGGGTGCAAATGCAAAAATAGGATTTGAAGCAACTTTTGGATAAGAAAAATGCTGCTTTTGGAGCAGGAAAAATTTTAATTTGTAGAAGGTTATGGAAAAGAAAGATTTTTCTTTCTTTTTTTTTTGTAAGCCCCAAATCTAAAATCTGGAGCAGTAACATGAAGAACGCTCACATTTAGAGCCGATAACGAAAAGATGGCTAACTATTCAACATCAGCTAACTTGTGCAGAGTGCAAGTAAGGTCTGCTACTTCACCGAAGGCAGCGACTCATCTTACACTGCAAACAATGAAGCAGGCGCTGGCATTTGCATTGCCTGTCAAATCATTTGACAGACAAATGCAACCGTGGCAAATGCTACTGCGGGCCTGCCAAGCTGGCAACCTCAAAATTCGGAAGATTTATAGAGCCGGGGTGAGTAGGGGTGGTGAAAAAAAAGGAAACCGGCATACATTTTTCGGCTGCAGAAATGCCACACGCAGCTCTCAATGATTGGCAGTAGTATTTTTTTTAGGTGTCAGCAATCACACTACTAGTACATGTAATTATGTAAGCCATGCATACATGTTTAATTAAGGAAGAAAACGTGCTGTTTCCTGTGACAGCTCATGATAGTAACCCCTTCCCGATCTCCATTTGATTTTTCGCAAGACAACAAATACACTGCCGTGAAATAGAAAAAAATGAAAAGTATTCTACACGCGATAGAGCAAGATGAGAAAATTTTAGAATCACTGTTTTTTTTTGGCGCGGCAGTGTTAGGTCTCTTTATCGAGATATTTATGGCTGTTCCTGTGCAATTGGAATGATCACTCGAAATTCGAGAGTCTCTTGGGCAAATTGAGACAGCTGGCTGGCAGGTTGAACGGCTAATATTTCCATCAAATACAACAGCGGCCCGCTGTAGACATTTCATTATGAGGAGCTTCTCTTTTAATTTTCAAATGTCCGTATCGAGCAGCATTGCAACCAGCTGCTGAAAAAATAAGTTTACGGGCGTCAAACATAAAGCACTCCTACAACTTTCCAGCACATCTGGGTTGCATTAGATGTTCAAGTTCAAAACAGCAGATGGCCAATGTGGCTACTATTTCTCACTAAAGTTATCGTAAATGAGAAAAATTTGAGGCTGGTTGGCCAGTAAGAGGCAGCATATTGTAATTCCAACAATTTTCGTAGTTTTGGCACACCCCTGCATAGAAGACAAGAACTGCTCTATGGTGAGTCTCCAATAAAGGGCTTCACAGGTGGCAATAACTTAAGTCAGCATACTAATTGCTTAGAAGCTTTACTAAAATTACTAAGAAGCTTTGCCCAAGGAGCTGCAGTCTAAATTATGGCAAAGGGGCACACTTCTGTAGGTATCAAACAAACATACTTGGATGAAGTTTGCTGTATTTAAAGAATATAGTTGAAATCTACCTAATTGTTGGGAGAAGATTTTACAGGCACACAAGGTTGCATCAATGTGTTCTATCACTTCATGGGAATATTACCAATTTCTGTAGCAGCTGCATTAGGTTATCACCGCAACAGTTTGGTCACCTACAAAGGGAAATAAATTTGCAGTTTTCACCTTCAGAAAGCAGCACCGAAAGCACACTTATAAGCAAAACCTTTCGGAAATCAGAAGGAGGTCAATATTGATGCCTTTTTCAGACTGCTGCCCCCAAGCATGTCAACTGAAAATGAAAAGTTGAGTCTTCGACAAGGTAACGAATATAGAGTATAACGACAAGATAACAAACGATAATGTCACAGTACCTTTGAGATGAGTGATGCCGCAGATTTTCCAATGACACCCTCCTTACGACGCGCAAACAGCTCAAGGAGGTGGCAGAACGGTGACTTCTGCTCAGCATCCTGCAATATGCAAATACATCCACAGAAGAATGTTCGTGACGATGCTATTTGAGTTGTAGCCAAGTAAAAAACAAAGGATGAAAGCAAAGATAGAAAGCAATGACTTATAACGCAAGAATAAGAAGCAGCTTAGGCTTCGTGCCATCATGTGATAGTAACAAACCCATTCTCTCCAAGGCTGTCGGCCGACATGAACATGACTGCTGTTCTATACTGAAACCTCATTATGGTGAACCCGGATATAACGAAATACTGGTTATAACGAAGTAAATAAAAAGCCTTGCAATAGATACAGTGTTAGGAATAGACATATATAACAAATTTTTCGATATAATTAACTTATTTTTGTGTAACATGCAACTTTGTTATATTGAGGTTTCAGTGTATTACATGCACCATATGAAAATTGTAGGGTTTACTTCCCACAAACGACAAGATGTCTTTTTGTCAGATTCCAATTTTCTTCAACTCATAATTATTATAGTTATCGCAGACCAGCACAGAAACGGTACACATAAGAGACAATACAACACATGCGCTGACTTCCAGCATAATTAATTAGCACTGCCCTTCAGCAAACATATTATGAACAACACCTCTGGTTTCAGGGGTTCTCTACGAAAAGCAAGTTCCTTTGGGGACAGTGGGGGGGCAGGTAGGTCGGAAATTGTGCTTTGTGTTTTTACTGCATTTTACACTCTAGGGAGAGCCAAAGGAGGGGAGCAGCGGAAAATTTGGGATAGAGGCTTCTTCCTACCGCCCTGCTCCCCCTGGCACCACACCTGCCTTGCGCTTTCTTACTGCTTCATTATCTGGTGGCTCCATTAGAATTTGTCTAAAAAAAGTAAGCACCTTGATCGGTTTCCCTTCTTTAATTCATTGCACTCTTCGAGAGTTCTATATGATGACCTAAATTTGAAAAACGATGTAATACACAAAAATTGATGATATGTGGGGTTTAACGTCCCAAAACCACTATATGATTATGAGAGACACCGTAGTGGAGGGCTCCGGAAATTTCGACCCCCTGGAGTTCTTTAACGTGCATCTAAAACTGAGCACACGGACCTTCGACATTTTCGCCTCCATCGAAAATGCTGCCGCAGCCGGGATTCGATCCCACAACCTACGGGTCAGCAGTCGAGTACCTTAGCCACTAGACAACCATGGCTGGCCTAACATACAAAAATTATATAATATTGTTACGGAGCTCGCAAACACACGGAAGAGAGAAATGAGCGTATTTCCTATATTTACATGCCAAAGTCGCGCTTCAGAGCTGCCAGTCTCTCGCGCCGCGAGTCCACTTCTTTTTCATCGAACTGTTGTCCACGACGGTAGAGCCATGCCCACTGCCTCGTAATATCACCCCCGGCGAACAAAGCGCCGTCACGGCGCCCCTAAGTCAATCAGGACTGGCAGTATAGTAGGGCTTTAGGCGCGACACATGAACAACATCAGTAGATGGTGTAGCAGAGGATGAGTGCGGTTGAACGGGAGTGATGAGGTAGTCGACGTCGGTGACCTTGCGGAGAACTTTGTAGGGTCCTGTGTATCGTGGGAGGAGCTTCTCGCACAAACCTTCACGTCGATACGGCGTCCAGAGTAGGACAAGAGAGTCATCAGGGTAGTCAACGTCGCGGTGCGAGTCATCGTAGCGGACTTTTTGTGCGGCCTGAGAAGCACTGAGCCGAGTGTGCGCGATTTGGCGAGCGACGCGGGCTCGAGAAGCAGCGTCCTGCGCATAGACCGTTGGTTGGATAGTAGCAGAAGGAAGGAGTGTGTCGAATGGCAACGCAGGGTTGCAGCCGTACAAAAGAAAGAATGGAGAGTAGCCGGCGGTGTCATGTCTTGACGAATTATATGCAAATGTAACGTAGGGGAGCATTGCGTCCCAGTCACGGTGGTCAGCAGAGACGTACATAGACAACATGTCTGTAAGAGTTCGGTTGAGACG
Organism: Rhipicephalus microplus; assembly: GCF_043290135.1. Taxonomy (NCBI): domain Eukaryota; kingdom Metazoa; phylum Arthropoda; class Arachnida; order Ixodida; family Ixodidae; genus Rhipicephalus; species Rhipicephalus microplus. The sequence continues at coordinate 40,910,207 of NC_134704.1, read as the reverse complement.
CTCCGTGAGACCGTTAGTCTGGGGATGGTAGGCAGTAGTAAGGTGATGTTCGGTAGAGCAGCTCCGGAGGATTTCGTCGATAACTTTTGCGAGGAAGCAGCGGCCCCGATCCGTCAAAAGCTGGCGCGGAGCTCCATGCCGCAGAATGACGTCATTTAGGAGAAAGTCTGCGACGTCTGTAGCGCAGCTAGTTGGCAATGCACGAGTTATCGCGTATCTGGTCGCATAGTCGGTTGCGACAGCGATCCACTTGTTGCCTGACACGGACGTCGGGAAAGGTCCGAGCAAGTCGAGGCCGATGCGGAAGAATGGTTCCGGGGGAATGTCGATAGGTTGGAGCAGGCCAGCCGGACGGAGAGCAGGACGTTTCCGACGCTGGCAGCGCTCGCAAGCAGCGACATAACGGCGCACAAATTTATACATGCCAGGCCAAAAGAACCGTTGCCGCACGCGGTGATAGGTGCGTGAAAAACCCAGGTGTCCCGCCGTCGGTGCGTCATGCAGATGTTGAAGAATAGTGGCACGCATGTGTTGGGGAATAACTAACAAATATTCCGGGCCATCAGACTTCATGTTGCGACGATACAGAATGTCGTTGCGAAGGACATATTGACGGAGAGAAGGGTCGGAATGTCCTGAAGATACTCGCTGAATGACCTTCTTGAGGGTTGCGTCCCGGCGCTGCTCTGTGCCGATGTCGTGCAAATCAGATATGGCGAGCACACAAGAATCGCCTTCATGGACAGCGAGGCTAGTAGGGTCCACCGGATAACGCGAGAGACAATCAGCATCTTGGTGCAACCTGCCCGACTTATAAATTACGTCGAAGTTATACTCCTGGAGACGTAGAGCCCAGCGACCTAGGCGGCCAGTTGGGTCCTTGAGCGACGACAGCCAACACAGAGCGTGGTGGTCCGTAATAACTGAAAACTCGCGGCCATACAAGTAGGGGCGAAATTTCGCTACAGCCCAGACCAACGCAAGACACTCGCGCTCTGTTATCGAATAGTTTCGCTCAGATGTGGAGAGAAGGCGGCTGGCATACGCAATAACACGCGTTTGGCCTCCCTGGTGTTGAGCGAGGACGGCGCCGATTCCGTGAGCACTGGCGTCTGTGCGTACTTCAGTCGTCGCAGACGGGTCAAAGTGAGCCAGTATTGGTGGTGAAATGAGCAGGTCGATCAGTGTGGAAAACGCAGCTGCTTGGTCTTGGCCCCACGAGAAGGGCACGTTCTTTTTGAGAAGATCAGTTAGTGGTCGTGCAATTGTAGCGAAATCGCGTATAAAGCGGCGGAAGTACGAGCATAAGCCCACAAAACTCCGAACATCTTTGGTTGAAGAAGGCAGAGGGAAATTCTTGACAGCGCTAATCTTGTCAGGGTCAGGTCGGACGCCAGCAGCACTTACAAGATGACCAAGGATCGTGATTTGTTGTCGGCCGAAATTGCACTTTTTCGAGTTCAGCTGGAGTCCTGCTCGACGAAAAACGGCTAAAATGGTCGACAAACGAGTTAAGTGAGTTTCAAATGTTGGGGAAAAAACAATCACATCGTCGAGGTAGCAAAGACAGATGGACCATTTATAACCACGAAGAAGAGAGTCCATCATGCGTTCGAACGTTGCCGGGGCGTTGCACAGCCCAAAAGGCATAACCTTGAACTGATAAAGGCCGTCCGGTGTGATGAAGGCAGTCTTTTCTCGGTCTAAGTCGTCGACAGAAATTTGCCAGTAGCCCGAACGCAGATCAATAGATGAGAAGTATCGCGCGCCATGAAGGCAATCAAGGGCGTCGTCGATTCGTGGCAGCGGATATACGTCTTTGCGGGTTATCTTGTTCAAGGCACGGTAGTCAACGCAAAATCTCCAGCTGCCATCCTTCTTTTTCACTAAAACAACAGGTGACGCCCATGGACTTGAAGAGGCCTCTATGACTCCTTTGGAGAGCATTTTCTCGACTTCTCGTTGTATGACCTGGCGTTCGGACTGGGAAACACGATACGGTCGCCGTCTAACAGGATTAGCATCGCCGGTATGTATTTGATGACGCACGAAGGACGTTTGACCTAAAGGGCGGTCATCGAAGTCGAAAATATCTCGGTAGGTAGTCAGAACGTGGTGAAGTTGCGCCAACTGACAGGGCAGAAGATCAGGGGCGATCATCATCGTGATTTCGTCGCTAGGTGCGTTTGCTCGGCTGGCTGCAGTATGGGACGAACAGTCTTCAGGGTCCAATGCCACGATGCTACATGCATCAAGTGGGGAAACGTGGGCTAACGAAATGCCTTGCGGGAGAACTTGGGTCGAACTACTGAAGTTAAGGAGCGGAAGCTGAACGTAGTTGTCCACAATAGTCACGATTGTATGCGGCACAGCAACACTTCGAGCCAAGAGCACATCCACCAATGGAGACACTATGTAGTCACCGTCAGGAAGAGCTGGTGATATCGTTAAGGCAACACACGTGGTGGCTTGCGGTGACAGCCGAACATAATCAACAGCGCACAAGCGGTGTGACGGTGAGGACGGCACAGGTCCAAGTCGAGGCAGTTCAAGTTGAAGAACGCCGGTTGCACAGTCGATGAGAGCAGCATGGGTGGACAAGAAATCTAAACCAAGAATTAGGTCATTTGGGCACTGCTCAATAACTGCAAAGAGAACAGATGTGGGGTGATCGGCGATAGTGATGCGTGCTGTGCACATTCCTGTGATGGCAAGACTTCTTCCGTCGGCGACACGAATAACGCCAGGGGCAGCCGGTGTGAGCACTTTCTTCAGGCGGCGACGAAGTCGGGCACTCATCACAGAAATATGCGCCCCAGTGTCAACAAGTGCAGAAACAGTCAGGCCGTCAACGTCGACGTCGATCAAATTTCGTCGTGTCGGCAGTACAAGGAGAGGATTTGAGGTCGGTACCGAGGATGCAGCTTCACCTCCAAGAGCTGCACCGCTTAGTTTCCCTGGTGAGAATTGAGCGGGGAGGTCGGGCGTCGTCGTAGAGGAGAAGGGGACGACGGGCGACGTCCTGGCGGCGAACGAGACTGGTGACGTCGAGGCGACGGTGAGCGGCTGTGCTGCGTATCAGGGGCATCGCAGGCGTAGGAATCGACGGGCAGAGGCCGGCGGTAGTTGTCGGCGATCGGCTCAGGAGGTTGGAAACGACGGTAGCTATCGGTGCGGCGAGCAGTGTTATACTGGTTTCGGGACGAAGACCAATGGTTGTGGCAATACCGTGCGACGTGACCTATGCGGCGGCAGTTAAAGCAGATCGGCCGATCATCCGCAGTTCTCCATTCGGCCGGATTGCGAGAGCGTGGATAAGACCTTTCTTGGGGTGGTGACCTGGGGCGAGGCGGCGACCTTGAACGGAAGCCAATTGGTCGAGACTGAGCAACGGCGCAGACATCGAAGCCCAAATTGCTCAGTTCTTCCCGCACAATCGACTGTACCAAGCAAACCTGAGGTACTTGCAAATCGACGTGGCCGTTGGCGGGAAGAGTAGGTGTAATTGCTTCGATTTCCCGCCGGACAATTCGCGTAATTTCAGACGCTGGTGAAGACTGCCGATGGGAGGACAGTCCATCTTCGCAGGAGGACGTCGCTGCGGTGTTCGGCAGTCGAGTAAATGATCTTGAAATCCGCCTGCTTTTGGCCAGTTCAAAACGCCGGCATTCCTCAATAATTTCGTCGACGGTCGCACAGTTCCGGCACATTAGCAGGTTGAACGCGTCGTCCGCTATGCCCTTGAGGACGTGGCCAACCTTGTCAGACTCCGACATGTCGTTGTCAACTTTACGGCATAGAGCCAGCACGTCCTGTATATATGAGATATACGGCTCTGTGGACGTCTGAGCACGTATAGACAACTCCTTCTTTGCAGCCGCCTTTCGACCGATGGGCTTCCCAAATAAGTCGCGAAGCTTTTCCTTGAAGGTGTCCCAACTGCCGATCTCCTCCTCATGGTTCTCGTACCAGACTTTGGCCGTGCCTTTCAGGTAAAACAGCACATTGGCCAGCATAAGAGTCGGATCATACCGGTTGAGAGCACTGGTGCGTTCGTAGTCGGCTATCCAGTCGTCGACATCAACTTGGTCCGTACCGCAGAACGTTCCAGGATGCTTCGGATGCGTCAGCACGTACGTGGGTGGGGGTGGGGCCAGTGGAGGCGTTGCCGTGGATGGTGCGGGCGTCGCCGAGGCCGATGGAGAGGTGGCCGTGGGATCAGTCCCGTGTTCCATCACGGAAACTCCGATTTGACGACCACTGCGGAGCTCCGTTGTATGGCGCTTCGTTACCCAGCACTCCCACCAATTTGTTACGGAGCTCGCAAACACACGGAAGAGAGAAATGAGCGTATTTCCTATATTTACATGCCAAAGTCGCGCTTCAGAGCTGCCAGTCTCTCGCGCCGCGAGTCCACTTCTTTTTCATCGAACTGTTGTCCACGACGGTAGAGCCATGCCCACTGCCTCGTAATAATATATAATATACGTCAACATGTCGTCATGTAAAAAAAGTAAGCGCAAAAATAAAAAAAAACAATGAACATGTGGCACACAACGAAACGCAGGAAGCTGCTTACACTGGTCATGAGGGCTTCGGAAGCCGGGCAGGCTTCGAGCACGAGACCGATGGCCCTCAGTTGCAGGCACTGGTCCTCGGCCTGGGTATCAAGTGAATCCGTCTCAACACCCGCAAGCTGGCACAGAACCTTCCAGTCGTACTCGGCATGGTGGTCTCGGGAAAACGGTCTATACAAGTCTAGCACATCCAAAATGCTCGCGCAGTACGCAGAACAGTCAGACAGAGCTGCAATAAACCAAAAGTGCATGTCTGTCAAGTCAACAATGCCTTTCTTACAGTGAAACTTTTGTAAAGTAAGAAAAATATGAAGTGTACCCTGAAATACATGCACAGCTAGTTCATCCTTTAGCTACACATTCGAGGAAAAAACACAGCCTGAACTGTAGGAATTTTCACTCAGAAAGTACAACATGCAGTGAACGAGACTTCTTTCGGTCAGGGCGGTAAATGAAAGGCATATAACCACACTGAGGCATTATAAGGAATGAATCAAGTTCCGAAAAAGATTTTACAGCCAACTAAAATAAGTCAGAACCCTTGGTGCAGCCACACAACCTTTCATAAAAATAAAGGATATCAATTTCACCACACCACTGCACCACTACAACTGCAGAATCTTGATGCTGTAACGCTCAAGCAGGGTGTCACAACAAAATATGTGAATAAAATTGCATTTGGTGAGTACGTTTTAAAAACGTATCTGTGAGCAATGTGCCACGAGCATGCTTTTCTTGAAGTGGGGTACTGTTAAGAGCCAGTGCTCGGCGAGTCTTTACACATCACCTGCTTTGTTTGAATCTTAACTAACCGACGACACTAAATTATAAAGCCCTCAAGAATCAAGATACACGGGCATTGCAAAATCTCACATGGGCCTTCGGTCTGTGGCTCTTTTGACGTAGCTTTTGTCACCACATTGCAGTACTCCTTGACAAGGTCTGCTGTAGGTGGCACATTCTGAGTAAAAAGAGAAATAAAGCCAGGCACACATATACTATACACCACAATGTTCCTTTGCCTAGCATTTTCTGTAGTTATATATGCATAGTGAGCTTATTGAGCACTCTATGCTGTGAATATTCTACAACATGCGTCTTTGTCAGTTAAAACTACACAAGTGGTAGCAAAGTCCTAACAGTGATAGTAAACAATGATCAGTAGTTCACATAACATCACAATAACCTACTATGTTAGAGCTAAACAAAACAGCCAATGCTACTACGAGTACTCGTAAGTGACTTTGTTTCCTCTAGGGTAAGCATAGCACTAAAAAAGCCAGTGCACATCACCCAACAATTAGACTAGGTTGGACAAAGCAACTTGTGTAGCAAGACTGACATCACATCCGATGAATAATGAAATTTATGCACAGTGAAATTATAAAAGAGCCCTAAAAATTGATCACCATGGTTACCCACTTTTGCTGATAAGTAAAATCTCAGACAAACAGATAGTAGTGATTTGTCACTCACTTTCCAGACGTCCTGGCACAGTATACGGCGCAGCTTTGCCTTCATTCCTGCGCTCACAGATGACTTTGCACTTTCAGCATGGTGAAGAGCGCTTTGGACTTTTCGTAGCGACGCGGCCACAAAACGCATGTGCGCAAGCCTCAGTTGGACGTTATTCTCCTCCGTCTGGTGAAAAAAGGAAGATGTGAAGAATTGGATCGAATTAGGATGGCAAAACCTGAATGTCAGTCAAAATATTTCTGTACAAAACCACCCTTGATCCCTGATCTCAAAGAAGTGCCAACACTAAAAAACTTGTGTTTCATTTATTTAATATTTTTAAATTTCTGCCAACTCTACAATGGCGCTATGAAAACATTAGTTTATACACGCCACAAATGTTTCATTAAAAAACCATATAATTGATGGTGTAAAGCAAAAGTCAGTAACTTGGAAAATGAGCTTGTGCTAGCATCTCTAAATACAAAAGCATGCAAAAAAAAGTAATCTATCGCTACCAGAATATTGATAGACCAGCCTGCTACATTTGCCTTATGATTACACTATTGTAGATGAAGCTCTCTGCATTGCATTCTCGCCAGATATTGGTTTTAATGTGTGCATGCTAGCATTACCTGAAAACTTCGAGCTTCAGCGACGCTTTTGGCAATGCTCAGAAGAGAAAAATACAGAATAAGCCTGCAGACTTTCTCTGGGACATTTTCAGCCATTGCCCACAATGTAGAATCCAGGTCTTGAACTTCCACAACCTGCACATAGTGGAACATCACGTGCACTCACTTCAGCCGTCACGAGTTATGACATTGAATTTGTAGCTTCTCTAGCCAAACGAACAGAAAAAGAAGAGAGAAGCTTATACAGCCAAAAAGCACCTCGTTTGCATTCTCAACAGGCTTTTTGATATGAAACATTTAGGAAAGCATCGCTGAAAATTGCAAGAAGCATCATTTCACTCTAAACAGTTTGTTGCAAATTCTATAACAATCTTTTTCAAAAGTTTGCTATGGCAAACCCCGATCCAGGATTGATTAAAAGTTTTAAAAAGTTTAGGTTTCCCAAAATATGAAAGATAGAGGGGGACTACAAGCTTGCTCAGAAACATTCTAATTGATTAACGAGCATCACTAAATGGTGTGACATATCGTACATCTAAGCTTTTTTTGCACGAGTCTGCTAAAGTTCTACAAAGAGGGTGAAAAGAAAATTTTTAAATGAAACTGAACATGAATCGAATGAACGCAGAGGAACACTGCTATCACATTCCCTTATATTGCACTCTCCTGGCTGATACATTGTCTTCAGCCAGTCCCAACATAAACCCCATAGAATCCAATGCAGTGGGAACCCCGCTGTTACATCAAGCTCCTCTATAACGTTTTTCTCTTGTGTTGTCCAAATAAATTTAAAGCCATATGACAGTTACACAGACGAAAAACGCAATGGCTACGGAACAAGATCACCTCGGCCTCTGCCTTACTCGAGTGTAGAGCTTGATGAGCTTCTCAGCTGTGGCAGCTGTGGCGAACGTCAAAATGGGCTTCCAGCCATGAAGGTAGTGACCGATCTGATCGGGGGCCACCTTCAGCAATTCCACGACAAAGGAAGAACATCGTTCGTGCTCGTACGGGTGCTCCATCTTCAGCAAAATGGAAGTGATCACAAAGTTCATGTTCCTGGTAAAAAAAAAATACCAAGTGACATCAACAGCGCGCTAAAATGTTCTTCACTGCAACTCAGATCTCACCAAACTATTCTCAACCACTTGCCAAACATGCAGGTAGAATGGACGCGAAGTGCTTCTAATTTTCATTTTGGCCACTCTTCATGCGTTACAACTTGCTAATCTTATAGAAGTGTATCATAAATATACACCAGTACTTGCAATTAGTTTCATTGTCAACTACTCATAACATTGTGATGTAGAATCTCTTCTTATTTTCTGCACCTATAGTTGGCTATCACAATGTAACGCAGCAACATTTCTATCTCAAGGACAGATGCACGTAAGCCCGTACCAATGGCTTTGCCCTCTTTACTGAAGCCATGAACCACACGGCCTTTGACCCTGCCTTTGGAAAACATGGCCGTCAACATGTGCAGGACTATACATTTAGTTCTGGACGAGAGATTACCACTATGTAATATACAGGCAAACTGTAACATATTACCTTTAAAGGGTCTCAAACTAAGTACCCCTAGCAGTCAGAACAGGAAAACACTCAACACTTTTTTACTCACTGCCTCGACTGTCCCATTTTAGGGTCACGAAACAGTATGCCATATTTGTGTGAGCAGCACACGGCAGTCAGGAAATTGTACGCAGTGCTCTGGACCAACTCCACATCTTCTTTAGATGCTTCCTGAACAGAAAGACAAAAATGAAACGTACAATAGTCTTGCCGCATTCATGTGAAGTACTTGACAATCTCTAAACAAGGGAAATATAGAAGCCATCCTCAAACAACACTGCTTATACCTTCCATTTGTCCCAAGGCTGAAGTACAATAAGTCGGCCAAATTCAACGCCGTTCAGCTTGGCCCTTTCGGGCAAGCATTCTGACTACCAGTATAAAATTTTTAAATATTTTATCTAGAGCACAGAGCAGGCGCAGAGAGTATTAGAGCTATTTTTTGGCCTGTTTAACAATTGCAAACAGTTAGGATAATTAAGGAAAGATGCGAGACGAAAAAGACAAGTTTTTTTTTTCATATTTACATATTTTTCATTTTTATTTGCTTTCACAAGTTTTGTTTTTCTACTTTCACGACAAAAAATACTGAAAATCGTAATTAAACTAGAAGTAGGTTAAAATCGCTTTTAAAAAACACAAGGTGGCTACTCAAAACTAAAAAGAGCTCATTGTCTAGAGTCCCCTTGAAATTGTCGCCTGGCTGCTTGCCATTGCATTTTGCACGAGGAGTTCACTAAAGCCGTTTGCTCAAAATAACCGTGACTGCCAAGCCCTCATGACGAAAGAAATCATCTTAAAGAACATATCTTTTCCTTATAGACGAGCTTTCACTAATATACCTGCAAAATGAGTTCTTGCTCAAGTTCCATTTTTTGGCAACTTCTTGAATTTGGACATCTTATTTTCGGTCTTTTCTTATAACCCGATCAAGATTAAATTTCGCCCACACAGGTATTCCTTAACATGTGAAGGATGCAAGTACCTCCTTAAAAACTTGATATCGCCTGGATAGTTCTCACAAACCGAAAGTAAGCAATTAGTATGAATTGAAGATTCCAAGAATTCTCACATTACAATTTTTCTTGTCCATTAAAATGTCTTATATGCACTTTCTTGGTAGTTATTGGCATTCTACAGTGAGTGTGAAGCAATACGAGCCATTAATGGCTCAGAACCATAAAAGTTTAGTGGAGCAAAATATTTGTCCAAAACGAACTATACTCTATACATTGCCATGGCACAACATGAAAATTCTGTAACTTACTATAAAACTAATTATACATTTGAAATCAGCATAAAAGTCTATATATACAGCAAGAATGTTATTGCCCTAGGCTACAGATTAGTGCAACTTTCTTTTTGAATCCCATCACCCCTTAATTCACTGTTATCATCTGTATTGCGATAAAGCATTTCTCCACTGAAATACAAAAAATTAAAAATTTATCTGATCACAGTCACTTTTCAAGCTTGAACATCACATCAGAGGCCATTCCAAACTTTGCTCATGGCATTTTGCAAAGTTTGTCACCTAAAATAGTAATTTATGATTGTTTCCTTCAGAAAGCGTTCACTTGAAAATGACCCAAATATTATACACAGTGTTGTAGAAGCCACACAACACAACAAAGTAATGATATGCAAATGCTCTTCCCAATGTTGTACGAGCTCCAGAAAGTCAGTGCAATAGCCTCCAATTTAACTCAGTTGCATGCCGACTTAAAAAAAAATACACAATAGCATACGTAATGGGAATAGCTGCAGCCAATAATACAAACTGAGCCAAACACTGCGCAAGAGCGGCACTTACCAGCACTGCTTCAGGATCTTCTTTTTCGGTACCTCGTATGGCCTTAAACTTGTTCCATTTACCGTGGATCGACCATGGCTTTGGCCCTTCCCAGCTGAGCAATTGGGTGACATACTTCAGGGACTTGTCATTCAACATTTTCAACTTTATGGTCTTGGTAAAAGAGGTGGTCTCCACAACCTTGGAAAGTGGCACGAAGTGTGAAAACCTGTTAGATGCATATTCTTGGAACAAAATATCTAACAACGAACTTAGACCTGCAAAGAACTTAAGTTTATGCATGAAACTCGCTTTGTAAGCCCTGTAGAAAGTTAGTGTATGTACAGGGCATTAGATACCAGCTTCAAAAAGACTTAGCTACAATGCCACTGCAAGTGATGTAAATGTCAACTCAATCCTATTCTTTACTGCAAATAAACCACTAAGTTTGTACAAGTGAGCTTTTCTTTTTCTTCTATATTTAGGCTATGATGCTATGACTCTGAACTTATCAATTTTGCATGTGCCTGCAAACGTACTTACACTTATTTGGACAAAAAGAAACACTAATAATAATAAATGGTTAACTGCTACTGAACAACAATATAGGCCATAACATATGCTCTCGGCTCATATTTCTGCATTCAGCATGAACAGTTAACTATGCACAGCATAAATCTCTGACATGAAGGCATTGTTTGAAAATAATTGTGTCCACTTACCTTAGCCTGAAATGTTGACAGAAAGCTGCATATGAATGATGCGCGGTCGTACAGTAGACCAGGAAATATGCTGTTTATCAATCCTGGAATTTAACATTCACAATGAATGAAGCAGCTAGAAACAGAACATAAAAGACTAAAGCAGGACTGCTGAATGTATCAATCATTGTGATTCTTCCTCTCTACAATTGTTGTTATCCATCTAATCTGTATTCACAGCAATGGGCCACAGTGTTTGTGGATCCTTCTAGAGGATCTCTAAACAATCCAAATTACACTTTTGGGCCTCTGCGTCGATACACATTGAAGACAGAACTTCTGCCATGAACGCCAGCTTAACTAGAATGTTGTACTTATGCCTTCAAGTAACAAGGAGTTGTTACAGTCTCAAATAAAGCTAACTAGAGAGCACATTACCATCATCCTGAGATCCACAACACTGCAACAGGCTTGTAAAGCTATAAACATAGCATTGTGAAACATCAACAAGCATTAACGAATGTTGGTCCTGAAAGGATAGTTTGTTAGGCATCATAAACAAGGTGTTAGGCATGGATACCAAGTGCAAACTATTGAATGCCGTTTATGACACAACATTAAATACCATACTTTATTTCAACACTAATATTAGTTTTGACTAACCAGTTTTTTAGGGCATGCCTATATCAGAGTGAAATTCGGCATTTTCGAACAATAATGTGGCAAACTTCTTGAGCCTAACAGTATCTACATGTACGCTACTGCGTGTAACATGAGTGCCAAGGACTCATGCTGAAAATTTGATTTCTCACCTTTGACCTGAAGCACCTGGCGTGCCACTGAGTTGCTTCCAACGACAAGAACCGACATGAGGAAAAATACTGCACAGGTTCTCACGTCTTCGGCATCCTATTCAAGAAAAAACGAAGGAAGTGTGGTCACACATGTATGAATACAAGAATTAGACTGTCATGTTTCTCCCACACAGGTGAATACTTACACGGAGGAATAAATGTAAATTCGCAGACAAACCCGCACGGTAAGCACAGTCAGGACTGTCGAGAAAACCACACACAAATTGACGTCGCACAAGACAAACCCCACACAAGCACAGATTATGGCAAGTTTGCTTCGATTACAGCAGCAGAAAAGAGTAATCTGTGGATTGAGATTTGAAGCATTTTGAACGGCCAACCAAACTTCAAAAATATTGTGAATTCCCGAATGAAAATTAAAAGCACTGAACAAAGGCACTTTTCTATAACGCATCGAACATTATGCTTTAAAACGGCCCTGCAACACTTCTTCTGATGATTATCCCATGCCTTCATTAAAAGACCTCATGGCCTCACACATTGCCTTAAGCAAAAGTTTTTTAGAATCCGTCATATGCGAGTGGAATGGCGGGGCTTCGACGCATGCTTCGAGTGCTTCCTCTCTCCTTTCGTTTTAGCGAGCACCCTGAAATCTACGCAGGAGATGGGATAAAAAGGGAGCGAAGACATGCATCTCTTCGTCAGTGTGTGTCATGATGTTGAGCATATTTTTCTTATTTTTCTTGAACACACAGTTCCTTTTCAGTGCAATCGTGAACGTGAGCTTGTGACCGCATGCTGCGCAGATGTGGGTACTCCACATTGCATGAAGCTCATATCAGCCGATAGCCATAGAGTTTGGCTTTATGGTGCGGTCATCTAAGTGTATGCCATCATTTGTCGAGAGAACAGGGGACAGTTGTTAGTTGGCTTAGGGAATTAATGGCAAATCCAAGGCTGCATGCCGCGTTACAATGTTTGGCTCGCTTGTCTTCTGGAGCCTCGATCAGCGGTTGGCAGCATTTTCCGATGATGCTGACAGAGTGTTGTGGGGCCCCTTTAAACGAAGCCAGAGAGGTGCATGAAAACTTGCCGATTCCAGAGCATTATTCTGAAAGCATTATTCTGAAACTGAAAGCATTGTTCAGCCCTTTCGTGCTGCAAGAAGGCAACAGTTCAATAAAAGCCAATTGATTTGGCAACTTGTTATACCTGAGAAGCACAGTCTGGACGAGTTGCTAATTCATCTTAACTGAGTTGCGCAAAAACAAGTTCTCGTAACCGCATATATATGTCTGTTTTCTCGAATAAAGTTTCAGTTGTTAGTGTGCGCTGTGTCCAGGTGTCTTCCTTATGTACTTCAAATTGTTTTCGTGCAATTCAGTTAACAAAATTTGTTATACCTGTTCGCTAAATTAAAAGTCATATACTGTTACATTTAGCACGAAAATGTTCTGTAGTATTATAGTACGCTGTGGGGCTGAATCAAGCCAGTGATGTGTGCTACAATAAAAATATATACTTCAAAGAGAATAGCGGACTGCTTCAATCCCTTTTCTGACTTATGTGTGTCCTGCCCATTGCTCTGGATGGGGTTATAATCAGCCCAGTAAGCAGCAAGCTGTAACTGCAGTAACATAACACGTTAATAACCCTCTCGCTGTTGGGAGTTTCTAACCGTAATGCACCACCAGTGTCCGCTTCGTTTCGGGAATATCAGGCAAGCTAGAAATGCAGGGAAATGGGATGTTGCGAAGTCAAGACAAGAGATAGGGATGGAAAGGAACTACAACAATCTTGTTTGCTGATGACAGCAGCAAGTGAAGACACAGCAAGTGGGCAAAAGCAGCCATCAAGTTATGTTTCGACTTACTGCTAAGGCATCGGCACATAAAAGAAAACAAAAAAACTGCAAACCCGAGGCAGAACAACCCTTGAACCTTTAATTGCATGCGAGCTACATGGTCGCTGAGCCTGAGAGAGCAGTTCATGCGGGCAATCATGCCCTGCAGGAAAGGGTGGGCACAGTCGCTCTGTACTCTTCAATATACACCCTAACACAAGGGACAAAAATGCATTTTTCTAGAAGGACTCGAAAGATGGTGCAAAAATCAGAATCACACTAAACATGCCTGCTTTGCACTCTGGCTCGTATTTTTGAATGCACCGGTTTGTCAGTGATGCGTTGGCGGGGAGGGGGGGAAATAACAATGTATCAGTACATCAATGACAGCGAAAGAGTTAGAAGCCCATCCTCACAATATGCTTGAGCTCAAGCATAGTAGCACAACCAAGAAACGTACCCTACGGTTTCGGGTGTTGATCCACATGATGAAATTTGTACTCTCAAAGTTGATGATGCTGGTGACGTAACGTGCTCCTTCGGGCCCCAAAGTGACAATCGCTGTAAGCAGGCGAAGAGCAGCCTTCGCATGGTTAGGCTTAGCAGTGCGGCACAGAGACATGTGTACGAGGCGATTGTACTTCTGCAGCATCTGCTGCGCCGACACCAAAGCGGTGTTGACGTACTGTTTGAAGTCCTCTGGCAGCCGTGAAACCAAGCGCTCCAGGGCCTGGTACACCAGTGTGTGCTACGAATGAGAGAAAAAGTAATGAGCAACACTTCAGAAACCAGGTTTATGGTGTCGATGCTAACTAAGCATCGACACCATAAACCTGGTTTCTGAAGCCAGGTTTCTGAAGCATACACTGGCCTACTCCCTAATGAGAAGGCAAACTCATATTTACTCATACTCCTATCGCAGGCTAGCTGCATGCATTTACCCTAACGAAGGGTGAGAGTGGATGCGAGTATGAATGGGAAAACACTCTGGTAAGCTTAGAATGAACAGCAGCAAGTGCCAGTTAGCATGAGAACAAGCACAATTCAGTGACGGTAATTTTGAGAAGATGTGAGAATCGGTGTGAGTGGGCGACAGCAAGTGTAAAAGATCCAAATAATGCTATCTGCTTTTGGGCCTGCTAGTAACAAAGCCAGCAAATGAAAGAGTGAAGTAATATTTGCGCACTAAAGGATTAAGCCACATTCAAGTTCTCCGTGACTTTAAAAAGTTGTACACTTACCGTACGTGAGCCCGTTTTGACACCATAGAGAAGTGCTGAAATGCTTTGGAAGTTGCCATCAGCAGCATCAAGGTATTGTTTCACGACATCTTCTGTGCTCTCTCCACTTGCAAATGAGTCAGCTGCTTCGACAAACTTCTGCAATTCTGAACATGCAAGTGGTAAATGTCAGTTGTGTGGCAATATTCAAACTTAAAATACTAACATTAAATGAAGTACCAAAATTATCAGAACTGTAAACAGAAAGGGGATTAGTAGGGGTGTGTGAATATTCAAAATTTTAGAATGAATTAAATAGTGTTTTGTTCATTTTAGTATTCTAATTGAACAGTGCATATCAGAAATGCCAAAAAATGCTCAAATGGCCAGAACATCGGAAAAGCGAGGGGTAATTTTTCTTTTTTCCATCATCGAATGCATGCACCCATGTACTTATGGAACAATTGATACTATATTGAAAACTGGACCAAGGCTGTTTGGCTTAGAACTTCAGTGTGACGGGCAATGTCATCAATCCACTACCATGACATTAACGATAATGTCAACTTGTGAAACTTCCTCAATATCTTTGCATGAAATTGATTTAAAATCTGCGGGCAATGTACAACGTTGAATATTGTAGTCACTGCTATGTTTCAGCCTGTAGTTAGAAGTTATATTGATGGCTCCACTTGCTGCTGCATACAGCTTTCCTCATTTAAAATAATTAGGGTATTTTTGTCAGTTAAATGTAAGTATAATGTTATTTGTTAAAGCATGTAAATATTTATTTCATACGAAGTGTCGTGGAATTCTTAGGCTATTTTTAAATTACAACCTTACCAGTCTAGTGCTGCTTCTAAATTACTGTTCGAACAGTCTTCGATGTGTCAATCTTAGATTATTTGCCAACCACTTAAGATTAGTGTGCGAGAGCAGTTTCAACGTGTTTTGTCAGCCTTTATAGATGGTCAAAAAATATGCACTCATGTATATTGATTACAGTAGAAGTAATATTCGGTTATAAGCAGTGTTCTTTAGCACCACCCGAAGATCGCTTCATGATCACACCCAGAAAACACAGGAACGTAAAAGAAGCTATGGGATATGGTAGGCGATAGGGTCAAAGGAGCGATACATGTGCTATTCATGATGCTGGGACTTTCCACGTGCTTTCGTGCTGTGGTCATCAAAGGGTTCTCCTCCACTGTCTTAAACTTATGAGAGCCTGACAACTTTCGTAACCAGTTAGCTAATCGCTAACTAGTAATCGCTAACCAGTAAGCGAACGCGACAGCTAGCAACGTTTTTCGATGCTTCTGGCGAGTTTATACACGGCCAGTGTAAACAAGTGGACGTCTTCCTGAACTATTCGTCAACCGGGGATTAAGAAACGCTCTTTTTAAACTCGGCTGACGCGCATAATTAAGCGTTACCATGGTAACATCCACGTGACACGCAAGCGGTACTCGGTCTTCCACAACACAAGAGTGCAACATAAAGCTTCACGGGGAAATGCAGGTAGAATAACAGCAAAAAAGCACGAGACGTTGGGAACCAAGTAGATAGGTCGAACGTGATTTCAAAAACAGGCACTTAATATTGAGCAACCAAGCGCTAAACCTGTCATCAGATCGCCTCCTTTATCGAGTACGGCGAGAAATTTCTTGATGCAGAAAGGCTCCTCCGGTTCCGTCTTTGCCTTTTTTTCTGGGGATCCATCATCGTCGGACTCTCCGCCGTCCAGATCGTTCTCCGCATCCATGTTCTTCTTGCTCGGCACCTCTTCATTTTGCGCCGTCTCGCTGCGTTTTCTTTTCTTAGGCATCCTTGCGTTTTGTGCGGTCATTTGCAACACCTGAGCTTAAGGTTCTGCGTGAGCAAACGTAACAGATGTCTTTACGGCGCCAGCACACGTTTACACTACGTTCACACGATCAACTAAACCACGCGCAAATAGAAGCACATGGGCGCGGCCATTTTGTTTTGACTTCTCTCGCTACCAGACTGCCGGAGGCCAGAACCGTCATTAAACATACGCTAAATAAAAAGCGTTTATTAGGCTTGTATAATTGAATAAAACAGTTATATGAGTTTAGGTCAATAATTTATTTTTTCGCAGTTATTATTCAAAAAGTGGCGATATGAGCGCCGCATCAGGTTTATCGTCTGCTACGCGCTTACTTTGTCGGCTCCAGTGCGGTCGTACAGTTCACAAATGACTGCATTCTTTTTAAACACATGAATCCATCTTCGAGCAGTCTTATTAGGTTCGCTCTGGGAAGTGTCCAGCAGTGTGCGTGGCGCATAATACGACTTTAGGGGATTCGTTTTATCTACACATCACGCTTATTAGATAAGCCTTCAAAGTTTGCGTGCGTGCGTGTGTTTGTGATGCATATACAGGATTAACAAATTCGATTTACATATCACGCATATAAGGTATCTAATACTGTCCGCTTCTTCTTGTTCCCCCAATTCTCTAAAATAACAACTTGAAATTGCAGCCTATGCCACGATTTAAGACTTTTGTTACTGCAAAATCCTATGCAAAGCTGTTTTCTGTCTATGATGTGGGAAAACTTCCGCGAGCCCTCAAACTACATTTGACCACTTTTTGGCAGGGATGTCCCTCGGCTATTGATTTATTATAATTGTAGTGTTCTGAATTGAGACAGCAAGATGTTCCCTTAGTAGGACGCTGCTCTATTCAGCGCATGACGACATGAACATGGCTTAGGCTGCCTTACAAGCGATACAATATGAATATCGATGCTTCGTCATTTCTAGAGGTCCAGCGAAATTCGCAAAAGACTCTCAACACAATTATAATATCCTTCTGGCACTATTAAATGTTTTCGTCGCTTTCTTGCCTACCAGAACTAGCACAAATTTGCAGACACAAACACAAATGAAAACTAGAAACAGTCTCAACTTTCAATATAACTTATAAGTACTGGTCACACCACAAGTCTAGCAGAGAGGACATGAACTAAGTACATTCCCGTGTATAAAACTTTCCTGTACATATTATATTCTGTAGATATGGAACTTCTACATATTTCTTACAGCCGTGAAGTGAAATAAACTTTATTTGGTCCTCGAGAACTGGTCAGACACCCCCCTAAGAGGAGTCCGCCACAATTGCTGGCCGCGTCCCCGCCAGGACTGGAAGACCATGGCCCTCTGCCCCTTCGCAGGCCTCCGTGTAATAAAACACTATTCCTGATCAGAAGGAAAAGAAAGAGATAGAGAGACAACACTACTTTGAACACAACAATGCTTTTTTTTATTATTCAACCTATAAAACAAAGGCCTAGTCCACCTAACGAAAATCTGCAGACAATATGAACATGACTTCTTGTGGCACCGGCAAAATCCTCTTAGATAACCTCAATTACAATGTCGTTATAAAACTACTAACTATATTTATTCGTCGTATCCATAATGGTAGCGTTCCCGATATGCCCACTGCATGTGTGGCGAATTCCTACGTATCCGCCTTCCCACAGGTTCAAGGTCGTTGTAGCACTTGTCGAAAATACGATCAACAGCACTTCTTGCCTCCTCTTGCGAAACACCCCTCGCCACAACGATGGAACTGACAGCCTTTCGCTTGACACATTCCTAGAAGCAAGGAGAAAACATTAAAATGAATCAAAATGTAACAGTAAAAGAAGCGTATCTTTTACTTTAGAAATGTTGCTGCAACTTATTTTGAGGACACAGTGAGAGCTCTGTTAGAAAAGTATCCAACCTTTTTTTTTTTTTTTTGCGAACAGCTGATGGATTTGAAACAAGCACGCTTCCATCAGCCGACCTTGAAGCTTCACGTGCATGCATGAATTTTTTTCCCGCCTGCCGATAGCGTCAGTCGCTGGGACGCAGCGTTTGACTAAGGCAGTGTGCAGTGCTCTCCTGGGTTTTTTATTGCAAGGAAAATGGCGGAGCGGCTGGAGCAGCGCTACTGCACCAAATTTTGCCAGAAATTGGGTGACAGCCAAGTGGAAACTATTGGAAAGATTACGACGGCTTTCAATGACGATGCTATGAGCCGCACACAAATTAAGGAGTAGTACAACCGGTTTAAAGACGGCCGCACATTAATGGAGAGCGAGCCCTGCTCCTGTCGGCCATCAGCATGCCAGAAGTGAAGTGCATGCGGGAGGAGCACTTGCCATCAACATGCTGAGAATGAAGTGCACACAGGTGAAGTGCACGTGGAAGGAGCTATCGGGCTTCTAGCCGGGTGGTGGCATCATCCCTTCTGCAGCACGGGAGTCAGGCGCATGTTTCCAAGGCATTTTTTTTTTTTTGCTATCTTGAGTAAATTATAACAACTCTTCTAGGGTCTTTTTTACATATATTGTTTTAGATCTTGCTCGTTCCTTTTAACTTAGTTTTAAGCATTGCAAGCCTTTTTACAGCTTGCGTTGAGCATTTCAGTGAGCATGATCAAGCCACATGAGATGCATGGGTGGACAACAAGCCAAGCTCTTGACACTCCACACTTTAAAAGTACATTCAAGGAGTCTTTTGTAAGCTATCTTGTGACAAAGCTTCATCACAATGCTCAACACTCCTACAGTGCTTATGCAATACAGCATCACTGTTATATTACATAATGACCATCTCAGCACCATCACAAAGCTTTTAAATGACCAACTGAATTTAACTTAAGGTTCACCAGGTTGGCTGTTTTATTCCTTCAGAATGCACAGTACTAGTTCTTGTTTATCAATAAACTGTGGGCTATAGCTGAGCAAATCACACATCTCATGATGTCACGTGAACTTTGATCCAATGTTTTGGTTCCTCTTTTTTTTTTCTGGCATACGAATATTCCTCACACTAAGACTAGTGTTTGCGGTTTTTGATAAGTATAATCTAACCAATCCAGGTAAACTTCACTATCCTATTCAGCCTTTCCTTAAAACAATACAGAGGAGCAAAATACATTTTACCAGTGATGCCTACCATATTCACTGACCTGTGTAAAGTGCTAATAAGGATACAGCATACCACAATGGCACTATAAACAGAATACCTATCACATAGTATCATGAAAGGACTTACCGCATGAGACCTAGCTATATTGAAGGGACTTGCTGAACCTTGCGACATGGCACTCATGAAGGAGCAATGGAACAAATTTGCAGCGCGAACCTGCATATTCACGTCAACGAAAAGGATAAAATTAGTAGACTGACAGCAACAATTGAGAGGTAAGCAAAGCAGTATCAAAATTCAACAGCAGCACTGTTTCCAGGAAATTCCACTGGTTGGCATTATGGGGTTTGCTTTGCAACTGTAATCGATGTGTACAGGTCCTGCAAATGTAGACCTCACAGGTCTCCTGATAAAAATTAACAATTGGCACCTCACTTTGGAGGTAAAGTCAACCTCAGCTATGAGCATCGTAGTATATGTATTAAAGATAGTGCCATTTGTCACTCCTGTTTTTTACTGTAATCAGAGTTGAGATATAAGGCTTCCTGTGTTTCTAATCCTTTGTTGGGAACACACATCGGGGGCAGCAGAGCCACTGCTGCGCCAGTACAGTGAAGTTATAAGAGACCGCTGCTATGCCAAAATCTCTTTCGGGCACTGGTTGAAGCGGTAACAACTGCCCATACTCACTGAGCTATTTTATATATTCAGGCTTTTCGTGCTGTCACAGTGCAGTGAGTGAATAACCAGTGTACAAAGTGCAAATCTGCAGACACTGCAGCTCTGCAACACTGGTTAGATGGTAAAAAAAAGAAAGGGGTAAAGCAGAAAGGGGTAAAGTAATCTAGGCATGTGCAAATATTCAACCAAATATTACAGTAATGAAATTTACTTCGACATGAATTTATGTTGCCATCAATTTTTGAAGTATTGGAATGAACAAATAATCATATACAAACTATACGTAACCTCCTGTAAAGGCGGTTTCACTACAGTGTATGAATGGTACACCATGAACACACCTATCCAAAAAAAATCCGCCAAGCCCCGCTTCAAGGTTAAACGATGATATTACCCTCACATTAATTCATATAATTTTTAAGCTTGAAAGCTTGTTTTGCCAACTTATATGTTCTAAGTGTAGCAAATTTTAAAAATTAACGTACTTCAGGGGTTATCACCAGCATTTTACCAAAAGTCAAATACTGCTACTATTCAAAATTGCTTCCACTTAGAAAGGATGACAATTCATACAGCTTGTTTCAATGTTAAAAAATATTGTGCACATTAGGTGGATTATAAAAAATATACTCATTTTTTTCCCTTATAATACATGACAAATATTACTCTAATTTCACTTTAAATTATTAAACTAAATTACTATTTGATACGAATTCGCTTCAAACCTTAAATACACTATTCGCACATGCCTAGTAATACCTGCTTATGTGGGGTGCATTTTACATTGCATTAAAAAATTAAGAAGATTTCTAGCAATATCCACTAGCATTGTTTTCTTTGCTTCAGCGGAGGGTGAAGTAAGGGATGTAAGCTTGTCTTCCATTGGCTAATTTGAATTTATAACAATGAAGAACAAGCGACTGTTTTAAAATCTTATGCGGATCTTTTAATAAGAATTTTTTTACAACTAAGCTGAAGAAACTAACAGTGAAGTAATTCAGAATAAATTTTATTTTATTAAACATTTAGTTGAAACTACGATTTTGTGTCACTCTTTATCCACGGCGGCTCCCTTGCATGCTCCTATGACTACTATTTGCGACTAAAAAAAAAAATTCCAAGATGAGATAGTCCACCTCTGTACAAGCAAGATGATCCATGTTCTTGAAGTCCATATGGGCTCGGCAGTAGTCGAACATGTGCATGAGCTCATGGGCAAGCACACCCTGAACGGTGCCTCTCGACCTGGCCTTATTCTGGCACACGACGACTTGGTTATACTCCGTGTCAAAGCCACCAGTTACAAGACCTTCGCATGGCTCACAGCAGATGTTCCTTCGAATGTCTATGTCACTGAAAAGAGAACATCAAACATGGGACTTGGAGCTCCAGCACACACACAAAAAAAAAACTACATAATACAGCCGAAAAGGGACGACCTATACCTGTACAGCATTCAGCCCACAGAGATTGAATATATTGTAGTTTTGCTTCAGCTACTAGTGTGTGACATGTGTCTTCCAGTATGCAAGGTGCCGATTCAAGTTCTTAAACTTGAGTGGCGATGAAGTGGCAGCAGAAAACAAATAATTGACAATTAGATAATACGTATAACAAAAAATCAAAACACACAGCATACGTTGTTACACTTGAGCTATTATACCCATAAACACTGCCTCATTAACTAACCTGCCAGCTGATGTAACTGAACTAAGCAATAGTAATGCAACAGTCACAACATGTCTGTTTTGCAGTCCTTGTACCTTGTGATTATAATGAGGTGAATTTCATGATTGTTCTTCAATAATTGTAGGCAATAAGCACAGAAATCAGTATAACACACTCTCGCTTCAAGAAGCAGAGCAGAATATAAATAATAAGAGATGAAACATCAGATCGGGTTACTATTCTATGGACTTATTGACTAAGTATGTTTACTTGAACAAAAAAATAATGTTCAAACAAAAGATAAGCAGATAAGTGATCCTTCATATAATTTCTTCTTCAGTCAGTGTCCAATCTTTAGATAGTCATGAGTTGCATTGTCTACAACGATGGAGATAGACAAAAGGTATGCAATGGTGACACTGCAATCATCTGAATGGAGATGCTCGACATCCTGAAGTTGACCATGCATGTTGCATTGTGCAACCGAAACACTGTTTCAGTTGAGGTTTTGTTGGCATTCCCAGCTCTGCCATTATGTAACTTTACTACTATGTATTACCAGAGCAATCCTTGCACTGTTAATGCAGTATAGCTAGCTCATCGAATTGCGTCGGAATGTCGTCGTTACAATTCGCATGGTGACTGTTCCCATTAATGGATCATCAAAGTGCTAGTTAACTTTGAGAACTGTGAGACAAGCCAGTCTTGTAGCATTGTTCTTTGTGTATTGTAGAGTTAAGGCTAAGTAGCATGTTACTTTGAGCTTGTTATGCAAAATTCAGATGGTACTATGCTTTGCATGTCAGGCAAGCATGCATGCTGCACAACACCAGCAAGAGACTCGAGAAGTCAAGCAGGAGGCAACTGTTTTTCTACAGTGTTTCGTTACCGAATCCTTTCACCCCATATTTGTTCTGTGAGGTATTTTAAGTTCTGCAGACGATCGTGCTGCATGGTGCATACATTCCTTTTTGTTTACTATATTTCTGGTCACTCAGATAAATGAAAATAACTGTTTGTGTTTATAATGTCCCAAAACCACCATATGATTAGAGATCAATGAAAAATTAGGTACAATAAGTGCAATGTAGAAATATTGTATCATACGACCAACGACAGGATGACAGGAGATAAATTAGAGTACAGGATGTTACGCCACTACATAAAAAACTAACTTAGCTACAAAAGCACATTAAAAATGATACATGAGATTTACCTACCAGCCGGCACTTTTTAAAGCACTTATCATCAGCTTTACCAGGGGACCTGCAAGACAAAGTGATAACGTGCGATCACAAAAAAAAATGCAGTTTTCAGCAAAACACAATGTTTATACCATAATTATAAGCCGTAGTGGCAAACCTGTTACGCAGCTATCATGATGGAATCAGTCCACGCTGCTGTAGTCGCGCGGGAATATTACTCACACCTGAACGCGTCACACACAGGTAAAAATAAAAGAACGGGAACAGAAGGAAAAGCGCTCCGTCGATGTCGCGTATTAGATCGCAGAGATATCGGGTTACACTTATAGCAAAGTTCAATGCAAGCATGTCGTCGCACCTCACCGTACAACCCGATCTGCGCAGCAAAGTATGTTCCTCTACACGGTAAGTACAGATGCTGACTAGCAACGACAAACGTTCCTTACTGTCCTTGACGCAGTCCACGACATTCTTTTCACAGCGGATGTTGTCTAAGTTTTCTCGACCTTCGCCGAACAGCGCGATTCGCAGCCAGTTCTCGGGCTTCTTTCCACCCCGTCTTTCCGGGTAGCTCTCAAAGCCGTAACTTTGTTCAGGTTTAGCTTCTTTCTTCGACGAATCATCAGGCTGACTGTTGGTCTGTTGAGCGTTAGACATGACTTGCTCGTCCGGGAGTTAAGATAGCGCAAACAGCTGATCGTCTCAATGAACTGACTCAGTTGACTCGGCCATGCTTATTTTCCAGTGGATGCCGCCATTGTGGGTTGCTCCTCGCGCCCTCTTTACCAATCGTATCAATAATATTACAGCATTTGCTCGTTATTCTCCCTATAAATATTTCCCGAATTCGCTTTCGAGTCATGGCGTTAACAGATTGCCGCACATTGTCTCTATCCTTCGGCTCCGTAGGTCATGTGGGTGTGGTGGTTCTACGCAACTGGTACCAAGCATGCTCATCAGCTGGAGGGTGCTTGCGTGCTCGCCGATCCTGCGTACGATCGCGCAGCTTCTGACGGTGGTGCCGTCGATATGGCAGCCGTGACCGATGGGGACGCAACGTCCGAGATGGAAAATTGGATGGGCAACCTGCCGGAGGAGCTGCACAACGTACCGCTGAACCACCTAGCCATACCAGGTATATGCACGCGAAAGCTCTGTTAGCCACTCCGATCGTCCGCATCGCACCGCGTGCGGTACACGTCCGTTCGAGATTCAGTGGAGAAGCGCCTGACATTCTAATTTGGCGTGCCGCTAGTAAGAAAAGTTGAACGAGAACCTGGCCGCATATATTGATCTTAATTTCGGACGTCCTTGCCGCTTTCCTCGAACGAAGCATACGCGCGTAGCACACATACGTTGCCCCTCCCATTTAGGCATGAGCTTTTCCTTGGAGCAGGCGAACCAATTTTCTCTATTGAAGGATGACAAAGTTTACGTACCCCGATCCCGTTTTTCAGCGAGGATCATTTAATAGAGTGTGGTTTAATGTCTGCCAGGTTTCTTATGCGCATTTAATTATAACCGATGGCGCGTTATTTATGCGTCAGTAGAAGAGAGGAATCGAGTGCGATCACGCGTCATCGTAATACAATAAAAAAGAAAAGAAAGTCAAAAGTTCTATTTTCACACGGCGTACTGTGCGTAAGCTGTTTTCTCTGCACGTATGCGTGTAATGCGGGGCAGCACTGAACGACCTCCCGTGGCATTTTGATTTTGTGCTCTATTTGCGCAACTCAGAAACGGTTCCACTTGTTACAGGTGATGACTGAGGATAAAAATTCTATATATTAATTATAGCTATGGCATAGTCGGGTCGGCATTTTAATTTCGGCCGAGATTCTGAAGACATTGTCATTTCCATATTTCCAGGATCGCACGATAGCTGCAGCTATACCATATCACCACAAGCAGAAATAGCGCCGGACAACGAGTACTACGGCAACAAGCTGTTGAAACTTCTGGGTCCCATAGGAAAGCAGATCATGTACAGCTGGTCAGTCACGCAGAACATCAGCACTATGGAGCAGTTGCATGCTGGCATCCGCTACTTCGACATCAGGATAGCCGTAAGGAAGGATCCGAAAGACGAAAATTTGTACCTTATTCACGGGCTGTTCGGTGCCGTCGTTGACAACTTCCTCGTGGAAGTCAAGGAGTTCCTCGAAAGCCACAAGAAAGAGGTCATACTGGTTCACTTTCAGCACTTCTACAACATGACGGACACTGACCATAACCGCCTCCTGAACAAGTTGACGAGCGCGTTCGGCCCACTTATGTGCCAGTTCACCACAGACCTGGACAACATCACCCTCGCGTCACTGTGGCGGCGTGGATATCAGATGATCACCTTCTACGGTCACGAAAAGTTGGCCAAGTACCATCCGTACCTCTGGCCTACGAGCTACATCCCAAACCCGTGGCCAGATGAAGACGACGCTGGGCGCCTGGTCACATTTTGGAACCAAACATTGCAGCAGGGACGTGATCCCAAGGCGTTCTTCGTGCTTCAGGCCGTTGGCACTCCTCAGCCTTCGACGGTCACCATGCACATCTGCAATAGCCTCAGGGTCTACGTCGTCCCCAAGGTGAATGCGGTCCTAGAGAGCTGGCTATCAAGCCAAGTGCCGGGTAGCGGTAATCACACTTGCAACATCATCATGTCCGACTTTGTGGAGATGAACAACTACCGAATTCCGAAAATGGTGGTGGAAATGAATCAGAAGCTCTTGGAAAACGCATCTGCCACTGCGGGAGACGAGATGGTGTGAACTGAAAGACTAAGCCGACTGTTGATTCTGCTTATGTACGTTGCTCTCGCAAGCTGCAGTAACTTGATGTGCGCTGCTGTTTGGGCAAAAAAAATCTGTATATAGGGGGCGCTTGAGTGCTAATGGGGAATGGTTGTTAAAAGCAGGCACATCTCAGAGATTCTTTCTCTTCACGACAGTGATCTGGCCTCTAGGTCAGAGCAAAAGGAACCTAGACATTCAGTACAGTTGACGCAAGAATCCTCACAGCATTGCTGACGGCCTAAAAATCCTTGCAAACTGCGAGATCTGTCAGGTGTGCCGGCTCTCAATGGCTCCCCGTGCTTAAACATGTGCCTCATGCTTTAGTGAACAAGCGCAACATTGCCCGAAAGTATTTTGCACGGCGCACGCTTGCTCAGCACAAGGCGTTTTTCTTACTCGTCTTTTTGCAATGCTTTTATCCGAGCTAATGCAAGTTGACAGAGGCTGCCCACGTTGCAATAACGCTTTTTTATCACCTTTATCTTTTTGTATGGGGACACAATCCATCAGGTATTTTAGCTTGTGTCAGCAGGCAGAGCGAAGCTGTTCCATTTTGTACCGAGGTGCAGAGGTCCTGAATGTTGTGACGTTGTCTGTTGAATGTCGGGGTCCCACAATGAACAATGTTGCAGTTTGCTGTGTTGGCGTGTTTTTAAAATTATACAAAGCGTCCTCCCGATTATTTGGGCCCTACACCCTCTCGCTATGGACCTTTGAAAAGGAATTTCTGGTGGTTACCTTAGAGTGGAGTTCCTTCCTATAGACACTGGCAATCCTTCAAGGTAGTTCATTTGATCCCCGTGCTTAAAAGCATAGAAAGCAAATTTTCAAGCACAAAAGAAGTGTTTAAATAAGCAAGCTCCGATCTTTGCCGCATTGACCACCACACCGAGCTACGTGTGAAGCTGGGACCTTTTTATTGCCGAACAATTTCTGCATGTCGATGTGTTTTTGTGAACTTGTGTACAGTACAGTTGGCAGAAGCTGAAATGCACACAGGTTCGAGAAAGCGAGAGCATACTATTTTTATGTTCTTTGCCGGGCATTGTGACTGAACCTCTTGGTGACAGTGTTTAAGGGGGAACGGAGGGCAAGGACGTCTGAAAATGTGATTTTTCAATTTTCATGGCACAATATTGCAGCATTACTGGTAAGTGCTTCCATGAAGTGGCGACTTTTTAAGTGCAGTGGAAAGCATTTGAAAATGGCCCCAAACGCACCTGATCCCGTGACTGCACAGCGGCAACTCAAACTTTAAATGCCTTTTTTTAACTAACGCTACTTTTCATGAGAAAAGGAACATGTTCTTTGTAACCGCTGAAGCTACCAAATGCAAACTTTTGTGACTTCTTTATGGATGCCACGCATCCTTTCTGAAGCAAGAGAATGTTGTTGCCACCAGAATTGTATTTTTTATGGAGGTCTTTCTTTAAGAAAGAAGCCCTAAAATTCTAGTCATAAAACGCTTATATTTTTAACTAAAGAATGTTAACACCTATGATTATATTTTGGTTCAGAAGAATGTCCTCGGCGCAGAAGAGGTTTGGCCATTTCACACGCAAAATCTTTTTCACAAATGTTCCTTCAAAAAAAGAAAGGTCTAATATTTTTGTTTTTATTATTTTTAGAACAGCTTTGTATTTTGTTGCCAAATTCCCAAAACACATAGTGAAATCTCCATTCAAACAACTCGCAAAATTTTTCTAAAGTTTGCTTTAAAAATAACAGTGCCATGGGCAGCAGTAGTTGCAGTCATGTCTGTGCTATCAATCTTCCCTTAGATACATAATACACTGTGACGTATGATGCATTTGTGCATATCTGCCGTTGAATCACTTTTATCCAGTTAGCATTCCAACTTGTGGCAAGGAATCGTACCGGTATGTCTAAGAAGTGGCATCGAGCTCTACATGCTGTTTGACATTATGCATATTACGAGTCTGTTATGCAGTGTGCAACATTTTATGTGAGAATGTTTCCTGTTGTGGAAACCTTGAGGAGTGTAGTCCCATGATGATGTAGCAGATAGTTTTCTGCAGAGAGCCCTATCATACCTTTGATGAAATTCTATCATGCTAGACGTTATATCTCTATTGACAGCTTGATCTATAGAGTGCTATTTATATGCAAACTACCATCCATATGTCCGGTGCCGTTTTTTTTCTGTGTTTTTTAGTGAGTTCATGATATTTCAGTGCTATTTATATTATATGCTGTCATCTTGGAAAAAATATTTACACCATTTGTTTTTACTGCTCACTCGAGTAGCCATTGAAACATATATATTAAAAACATGGAGTTTGGGTTTCAATCAAGGTTGCAATATAAAATAATGCACTATGTTGGCTGTTCAGCTGCAGTGCAGTAACGAGGACTGCAAAAAAGTCAACAATGTCGACATTACACAACCGTAGTTATAAAAATTAAGAACATGTAGCAATTGTTAAGCTTGATACTTTATTTTGCAGCAGCTACTTGTGAAGAACAAAAATGTAATACTACCTCACATTAAAAAAAAATTTAATATATACAATGACGATGTTTGAAGGTAGGCAATGCCATACATTCTGGTGCAACATTACTATAAATTGAACAACATAAGAAGAGTGTTTAATATTTTTGATGCTTGAACAATATTTTTAAGAGCAAGTCTATTTAAGAATGTCTAGAGGTCTTACCGTTAAGACTAGTTGACATACGTACCGTTTATAATGTAAAGTAGTTCAAAGCACTGGTTAACAAGTGAATAGTACCAGCGCTAAGCATTTAAAAAAAATTCATGACAATATCAATGTCATGCTTTAGAATGTTTCAGTTTGACAGACCACTGTTGCTTTGGCCTACAATGAAATATTTACCAAACCTGTGGTATTGCAACCGTGGCTGAACTTATATTTGAGGTCCCATTTGTAACTGAAATTTGAATGGGTGCAAATTTTGTGCTAGAAGCACTTGGCTGTATAACAAAGCTTGTTTACCTTCACATCTGTATATTTCTGCTGCTAATTGTCACGTTGAATGTGTATTATGGTTTCATTTTGCGTTTGCCGTTTACCTTAGCACTAAGATGCTAGAACTTCACATAACATTTTCTTTTTGCAAGATACAAAATACTAAATAGGAAGTGGCTTGTGATGCATGTAGTAATTCTGAAGTTTTTCTAAAATTAAGTATTTCTGATGATTGAGGGCATAAAACAGTTGAATATGCGTATGCATATGCCAGTTGAATATGTGTAATTAGCGTATCCACGCGCGACCCTGGGTCACAGGCTACTCATTTTTCACGTCTCAAAAGTATACATAAAAAGCATTTACTGAATTTGCATTTAGAAATAAGTATGGCAGAGATATTTAAGCAAAGAATGTTGCATTTTGTCAGTACTAGTGTTGCATTTTGTCTGTACGATTTTGTCTGTACGATTAACTAAAAAATTGCATTTCATAAAAGCTGGTGTTATGAATTCTGTATAAACTGAAGTAGTTCTCTTGAAGAAATGCAAGCTTCACAAGGTCACAAAAATGGGAATAGGCTGGAGCTATATCGATAAGGCAGCAGTGTAAACAGGTTTGTGTGGTGATATAATGCGAGGTTGTCCAAAGTAAAAAAAAAAAAAAACTGTGAGGCATCGCCAAGGAAAATTCCTGAATGGAAGACCTTATAATGAGTACATGACATATAAAACAAAAAAAGTGAAAGAGGCCTCTAGCACAGAGGAGCCCCATACTGATATGGGAAATTCGAAAACGAAGCAGAATTATGCGAGGTCTCGCTTTAGGTTGAGTAGCAAATTTCATTGCATCTTGGAACTGTTCAGATTCAAGTATACTCTTCAATAGCACAAAATCTTCCACTCCTTCAAATTTGACCAAACAAAAGAAGCAGGACATCTCTGCCTAAACTAGCCATCATATGGCACACCGTTATATGACTTCCGCAAACATTTGAAACTAGTTGACGGCATGCAGTAACTTCCGAGTAAGAAACTTTTTTTAAAGGTTTCTGCCCGTGTTGCACGTCAGCAAATTCGTCTGTACGGTTTTCTCAGAAGGATCATGGTGCATATGCATACGCTTTTTTATGCAGCAGAACAAAGTTTTTCAGCCGGTTATCTTTTATTGCTTTAAGACACCTCAAAACTTTTTATAACTTGAATTTAAGTGGGGAAGTTTGAATTAATGCGAGTTAGCCATACCTCAAAGAGCATATCTACGTAAACCCGTTATAGCATTACCAATATCAATAATACCCGTGCCAACTAAAAGTGCTATTCAGAGCTATTTGTACATGTAATAGCATACTATACAGTTCACACCGAAAGAACTTGGGCTAGTTGTACAGCATGGCCCCAACTCTTAAAAGGAACACATACCTACCAGTGAAACCGATTTAGGTTCTACCCCGAAGGCTGCTTTACATATTAAGCTATCATTTTTCCGCTAATACTTCACAATCGTACACTGGGCACATCTTGACAAGCAGAAATATTGGTTCTGTCTAGGTGTTCTGAAGTGCCCAAAAAATACACATGTTGGCTAATCCTTTATGATTGCAATACATTTCAGGAATTTTTTATATTATCAATAATAGTGCCTCGTAATGTCTGTGCATCAGGATGGCTTTTCCTAGCAATAAGCTGTGAAGGAATTCATTTTTTTTTTTTTTTTTGCGGGCACAAGGTACTTGAAGGATGGCAATTTTATTTACTAGAATTTGTAGGAAAAGGTTGAGAAGAGTTAATTACCGAGTCTGGAAGTTATTTTAGTGTAAAAAAATGAACGCACATTCTCATAGGTGACAAACATACATCCTCAAATAAAGGCACTTGGAGAGAGAAAAAGACTTTATAAGGTCTTGAAAAAGCAACAATCGCTTTTTTGATGCCTACATTGTGATCCTGGCTGTAAATACGTTGTACATTGTGCAAAGACTGCCAAGAATAGGAAACAAAAAATACGAAAGAAACTTAATGTTTATAAAAAAAAAATAGTCTAGGTGCTTTTTTTTTCAAAGAGTGCGAAACCGGTGTAGTAGTTCCCGACCAAAAAAGACCACAATGCTATACGAGTGTCTCTCCATGTCTTGCGCAATATTTCATCCATTACTGGTAGCTATCGTTCTCTTTAAGAGCTGGCTATGCTGTAGATTTTGGTCGCTAAACTATGGCACAAAAAACAAGTGTTCTCTGCACATGCAACAGTTAAGATTTACAGTTTAGCAACCAAGTTTTTATACATCTACAGGTATACTGCTGGGCGAAGCTGAACCATGCTAACAACCCGAAATGAAGCGACGCGTAAACTGTAGTGAAGAATTGCAATCACCAGCATACCTAAGTGGGTGCATGCGCTTTACAAGCTAGCTCTGAGAATGCAGCCCCCCTTCCCTCCCTTTTTATGGTCTAATCTGCAGGTGTGAGTACAGCTACATATATAAGAAGACTGGTTCAGTAACTTTACTCCTGGTTATACTTCAGTTCCTGAATGCCTACATCCTTGTATCGCGAATCTCTAGTTTAAGACAGGGCTATTTTACATCTGCAATAGTGAAAAGATTGGGAAAAAAAAATGAATTGTTCTCAACTTGTTGCATAACGTTCGATCAGTATCTCTTGTTAAAGATGAGCTATGAATAAACTCTGTGAATGCTTCGGAACATGAAAGACACTTCCATGGAAACATGGAATACCTAGTATCCATTTTCAAATATACTAGTGTTGCAAAACGTTTTTTATTACATGCCAGAAAAACTGTAGTATTTATGTTATCTCTTCCCTATTTATGCTGAGAGTGAAATATATACATGAACAATGAATAAAGATAAGCATAAAACATATATCACGACATGCGGTTTTTTTTTTTCCGATGCGAGAGGGCCTCGATGACAAAACGTGAGAAGGGAATACACGTGGGTCTTGGTACACCAAAGCTACACAAGGTAAAAAAATACACTTTTTCTGTTCGATAAACTTTATAAGCACACTTTCAATTCTGTGTCCAAAATTTTTAATAACACAGCAAGCTTACTATACGCCTTAAAAAATTGAATACAGCAAAACTTTGTTAAACGGTCACATTTATTTGGATTTTAGTGAGAAAGACATTTGGGCATCTAGCATCCAAACAAACAAAAAAAAAAAACCATTTCCACCGAAGGTCAAGTCTGTCACCTGTAAATCGATTCATCTGAATATCGCACACTTCTCCAATAGCAGGCGCGTGCTTCACAAATAACTGCGAACTAACTGAATAGAGAGGCATATGAAGCCGACAGATCATGATCAGTTGTTTCCAAGAGGTTTTGTCAAGTGCAAATGACCTCCTCATCCATTCCGCTCCTTGCACTATCCATTTATGTTGCAGTCCTTAATTTGTTGCTGCTGCTAACACTTCTTACACGGTCCTTTCCACATGAAAACATACGCACAGTGAAAAGTATTTAAAAAGAATATAAAATTTATTTGTATAAAATGATGATGTTTACAATAAATACTTTGCAGAACACAATTAAAAACAATTATGTACATTGTCTTCTATAAAACTCTCGCTTGCAAGGTCCAGTTATATAATGATGAATATCTTCTTGTTCTATAGCACCTGCAAGTAAAAAGAAAAAGAGGTAAAATAAAAAAAAATAGTGAAGGCTTGGCAAGACAAGCAGACACTGGTGTCAAAGTTGTGCCCTTTTTAAACAACTTGCATAGTTCCGAGAAACAGTTGACCAGAGAAAAAAGAAAGTAAATTAAAAACTAGCACAGTTTTAAAGGAAGACAATAGAAGGAAAAATGCAAGCCAACAGTAGTAAAGGTTTTCAAAAGCAATTGAACAAAGAAAAAAAGCAAGCTAATCAAACATGGTTAAACAACTTATTGCACAGATGTTAAGCATGTACGGACCAACATATTGACATCTTGTCTTGCATCGACACTTCACACTATCACAATTTAATTTTACACATCATCTCAGTGGACGCCGCAAAAATAAAAATCTTATTCTTCATTTCGGCTTCCTGCAAAATAAAGCTGACTGTAAGGGCCATTTAAATCAAAAGTAGTGGCAAAATATAGCTAAAATCAAACACTGGGGAAACGCTAGTGCTGTATACTCGTCGACAGCTTTTCTTGGCATTGGAGCAAAGGCTACAGAGCCAGATTGCGTGAATGTAGTTCCACAATAGCGCTTGTATTTTCAACGTGAAACGTAACGATTCCTCTCTTGTTTTCTATGTATTCGAGACGGGACGCAGCTCACACCATCAAGATATTCGTAATTCGTTAAATTTATTCATTGTTACTTTGCGTTTTTGAATGCCTGAGAAAGTTCCACCTTTTTACGTGCGCCTCAAACACTTAGCGGTGTCTGCGTCTACATAAAACGCTGATGGTGCACCCCCATCACTTTCCACAGCATTAATGAGAAGCACACCAAAACGAACTACTTCATGTAGTGCTACATGCGCAGAAGCTCTGCATTCGTAGCTTTCCCTTCAGTGCCAAGAAAAGTTGTCGCAGAGTATAGCAATGCTATCACCACAACCACACCTTAAGGCCACTCACCAGGCCCCATACCAAATTTTGGTTAGACAGTGAAAGTTGTTATATTTCTGATGAGGAATAGTTTGCCACAAATAATTTTTTGAATCGGTTCATCGCGAGCGGAGAAAACAGATTTTTTGAAGCGGCGCGAAACGAGGATGAAAGGAGGCGAGCTCGAAACCCTTGCCACTCCTCCACGTAGCCTTCGCAAACCAAATCTCTTCCCCACCCTCTCAGGCATCTGACTAAGATGCATGACGTGCCCAAACAAGTCCAACCCTCAAGCACGCGAGCGGCGTTGCTTTGTTGACCAGCGTTATTTTGTGGTCTTCTGCCTGTTTCTACGGGATGGTTTGGAAACGCGGTAGAATAGATGAAGACAATGAGTACGCGAATGCGTAGAAGCGTTCCCCGGCGATCGCTGCTCAATGCGCTGACCGCGGGTACATGAACGCATGGGAAACGCCGACACGTTAGCCCCGCATCTCGCTGCAATTCACGGGAGAGAAATGGAAAAAAAGATGCTCACATTCCCTTATTGCGTCTCATTATTTGTCTAGAGCTTTATTATTTTCTGCAAGCAACAAATTACATAAACTATGCAAGCCGTGTAAAATAATTTTCACCAGGTCACGTGCCACTGTTTGCAACGTCAGAGCAGAGTTGTCTACGTAGAGGACCAACGTCACTGCATTGCCGTGAACGTAAGGCCATTCATATGCACATGTCATGCCCTCATTCTCTGAGCGCGCGCCGGCAGAAGGGAGTTGGAGCAGCGTTCATTTTGAAATTTGACCCTTTTCCGTGGCACGTAGCGTTGCGAATTTTGGCAGACGTGATCATCAACGCCTCGTTTACGCATTACGCTTGTCAGCTCAAAATTGTCAAACCTGGTGAGTGGCCCTTTAAAGGGACACTAAAGTCAACTAACAATTTACGTCAGAATGAAAGCTCAATGTATGACAACATCTAAATAGACAATATTATCGGCAGCAGTGCCCCGCTTACCAAGAAATTAAGGTAAATGCATGAAAACACATGCGCTATATGTAGAACATTTGCAATATGATCCCGATGACGCGAGAGGTACCGCCTACAATTATTCA
Source organism: Rhipicephalus microplus (assembly GCF_043290135.1). Classification (NCBI taxonomy): domain Eukaryota; kingdom Metazoa; phylum Arthropoda; class Arachnida; order Ixodida; family Ixodidae; genus Rhipicephalus; species Rhipicephalus microplus. The sequence goes on along the minus strand of NC_134704.1, from coordinate 40,875,658 downwards.
CTGGTTATAGAACTAGCTGCACTAAATACAGAACTTTCCGTCCATCAAGAGACTTAATAAAATGCTGCCTTTTTTGTTTCTATTTGATTCATGGAAAAAAAAGAACCGCCGGACATTACTACGGAGAATGGCACGAGGGGTTCAAAAGTTCAATTCTCGCCTGGTCAAACTGAACAGATCGTGCCATCTAGCAGAGCCCAGTTGAACCAAGCACGCCTGCTATCTCAAAGGCCGTGGCAGGAAATTGCTCAATGGCTGTTGTTGCTGCTGTGTCTCCTGCTACTTTCGTTCTGCTGCTAATAGCGTCAGTGGTTGCACAGTAAAGCTGGGCAACGTTGCGCACAGCAACAGTGACGAGAGACATTCCGCTTGAGGTGGGTAATTTGAAGTGTGCTAACCCGAAGCGGACCACTCAAATGCGATTTTATTTTAAAATAAGCACTTCCTTGCCACAAAAGTAACACTTCGAGGTTTCTGGACCGCTATTTCAACTATCAATGTCGACTAAATAGTTGCCTTTAGTGTCCCTTTAAACTGATTACAATGTTTAACCCGAAGTTCGGAATACTTAATAGTGAACAGCTGGTAACTTGCATGATGTCCGATAAAAAAATTCGGCAGGTCCCACGTACCTTGGAAATCTATGTTATGCGAAGCATGCGCATGCAAGCTCACTGTGTTGTCACTAAATATAGATATACTATAAATGTATGCACAGACATACATTAAATAGCCACATATGTTTTATATCCCCAGTTGTTTACAGTTGCATAACGATGCCAACAGCAACATGGATATTAGCAACACTCAACGCGGTAAGCTGATATTAAGCGCTGCTGCTCGCAAGAATCATAGCCCTGGACATTGCTACATAAATAAACTCAAGTAGATGACACCTGACTACAATTGATGTTAACCCGATGTGATGGCTGTATGGTAGGAGTACATATGAAATGTTTATAAAATTGGAGAGTCGGCACTGCAACCACGATTGGCATTTGACAAGCATTAGGGTCTATTTGAGAAGTAGTTCTGAGACCTGGCAGGGCTCTGCATTAGAATAGTTGATTGCTGCGCAAAATCGTGGGGGTTTGATTCCTGTTGGGACAATGGCATTTTTTGCATTCGTCCGGTCAAGGCTGCCGATGTCCGCTTTTTCCTAACGCCCAAGCGTTAAAATTACGTATACGTGTTCTCACTGTTCGTAGGTAAATATAAACTCTCAAACACCTGTGGCACATACCCGCATACCAGTGCCACATACCTGCCACCAGGCATGTGCCACCGTTTTTGGGGAAGCGTTTGATGATGTACGCAACGAAAGTGTGACATTTTTCATGTCATGACCAGAGAGCCGTATTCATCAAACCATTTCACCATCCCATACTAATTTTGGTTTATACCAAGTTAGGTGATCATCACAGCATTGAGATGTAAGCAGGTGGGCGGATGAACAGACAGACAGGCAGACACGCAGATAGACGCTCAAAGTGCCTACAGTAAACAAAGAAATTCACTGCATTTAATAACCTGAATAGTAAGCTTTTTCTTGCAGCACTTGAACAGCTGGTTATAACAACATATCCATAACTAAGAATAAAGTTGAACCATACTACAGGGTCAAGCATTGGACTTACCTGAATTTATCTACACGCAGTTTCATTTACACAAGTGTTGCTTTATTGCCGGAGTCTTGGTCCTGATACCATGCAATCATTTCTTCGTGGAAGGCATCCGCAACTGATGACCTGTCCAGGTTCAAGCTACTGTCGGCACTGCGGCCTGAATGTGGTTCCTCAACAGCACTGCAAAACAAGCACCCAAGCTATGTATCAGTAGCAGATACAACCTCCCAAACATGGTACAAAAGGTTCGCACAATGTGCAGTGACTAAAAACAATGACTGAATGCCTTAAACAGCAACCCTCGTCAATGCTTGTTGAACAATCAAAAGAAACTTTCTCGGCACAGACACAAAACGAACAACAGCAATAGCAAACACTGTGTCTGTAGTTGTGTAATCAATGTTGCCAATGAGTCTCGTAGTGGAACAATGCACCATTCTTCCACCATGCACAACTACTTGAATAATGGACATATTATGAATATAAAGAAGAGAGATGCATTAAGATAACCTTGGCTTAAACTACCTCATCTTTCCAAATCAAGTTTAAAACAACTGCCAGATTATGATTTTGCCATCAAATACTTACACTAGACCAATCTATTTCAGAGTGAAGTATTGCTATACAGGTAGGTCACTGAATAACACTGCAACAAGTGTTGGTGCTCCAAGATCTATCACATCTCAAATGCAAAAATGTAATTCATATAGATCCCACAGTGATTGCAGAATAGCGATAATATTAGAACTGTAAAGTGCCCACTCTGCTTTTATATTTAAATATAATGCCACTAAACATTTCAAGTCTCTGAAAGTGTAGCAAGCCAGCTGTTTACTTACGCCATTCCATCCGGAGGACTCCTTTCCACCATCTTCATGTGTTCCGAAAGTGAAGAATGGGCGTGCGGCTGTTCATCCCTCTCCCTGGACACGTTATCAGCGGAGACAGGAGACATCAGCACGGGAGACACCAGGCCGCTGGAGTTGCCAGACTGGCTCGGGCTTCTAGTCGAATCCTGGCCTCCCGACGGCTTGCGATGTTTTGTGCTGTACTTGTAGAAGTCTGAGATCTCATAGGGCTTTGTCTCTTCCCAGTAGGGCTGGAAGTGTCCCACTGTGACAATGTTCAGCTCGACACCTGGCATTGTTTTTGGGCTGGGCTGGTGCAACGGCGAACAAATCTTGTCCCTTTCAAGTTGTGGGCTTTCTACAGCCACTCTGCCCTCTCGACAACTGTTGTGACGGGACAGCATCACTCCAGGACTCTGGAAGACTTCAGGCAAGCTTTCACTGCCTGACGACAGCACAGAGGCACGAGAAGGTGAGACTGGAGGCGGCTCCTGCTGTTTTGATGGCTTCCTCGCCGGAAGAGGAGAGTCGAGAGAAGTTTCCACCCAGTCTTTGGTGCGGTGCTTTAGGGTTTCCGTGCTGTACGACTGAGTGACCGAAGCAAATGCCTTTGAAGAAGTCACCGACACAGTATGGTTGCTGTAAGTGCCACTGTGTCCCTCTTGTAACGTCTCCAGTTTGGTACTGTGAGCTGCGCTGTAGCCAGTCGGGCTGGTGGGCTGACTGTGATAAGGGTCCGGGTGAACCCGCTGAAATGCTGGATAGTTTGAGGTAGACATGCTAGACAGTGGCCTGCCTGGAAAGTTGTCACCGCACGCCTCCTGCAGCTTCTTTCGGTGGGCAAGGTGGTGCTGCATGAGGGCTGGCAACATTGGTGGCTTGTGATAGATGGGAACGGGCTCGGTAGGACGGTGCACTGCATCTTGATAGCGCAGCCTTCCATCACTGTCTACGGGAACAAATACAGGCACTCCGCACTCATCAATGTGTCGCACCATGTTTTCGGTATAAGAGTAAGACTTGCTCGGGTGGTGCTGGTTGCCGCCAACTACTGGGCTCGGTGGTGGAGGAAAACTTTCGGGGTAGGATAGTGATCCAGAAACAGTTCGCCGTATTTGCAGAGGCGATGCCGTACGATATTGATGCTGAATGTGTGGTGGTAGGCGTGGGTGGCTTTCAACTCTCTCCGTTGGCGGACACTGCATTGGTGCACAGTGACCTGGCAGATACTGTGTGGGAGAGCACTGAGCCAGCGGTGACTGCAAAGATGCACACGGCACTGGAACGCACTTCCCAGGTGCACACTGCCCAGGAGAACACTGCCTAGGAGAACACTGCCCAGGAGAACACTGCCCAGGAGCACACTGCCCAGGAGCACACTGCATTGGTGCACATTGTTCTAGAGAACACTGTATTGGTTCACAATTGCCAGGAGCACATTGCACTGTTGTACATTGCCCTGGATCACACTGTCCTCGTGGACACTGTCCTGGAGTACATTGTCCTGGCGGACACATGGGAGGAGTGATTGGAGGACCGGTCCAAGCTGGAGCAGTAGACCTTGGAGGTGTTGCTGAGTCATGCTTGGTGGGAGAGACAGGCTGCAATGAGGTACCAGCAACACGGCGATGATGACGTCGGTTGCTTTCAAGGCTGTTGTGCCTGGACACCAAACCCAGATCTTGGGGCTCTGAAGGGCTGTTTGTCATAAGATCATCCTGGCTGTCAAATGCCTGGCTTGTTCTTTGAGTTGGCACACTATAGAGATTGCTTCCCTCCACATTCACGACTGATTCAAACCTGCATCAGGGGGAAAAAAAATATAATTTCATTGTACAGTTATAAATAACCACCTCCAGTGTTTATCTTTTTGGTCAAATCTTTCTTAAGATTTATTTAGCGACACAGGCAAGAAGGAAGTCTAATAGCAGCAGAACAAGTCTTTAAAATATAAATGTTTTTTTAGTAAATACCCAACAGTGCTATGCCTGTATTTTGGCAATATTTTAGGTACAGTAACATAACTGGCTGTATTCCACTACAGGTATTTCATTTGCTATATACCCAGCTGTGCCATCAATTGGCGTGTTCACTGTATGAAAGAAAACATTAAAAAACTGCTTGCTATGAGGCGACATAGCGGCATGAGAACTTTAATGCCTATAACCCAGGAATTTTTCCTAAACCACCTTGTGCCCTCAAAAAGATTTAAAATGCAACTGCGGTCAACTCCAAAAGCATGCACAGCTAACTTTGCATACCATTACCTTCCAAACTGCAATTGTGGTTCTGAAACGTTAATTCTTAAACTGTGTTGCTGAACTTTGTGGGATATATATACTACTCAGATTCATACATCAGATGCAATGCTGCAGAAAATACACAAGAAGTTTGGTCAGCAAAATGTGCAAGTTCACGCATCTTGTGCTTGGCATCCGCGATTAGTTCTGGCAGTGTGCTGTGCAGCAGATCGCAAAGGCCGCAATATGAAAATAGAGGATACCTGGAATGAGGGGCCCTCCCTCGGGAACACTGTTTCGGAAAATAAATGTTCATTTCATCATCACCATCATAGAGCAATTCAGAACCTTCAGACAACTGTATTATGGAATTTGTTTATTTCTACGGTGGTAGTACCTTCATGTATATTACTCAGCCTAAAAAGGAAAAAAAAAGATCACTTTTTGATGGTGAATTCATTTATATATATCTTGGTTCAAAAGCACCCAAGTCTTATGAGCTTGTATAGTGCTGGACCTGATGCACGAAACGAAGTATAAACAAGTTGCACCAGTTGACAGGCTATGATTCACATGAAAGTAGAACCTGCTGAACACATGTGCAGATGGCACAATTCGAGGCATGGCAGGCAACAATACCTGTCTCTATAGGGGAACTTGAGGGGCACTGGGCTGGAGCCTGCTGAACCCGAGCTGGTGAGTGTCGGGTACTGTTGGCGACGATATGCGGTCCTGGTCTGGTAGACGTTGCTGGGGGCATATCCAGAGCCATAGCCAGTCCAAGCCACACCCGGGGATGCAGTCCTGCCGGGACCTGTCCTATGTTTACAGGGACTGGCTGGGGCAGATACTGAAGCCAGAGATGGTGACAGCCGCATGTCACTGGGCACCGAGCTAACTGTAGGCAAGCGGCCATGCTTCTGCAAAGCATTGCACAGAATCGCATTACTGTGTGAATTTGGAACGTGTACACTGTGCAATAAAAGTTAACAGCATATGACAGTTGTGAAAAAAATGTCAGTAACAGTGACCTTGTATTGTGGTTGTGCAGCACTAGTCACAGCTGCACAACCACCGTGAGCAAGTCAATAAAACAGCAAAGAAAACTGGCAATGTTTTTTAATACGAAGACAGCAAATCACTTTACCTCTGTTAAATGGCCGTCATAGCTGCTAAGCTTCGGCGACGCTGTGGGGCTGATATCCGACGTATTGCTGCTTCCTCTAAATGGAGTGTCTTGAAAATAAAAAAAAAAGTTGGTTATTAAAGAAGTTATACGTTGTGCACAACACAGCAAAATATCAATCAGCAAAGAAGATTCATTTGCACGGCTTTTAATAAAAGCCTATTGTGGGTGTCAGGTGTGCTAAACAATTTCAAGGTCATTTGCACGCAACTACAACACTTACCGCTGCCCGCAGTGCTCTGACTGATGTTGTCCTCGCTTGGTTCTAGAAAAGAGATAGCTACGTCAGCATTATGCAATCAAAGTTGCAATATCTTCAACTTAACCTTGTCAAGCAAGTAACTTCAACACTTCAATTCAACAAGCGAGTAACTAACTAGCAACCAGTAGGTCCCTAATTGCCTATGATATTCAGTAAGCACTCATAGTTAATATGGCAGCCAATACAGAAGATTAGTGAAAGTACATCCAGTATGCACTGGCATCCTCTGCTGGAGCTCCCTGCAAAGTGTTGAGGCAGAATGCAACAACAAAGACTTAAATAAGTAATCCATTTCAGAAAAAAAAAAAAAAAAAATCCTGCATCCACAAAGGACATGCAAGCCAGTAAGCAGACACTGAAGTAAAAGAAAAAAAGACAATAACCTTAGTCATAGATAGTTTTCTTATACGTGATTAATGAAGTGAAAGCATACTGACCATCATCAGACTGCTGTACAGGTTTGAGTTTGCCATGATTCTTTTGTTTCTTCAGTGTTCCCAGTTTCTGTTCAACCTGCTTGAGCTAAAAAAAGCAGAAGAAATAAAAATGGCACTCGGCACACGTCACTAGTGAACAGGCGATACAGGTGGGCTATTTGCCCAGAGTCCGACATGCAAAACGGCTGCAGCAGCCTCGACATGCCTTTTCTTGGGCCTGCTGGTAGCTCAGCTTTCGCTGCCTCCTCAGGCTCCTGTCCGCACTCATGTCGCTGGCCAACCTCAGAGCAGCGCTCGTGATCTTGTTCTGCAGCTCATACTCCAGCTCCAGCGAGCTTAGTGTCTCCTCCTGGAATCAAATGTGAATGGGAAGAATGAGGAGCAGTCCTTCACCTTGCCCTGTTGGAATTGTAAAGTGACAGCTGTAGAACACAAGCTGCTGAAGCTCGCTCCTTTGGTAACTGACTAAAGTTTTAAACTGTTCACACAATAAAAACTCATTCTGTTTTTTCAATTCCATGGCAGTGACGACTTCACGGGGATCATGCGTGCTCTAGTGTGAATCTTCACCCTAATAAAAAGTGTGGAGCTCGTCACACAAAAATTATCCCCATCAATATAACATACTATACGCTTCTCCTTTTAGCTCAGTTCTCGCTAACTACTGCACCTATGCTTGTACTGCCTACTATGACTAATATTGACATCTAAGGTACTGCTTTCACATAAAAATAATAACATCACTAATTTATAGAGCTCAAACCTCTGTGCTGTAACGCAAAAGCCTGTAGGCAACAGTGCTGTTCACGCTGTTTACTGCATTCATTTGGGCTACGAATAGAAACGTTTACTTCCTGAATGAAAAAGACATCTATATATTCAGGCCACGCCGAAAAACGCAAGCCATTTGCGTGCTGGCTTCACCATCAAGGCATAAGCGAATCACGATGTCATAGCAACATCTGCCACAGAGCCACGCCAGCACACTAAAAAATCACGACTTGTGTTCCTTGTATTACGCATGCAATTTACAGAGGGACATCTACCTTTTGCTGTGTGCACTTGTACGTGTACATGGCATGTATGAGTAGCACTTGTATGTACGTATGCTTACAAAAACTCAAGGGTGCTTGCGCTCGCCAACAGAAGCTCGAGGATGGTTAAGCTCTGCCTTAAAGGAGTGCTGACATGTTTTGAGGCACCCCAAAAGGGACATTTTCTGTTTCCATGGTTACACTGTCAATGCCCTCTTCACCGAAGCCAGAAAAAACGTGTGAAATATTTTACTTTAAAGTTTAAAGTTTTCATAGCCCAGCATCTGCAAGCTAGTCCCACCGCAATAGACTATTACAAGTCAACATAGTTCACTGGGTTTGTGAAGTCAGCATCCTGCGTGCAGCCTAAGTCACAGAAATCACTGTTGGGCTCATTGGACGACACTTCTCTCGTCAATGTTTAAAGGGACACTAAAGTCAAATATTTACAATTTACATCAGAGAGGAAGCTCAATGTATGACAATATCTAAAATGACAATACTATCAACAACAATTCCCTACTTACCGAGAAATTACAGTGAATCCACGAGAACACATGCGCCGCAGTAGGACATTTTCAAAATGATACCGATTACATCAGACAGACCATCTACAAATAATAACTACTAGTAATTGATCTAGCTGCACTAAATAAAGAGCCTTCCATACATCAAGAGATGCAATAAAATGCTGCTTGTTTGTTTCTGTTTGATTCATGGAAAAAATAATTGCCGAACGTTACTATGAGGAATAGCGCGAGTGGTTCAAAAATTCAATTTTCGCGTGGTTACACGGGACAGGTCGTGCCATCTATAGGGGTGGAGTTGAACCAAAAAACGTCTGCAATCTCGAAGCCAATGGAGGGAAATTGATCAATGGCCGTTGTTGCTGCTGTGGCTCCCGCTGCTTTCAGTCTCCTTCTAATAGCGCAGTAAAGCCGGGAAACGTTGTGCACGGCAACAGTGACGCGAGTCGGTCCTGTCAGTCTGCTTCTTGAGGCGGGTAATTTGAAGTGCACTAACTCAATGCGGACCCCTAAAACGTGATTGTACTTCAAATTAGGCCCTTCCTTGGCACAAAAGTAACAATGCGAGGTTTCTGAACCGCTATTACAACAATCAACGTTGACTTAATAGTTGCCTTTAGTGTCCCTTTAAGTGAACCAAGTGCGACTGACAGCAAGCTAACAGCTGCTGCTAGTATATTGAGAGTTGCAGTCTTCCCATGACAGATTTGTGTTGACACGACACTGCGAAGCCACCCCCTCGATACGAAAACCAAAATTTCTTTTTCAAGTTGGCAATATTAAATATATTTAATGCACTCTGAAACACAAGGGCGCTCTTTTTAGGGCTCTCCCCTCCAGTGTTTATGCTTAGAGCAAGAACAGAAGAAATATTCATAATTCGTGTCAGTACTCTTTTAAAAAGTAGAATGTGATAGCATGGCAAGGCTCCATTCATGTAGTTGTCTCATTCGCTTGCCAGGGTTCGCTTCTCAGTAGACACCTCACATCAACCTCACCAAGACAAACGTAACTGTGTGCACAACATTGGTTGTTTGAAGTGCAGTCACGAAATGAACACTACGCCATAATTAATCATACTATGGAATCATACTATGGACCCACTACACGTCCATAAAGCAACCCGCAACACGAACAGCTGAACACAACGTTGTTGACGGTGATAATAAATTATGCCTCGGCACTTTGTAATAGGTGGGCCTTCAGATCACTCTCATTATGCAATCCACATGGGGTAACACCTTATGCCATTCTATGCTTCTGCCACCCAATAAGTACATTTGTTAACAAGACTGCTTGCACTACTTGATGCCTGTATGGTTTTTTTTTTCTCAACACAGCTTCAAGCACTACTGTGGCTCTGAGGCAAGGCACTTACCTACTAGGCAGAAGTTCCCGAGTTTGTATCCCCACTTGAACTGTAGATGATTCTTATTTATTTACAAGCATCTATCTCGATTTTTTCACTGACAACCAAGAGCATCGGCAATCACACGGGAATTTCTGTGAAGTGAGATTTTTAACAGCATAGCATTGATACCTCACTAGCTATCAAATAAACCCAAGCTCGCAATGTGACACCCACCTTGCTCTTTGCACTGGATAATAGCTGGTCATCGAGGATGAAGGCCGTGCCGATACGCCGACGCACTTGAGGAGGGGGCTCCCCGGGTGCTAGGGGCATCTCCGGAGGCAGCTCCCCCGTCACCTCGCCTTCCTTGAGGCATACAGACTTCAGCTCCTCGATCTTCTTCCGCAGAGCCTCCTCGAGGGCCTCCTTGCGAGCCTTAAGTGCCGTCAGCATTTCCTGCTTTGCCCGCTCGGCCTCTTCGTTCACCTGTGGCTGGTCTGTCTCGTCTGCGCCAGCAGATGAACGTAAAGCTATCACAACTGACCACTTTCCTTGAAAAAAGGTCAGTGCTAATGGTCATTTAGATTTTCAAGGTCCCCATCAGCTCACAGATTCAGCTGCCTTCCACGACTACTGTAGGTGATTAAGAAGCCTTAATGCCTAAATTTTCTTGAAAAATTTTCTCAGCACCACTCACAATGGTCACTACAGCTACGAAGCATCAGTCAATGAAAATAAAATTTTAGTTTTCAGGAGTTATGCAATGCACCAGAAACAATGATTATGAAGGATGCCATGGTGTTGGCTCTGGATCACTAATGGCAGCTTCAGGCTCCTTCAACGTGCACCCTAATATAAGTACACAGATGTTCTTGCATATTGATGCTGCCAAAATGCGGCCACTGTGAACATAATTCAAGCCAGCACCAAAGAGCTCAGCAGCAGTGTATTTTCAGCCACTAGCTATTATGATGAGCAACTGTCACCATGAAAGAAATAGATTTGAGCACAAAAGGACGAGATGCATGACTGAACGAGCATTTCTCTTCTTTTCACTCGTCCTTTTGCACTCAAATCTATTCCAGAATGAACCAACACATCCAACAAAGTATTCTATAAACTCACCACGAAGCTGTTTATTTATGTCTGTAAGCAGTACATGTATTCATAGCAAAGACTTACTCTAATGCAGCACCCAAGAGGAAATAGTATGAGGATAGCAGGTCCCAAAAGCACACATTCACCGTTGGCACAATAAATTTGAAAACCAGATGCCATGGTAGCACTTTATGCATGACGGTTCATTATAGCACAACATGCAAATCAAGAAACAAAAAGAACAAAGTATAAAAAGATTAGCGCTCTTTGACTGCTCAGTCCTCTTGCGTGCTGTGCTATACGCTACGAAAAACCAACTCACTCGATCTTTCCATTCCTTGTAGTAGGACTGAAAGGAGGATAGTTAGAACTTATCCATTGTTGGGTAGTGCACAGACAGACAAGACACGAAGAAAGAAGGCTGGACAAGCACCGGTCTAAGAGCTATTTTCGTACGCTACTTTTTTCGGCCTAGGTAATGACGCAAAACCAACGAGATGCTTGTTCGGCCAATGCGATGAACAGTCACGATGACACGTTCGACTAAATTGTGCTAAAGGATATCGTAAATATATTTTACAATACTCTTTCCCCGAAAAATTTTCTACTGAGGGTATATGCTAACTAAGCAAGTGCTATTGCAAAGTGTAAAAAAATGAGACAGTGCCAACCATGCAGCTATTGACAGTAGAACATATTTCACAGTCTAGAATCTCTTGTGCGACACTTTCAATGTTAAAGGCACCTAATGAAGTATGCCCTGCAGGAGTTAGAAGTACATACCTTCGATTTTGATGGCAGGAAGACTATGGCAACTTGCGCTTCTGCTCAGATTAGATCCTGTGCTGGTTGATGACAGCGACTGGGAACTCTTAGACAACTCTGCAGCAAACTTTTCCAGGCAGCTTACATCTTCAATCTTCCTCTGCAAACGAATAGATCCATATACAATAACGGGCTTACATTTACAAGACATAAGCACAATGCTGCAATGATAACAGAGCTCTAGCACCTCTGCATGGAAGCAAGCAACTGTAAGCTGTAGATTAAGCAAAACCGTAGGCTCAGCAAAATGGATACAATCGGATTAATGCTGGAAAACTAATCGCAATGACACATGCTCCAGGTCACGTGTCATGCAGCCAGGCTATTTAGCTTTCGCTGGGAAATGCACGCATCATCTCACCTTGCCAACATTGTTGTCCAAGTAGAACTGGTGCTGGGCAATGGCCATTGACCAAATGCTCTTGGTCAGGGCCGGTGTGGCCGCAAACCAGACAACCACCGTCACATTGCCAGGCCCGAAAGTTCTCCTGCTTACCGACACTCTGAAGACAAGAGCAAAAAATAATAAATAAAGTAGAAGACACTAACATTGCATGTAATGAAAATGTGAAACATTTGTTCACTTAGACATGCTACTAATGAGTGTCATTTTTAGAGGCGTTTTGAGCTGGACACAGAGCTCAGTAAGGTAGCTTACATTCGTTAGAAGATTGCAAAGTTTACGGGAGGTCGCATTCATGGAATAGGGAGAAAAAACACATCCAATCCATAGTTACACAAAAAAAAATGCAGTGGACATTGGTCAAACAATCTTTGTAAAGCAAAATTCTGTAAAAGCATATATATTTGGACAAGTTAATAAGGTTCCACTTTGACAGATAGTTGGCGAAACTCTAATGCAGATGAAGAAATAACATACAAGGACAAGCACTTGTCCGTGTACATTCTTTCTTCATTCTGTTGGTATTGCATCACCCAATCAGCACAATGAAATTCTGCAAATTTTCTGCTCATGCTGCCCTATGTTGACACTGCTGAATTTTTCACAAAGCAACAGCCTACCTAATCTCAAAGTAGAACTGAACATTATCACATTACTAAGAACAGAGAGAAAGTGTTATAAGTGAACAAAATTTGTAGGCAAGGAAACGTTCAGTTATAGGTTTCTAAGGTTAAAAAGAAAGTTTTCCTTTTTTTTTTCCCTTACTAATGTGCTACTATGCTATAATGTGACGAGGATGCGCATTGGCACACACGTGAAGTGCAATTAGCCACGGAGAAATTGACTGCTTATTCATTCAATTACATACTCCTCACTGTCTAGTACTAGGTGTGGAACCTGACCACACTACAAAGTATAATAACTTAACATAACTGGCCATTGGCAATATTTTATTGCAGGTCATTCAAATCCTAAATACTGTGTTAAAACATTTGATAACATGGTTTGTCAGTGGCCTAGAGGCTACATTCTCGAACAATGAAATTGTAGTTCTGCAGAAACAGCAAGCTTTCAAGATCTGAACTCGCCACTGAAATACAATATTATGCTCCACAAACCAGCAAACTGCTTAGAGTTACACTCAAGCCTAAAAAATGGCAAGTAATAAGAATACGGAAAAAATATATATATCAAGAGGTAAGCAATACAGGTTGTTCATTTCGTTATTTTGTGTTTTCAATGTATAAAGTTCGCATTCAAAGAAAGGAAAGAACAAAAGGATTTGGAAGTGGCAAACAAGACATTCCTGAAAAGCTCAGCACTCAAACGATGATGCTGCTAACCACTACAATAAAAAAAAATCCCTCTAATATTCTCTGAACAAAGGGGTTGAAAAGGGAAGTTAGGGCAGCTGATGTTTAATGAGCGCTAATAATGCAGCATACAGGAGCCTCTAAACACCCACAAACGAGAGGGTTAATACGGTATTGCCCAACGAAAAGAGGAATCTTTTCACCCACCTTCTGCCACAAAAGGGGAAGTTAGGGAAATCAAAGTGTGGCAACAGAGGGACGAGAGCACTTACTGGGTTGTGGAATCGCTAATGGCATCAGCCAGGGGATCAAACCCTTCAGGGGGTGCCTCTATCACATCCTCGTACACATTGAAACTGCTCAGGGCATGGACCACTCTACAAGGAAAATAGAAGGGGTCAAAATATGGGGGGAGGGTTTAGCCAACTTACGGAGCTTTGCCAGCCCAATCGAAAGGACCTCGCGCAAAGCTAACAACGGTAGAAGCTCGGGTGAGCTAGTATTTCGTGGTCAAACAAGCACAGTGTGGGACACAGTGTACACAGGAAGACGGTGCTGTCTCAATTGAAAAACAATGTCACATGTTGTGCGAGTCCATCTTTCTGTGTCTGTTACGTAGGCTGCGCTTGTTTAACTCCGCACAACCTACACATCTGCATGCACGCAGTTAGGACAAAAGGCAGTTGGCCCACCATCTTTTCAGTGCAACCCAGCCAACATACAATAGTTCAACTTAACCCCCAAAAGAAAAGTGAAAAAGCATCAGGAGGCTGCTTGATTCGAAGCATAAACTGGGAATGCCAAATTGAAAGTGCATTTTCACCACAATTAGCACACGTAGATTCTAAGAGTACATTAGGGATATGCAATAAGCTAAATAAGTGACGAATGTTGTTTCTAAGAAGTTTTTCCACACTACAGTAATCTCTGGACAAAAATAAAAAGCCTACCTACCTTCTTGGGTTGTGAACTTCTATGGAGAATTTCTTGTCACGAAAATACAGGTTCTCCAGTAGTTTCCACTGGAAGAACTGTTTAAAAAAAGTGACAACAAAAGTAGATTTTTCTAGAAACCCAGTGAGAAAATCAGAAAAAAAAAAAGCAGACTGTTCTAAGAAGCTACTACAAACATGAACACGAGCAATTCAAAATTATACTGTAACATACCCTTCGCGGCGTTTTCTTGTCGTTGTAGTCATACTGGCTGACTCCTTTATAGCTGAGTCCAACCCACCAGGGAATGCCTCCCTTGTCCTAATGAGACCACGCAATGGTGAAGCAGATTTAACTTTGTGTAGTCACTTCCACAAGCAAACAGTTGTCAATGAAGGACTTAAAGTTGCATAACTCACTTTGACTTCGTAAAAATGAATGCCATATGTTGGCAGGTTTTCTACGAGGTTCATGTATCTGAAAAGCAACTCAAAATGAGTGAGCATACCATGAAACATAGAAAACAGACCTATGTTGAATGTATTTTATAGCACAACTGAACTTTTGCAGCTTATAAGCAAACTGTGCAACCAAGTACAGTGAAATATCACTTTGTTAAACTGGTAATATAACCCTGAAAAAGCTGCATGGGCAGTTCTTACGACAGCAGAACAAAACCTCCGAGATCTCTGCACTGTCTGTCGCAGCTCAGAAGATTTCAGCGGCCGTGCACTGGCTTCTGAAGTCGTGTAGAGGCATCAGGCCTGCTCATAACATCTGAGGGTGTCATCTTGCAACAATGAATAGTGAACCAATCAGCTCACCCTCGTGCAACTGACCAGTATCATGGTTGTATCACCAAAAGAGGAATTCGGACCAATCACAAAAGGGAAAGCAAACCATTCTCTAACCATTATAGTACAGTGCATCAAAGATACTAGTAATTTCCAGCCAGCAGTAGTGGCAGCATTTTTCAGAATTTTAAAACAGAGAATGGCCATATTTACAAGTTATGAGGACACATGTACTTGTATTTCAAGCATAAAATTTTGCAAAAGGACTGCTTTCTATTAGCACTCTTTAAACCGAGGCGAATAAGACGGTATAAATTTCATTGCATTAGCATTTTAAAGCACATGTATATTAGTAAACAGCTAAGCATGCAATCCTTTAGGTCAACAAAAGTCCCTTTTCAGAACATATATGTGCCCTTGCTTCCCATATGAATGCATTGTAAGGTACATCGCTAAAAAGTCAACTCACGCAATAATGGCTGAACCTCTTGAGCGTCCTGCCAGTTCCTGGTAATGTTCAATGACTTTGCCTTCACTGCGAAAACAAACAAACGAAAAGAATGTGAAACAGTGCCACACCACTGCACAATGTACAGTTTCTACATAAACGATATGCCATTTATGGGCACATTTACTTTGTAGCACACAGAAAAAAAAGTTTGCCGTTGAGGTCTTACCAGTAGGAGATGGACGGATGTGCTTTGAGTGTGCTGGTAGGAAGAACAGGAAGCTTCTTGAGGTGAGTTTTTGTTGTTTGATCACTGTAAAATCAACATTCAGAAGATTACAATACGAGCTTCTTTGGGTTTTACGTGCCAAAACCACAATCTGATCGTAAGGCATGTCTTAGCGAGGGAGTACTAATCTTTAACAAGAACCTACATATATCTAATTTAGGTATACACAAGCAAGCACATTCTGCTTGCCCCCATTGCATACACCTGCTGTGGCCGTCTAAAATTGAGCCCGTTATCTCAACGATTATACAGGGTTTCAAATCCCAGAACCACGATACCATTATAACAAACACTGTCGTTGAGGGCTTCAAAACTTGTGACCACCTGGGGTTCCTCAACAATGCCCAAATCTAAGCACACAGGCCTCTGGCATTATGCCTCTATCAAAATGTGGCCACCATGGCCTAGCTGGGTCTGTCGTCTCAATCTCAGCAGTGCATGCTCAAGCCTCATGGTAAGCGAAGTGGTTTGTAACCAAGTTCAGATCATAAGTTTCATTCTAGAATCCTTGAAAACTGGATGTAAGCCGACTTTTGGACAAAAAAAAAAGATAAAAAGAGAGAAAAGAAAGATGTCAAAATTACATATTAAAGTTAAAGCAATACAATAAGAGGGCACCACTTACTCAACATAGTTTCCATATGTTGCTTGAAGGACTAGAGCAGCAAGCTGAAACACCGTTTCAGAGTCCACTTCCAATGCACCCTGATTAGGAAAGACACAACTTAGCAGCTGCACAAAGCCACCCAGGAGAAAGAGACAGTTTTGTCGAACTTGCCTTGGCAATGAGCGATTTGCACTGAAGGTAGAATGCTTCCACAGTGGCACTATCTTTCAACAAAGAAATGCTTTCCACATAGTACCTAAAAGATGAAAACTTAATGTTAGCCCCAGTTTTTCTTTGCCAGTTGAAGCTGGCAAAACCTATCGGTATGGCTAAGAGCAAATTGAACTTTCTTTGCGGAGTTACACCACCCAGACATCATGAAACAGCACAATACCTGTCGGTGTGTGACAACTAAATGAGCAGCAGTACTTCTTTATAGTGTGACTGCACACAAAGCTCTCAAATCACATTGAACCAATGCCTTGGCCAGGAAAGAATTTAACATAACTTTGAACAAAGGCAATCATTTTTTGCAGTACCATTTTGAAAGTTTACTGCTACAAGAAAAAAAAAAAGTGCCATTCCAAATTTATAGGTGTAAATGACTGGCAGCTGCAAAAAGCAGCTCAAAGTGATGAGCATTCTTTTATTTTAATCTTCAATGATCTTCAAATTACTGTGCACTGCTGTACAACAACTGAGCGATTTTTTCACTCACTATTACACAGAAGCAGCAAATACACTATAGCAGTTCCTGCTGAAATGAAGCGCTGCAAGCACAACTGAATTCTTTTCGTTGGTTCAACAGTAGCTGAAATGAAATACTTACTGGTAGCTGAAATGATATATATACTAATATAGTATAGTCAATGTCGCAACCCATATGAATGATGTAGCCACATCAGCCCTAAATTTACCTGTTCGACAGGTGTACGACATTATGTCAGTCACAAATTTAGAAACACAGACACCGCATGATGCATGAAATTGATTGATATGTGGGGTTTAACGTCCCAAAACCACTATATGATTATGAGAGACGCCGTAGTGGAGGGCTCCGGAAATTTAGACCACCTGGGGTTCTTTAACGTGCACCCAAATCTGAGCACACGGGCCTACAACATTTCCGCCTCCATCGGAAATGCAGCCGCCGCAGCCGGGATTCGAACCCGCGCCCTGCGGGTCAGCAGCCGAGTACCTTAGCCACTAGACCACCGCGGCGGGGCGATGATGCATGAAATTGGCTGCGAAAGTTCATACACAGCACGACATTTGAAGGCAGTCGAAACTTATGCAGGTCAGCACTAGATACCACAGCAAAGCTGCAGAAAACCTCTTACTTGACCAGAAAGTAGAGCACCAAGGAACCTTGAGACGACTTCTTGGGCAGGTCATGCTCAAGAACCCGCTTGTCGAGCTGCAGCCAATGATAGTGGCCCCTGAAACAGAAGCGGTTCATCACAAATGACAAAACGTGCAATGCAAGCTTTAGGAGCACACTGGTTACACGTGAATGTCTAATGCTACTTTCTGCCTATAGACAAAGGTCACTATACTTTGACAGTGCTATAAATTGGCATAATAAGAATGCATATAGTGTGTGTATGTGAGCGTGCCTTTTGTTAATCAACTGTCTCGCAGAAGCTTTGTGAAGGCTACAGCATAACATGACAACCTTCAACTAAGACTGATTTGATGGTAAAGAACACTTATTCATTAGCACCTCATCTTCCCAATTTCAGTTAACATAACGAGTAAAAAATTAATTTACTACTCCCCCCTGGCCCCAAACTTTACTAGCAGAGAAAAATATTAAACGAAGCAGCCCAGTGGCGACAGTTTGCAGTTTCCTGTTATGTAAGAAACGTACTGCACTGTTAAAACCAAAAAAAAAAAAGAGACTAGAATCATAACTGCAAATTCTAGTTCACGCTTGAGATGGTGCAGATTTGAGTTGTATTGAATAGAGCTTATAAGTGCCATATGTGGTTCTATGCAGGCAATAAATAAATAAACAATGGTTTTAAAACATCTCGCATATATGACGTCTGTGTATCGCACAACTTGCACAAAGTACTAACGTTTCATCGAGAAATGCCAGGCCAAAGTACTCTTTCTCCTTGAGGTTGAAGTGGGAGGCCACCATGTCGAGGAGGTCGCAGGCGTACAGCCTTGGCTGCAAACAGATAGTAAGATTTTTTTTTTTTTTTAACTGCCAGGTCCCGAGACATTGCTACACCTCTGAAAAGAAAATTAACATTCTTCCGAGAAATGTTAAGAAAAATGGAGCACGTTAAAGGCACAGTTAAGCCCTGGCATCTACATCGTCGTGACGGGAAGCCCCCATGATGTAGCTAAAAACAACTATCAACCTGAACCTGAAATCGACAATGATGTCCTTCAATAATGGACCAAAAATAAGCGTCTTACGGCAGTGGAGGGTTAACAGTGCATAGATGCAATCAACCATTAGGGGCATCTGCAAGCTCTTATAGTTTGTAGGCTAACAGAGGAAATTAAATGGCATGGTAAAAACATAAGCAAGAATAGCCACTGTAAGATTTGTGAACTATATTGATTATGATTGACACAGTATTAGTAAAACTGAAGCACAATTCTGAATTCTCAAGCATGATTATAGAGAAAATTTAGCAGGGATGATCACTGCGCAAATAAGAACATTCATTCTCAGACAGCTGGTCCCAGTAAATATAGGAACAATAAAACGGTGGAACAATCAATTTTCTCTTTTGTTTCAGAAATTATCTATACTTTGTTTTTTTTTCTCAGGTGACTTATACATACAGCCTTATTACCAAAAGAAATAAGAAAGCAAGCAAAAGTAAAGTAGTTCTGAATAATTTTGACAGTTTCACTTATGTCTCATTTACCTTTTCCCCAAAACTATTAGCCTGACAGTCAATTGCAGTGATGGCTCCTTTCTCATTTGCTAGCCCACGTCACAGTCACGAGTCAGTTAATAAAAAGGCATATTAGTATTCTAGAAACAGCTAAACGAAACAAAAGTATGAACTTGCATTCTGTCCACAGATATAATTCAGCCTTATCCAGAGTAACACGTCAGCAAGGACATTCCCAATAGAAAAAAAAAGCATTTTTGTCAAACACAAGATAAGCTTTTAAATGAGTCGGCAGGTTAAGCAGCAGTAGCAGCATCACTATTTGAAGCTCTTAGCTGTCCTCATCAGAAGGACAAAAGCGACCTCTGATGCTAGCTGAGGGAAAGATGTTGAGATGTGTATGCACAGAGTAGTATCACGTGCAATGGAGTACATGAAAAGCTTCCTTTCATACACTTCCACAGTGCCACGCATAAGTTTTAAAGGACTGGACAAGAATAGGCATGCAACCGGTGCTGAGTTTCTGCATACAAATTCACAAATATATTCAAAATGAAAAAAAAAATAGGAGTGAAGCATTGCGGGAAAAAAAGTGAACAAGGCTTTGCTTTTACCTGAATAAGAATGTCGAGGCGACGCTCATCCAGGAGAACCACTTGACTTCGCCGCCCATCGCTCATCTGCACGTGAGAAAAAGAAGGGCGAGTGAGACACGCTGACATTTTGCTTTTTATGACATTAGCACGAAAGACAGTAGCGACCATACTACTAACAGAACCAGGTCGTTTGAGCAATGTTTATTGCCCTTTTCTTAGTTTATAAAGTCTACTCACTAGCCTCGCACTTTATTTTGTTTTTTGTGTTGTGTATATGACTGTATTTGGTAAACTACAAAAGCCACAAAACGTCGAAATCGGTAAAAGCTGAGCAGCAAAAAAAAAAAAGAGAGAGAGCAGACATGTGGCATGTGGTTAGCAGAGACGTGGCACATAGTTATTTCCACGTCTCTGCTCTGTGTCTCTGTTTTCTGCTGCTCTGCTTTCTCCGATTTCGATGTTATGTGGCTTTTGTAGTTTACTGGGTATGTACCGACTTGCCCAACAAGCAACTCTCCTTACTGTAATTAGACTATTGCCATTGCTATATTTGCGAGTAGCTAAAAGCAACTGAGTATCCAAACAAATGCTGAACAATATGCAAATTCAATAGGCAGTCATGACCTCCGTCTGTGATTATCCTGTCAATGTCATGTGCCTTGCCTTGCAAGTCGCTCTGGAGATGCTGCCCACATCCAATTACGCTTTATAAAATGCTGCTTTCTAGACCTGGAAGGCTACATTCACGTTTCGCAGCCTGAGAAGTCACACACCTTCAACATTTCATAGCATAACTGATGCGATTATGGGTAGCGTTCTTTATAGTTGCAAGGGCGGACGTGACACAAACGCACACATTCAACCCACATGAGCTGGGTAAATATGCCCCCCCCCCCCCACCCCACCCCTTTCGGGGCTTCCACTGAGCAAAGTAAGTCTAAAAATTGTTGGTTGGGACTCATTTTTCAGAGCAAACATTCCCCCCTACCCCTCTAATTTCAGGCCCAGAAAGCTACTACTGTACAAATTCCTGCCCCGAAAAATTCAGCTCACACAAAAGTTGGCACCGCTTTAAACACATCAGTTCGGCAATGATATGAATCGTGTTTTGGGACACAAACCATACGGACTATCACGTTTACCTCCCACATTCCCTCGAGATTGTCGACGCAGACCCCCACAACGCTTAGCGAAAGCACGACGCAGGATCACCAAAGCGTGCAGACGCGAGAAGGCACTGCACAGATCTACCCTTACAAGGACGCCCGAGACAGACAAACCTGAAGACGTCTTGAGAGGGACATGCTCACGCGCCATCTCGGAAGCGAACCCGCGACGTCGCTCAAACTCACGCGGTACTTGGACGAGTCCTCGAACAGGCTCAGGGTGGAACCGTAAACGGATCGCACCGAGGGCCACCGACGCAGCATGTCCGTCGGCACGGACACCTCTCGACGGCGCAGGGCTAGCGTTGCGGTCGACGGCTAAGATGCAAAGTCACGTCGTTGAAAGAACGAAAAAACAAAGACCAGAGAAAGGTGTCGCGAAGAACTGGATCTCCCCGAGTGGCGAATTAAAACGAAAACTGCGCGCGCGACGCAAGAGACAGCAACACGCGCACGCGGAAACGAAAAGCGCCAACGTCCGCCGGAAGCGCTCGCTTCCGCCCCCCGCGGCTTGACACTTCCCGTCAACCAACGAAGGCGCGAGACGAATGGAAAAGCAAGAGAAAACAAAAAGAACCGAGTCCACTGCGCAGCGTCTTTCTTTTTGTCGAACCCCTTTCCATTGGCGAAGTTGGAACGACCACGTGGCGCGCTTTCCCTTTCCGACGTCTGTAAACACGTACAACATAAGCGTCGATGGATGCATACTTTCCCACTTTTCTCCCTTTTCCCTTCCCCGCAGGCACTGCGCCGTGCTCCCGACCGGGTTGCAGAAATCAGGTGCATTTTCTCGTCTTCTAACCACTACCACCACCACCACAAAGAAGGACGGATGTGAGCCGGGAATTTTCGCTTTTTCTGCACCGCATTGCACCGTAAAGTGAGTATATTAGGGAGTTTCAGAATAGCGTACCGCGAGCCCTTGCGGTGCGGGTGCTGCCACTGCGCATGCGTCGTAACGCGAGTCGGCGTTCGCGCACCGCACTAAAAAAAATCAGAAAATGCGTGCTGTGACAGTGCCTCCTGTATGAAAGTTATAAAGGAGGCAATGGCCGTGATGGCGGCCCACACGTGGCCCGCAAGCGCTGGTTTCGAGGCTATACGGTGTCGCTGCGATCGTGCGTTGCGGATCGCAGCAGGGCAAACGCTATTCTAAAACTCATATGGCGCCCGCAGCGCTTGCAAACGGTATTCTAAAACTCCTTTATGTGTAGTTTCCGAGCATTTGAGTTTACGGGGCCGCTAAAGTTCCTAGATTGTTCCCTAGGAGGGGCGCAACTAATATGGTACCGGCAACGCCCACAGCGCCTCCAAACGTTATTCTGAAACTCCCTATTGCGCCACCTTAATTACGGTGTGAACTGGGCGATTTATACTTCCACACTGCGTTTACGTTGCAGCATAGGCACGTGAATGATCATATGCTGGCTACGACAAAAAATAACAGTCCATTATAGGGAGAACAAAAGGTTCACCACAGCGCAATACTGGCTAGTACACGCATAAACACGGTAGCTGCATTCGGTTATAAGTTATCGGTCACAGCCATGCGCACGGGAGACGGGAGACGGGGGGAGGAGGATCCCTCTCGTGGAAATTCCGATAATAAAAATTGGCCCCATATCTACATGTTAATCTGCAAATGTCGTCGAAAGACGATAGTCTAGCGTGTGGAGAGAGTGAACAAAACATTTATTTGATGTTCTGCGCAAGAAAATCGGTGAATTGTATTCTGAAGGCGCTGTGTTAGCCACAAGCGTGTAGCGGAGGCGAACGACCACATCAAGTTACGTCACACGTGAGACATGAGCGCCATCTGGCAGTTTTCTTGGAAAACGAAACGCGTGGCTCTAAGACGGGCGTGCGCGCCCATCTCAGATGTGATAAGGTGTAGAACGCAAGGCGACGGGCAAAGGTTCCACCACCATGTCGTCTTAGCAAAGCGTTTGAAACACTCGGCTTTTCGTGCAAGCGTTGCATGGTCAGCGCAGCGTGATAAAATGTATGCATCTTCTAGTAAAAGATGCACATGCAGAATATATACGTGTTGTTATGGTGCCTCAGATATGCGCAATAATTGCTCTTTAATTGACAATCGCACAAGCATGAACGCTGAACCTTGAACAACATTGGTGGGCGCTGCGGATGGGGTCGGCCGTTTGGAGTAGCGGCTGGTGCTGTTCAAAGTACCCGGTACCGTTAAGGGCGGACAAACAGACAAATGCACAGACAGACAAAAATTTTTGCGTCGAAGGTCTATAAGAAAGACTATCGTCTTTAATAATTGCTGGGGTGTACCGTCCCGAAAACACGATGTGATTATAAGAGACGCCTTAGAGAGAGGGCTTCGGAAATTTCGACCACATAGGGTTTAATTATTATTATTATTATTATTATTATTATTATTATTATTATTATTATTATTATTATTATTATTGACATACCAAATACACGATAGAGTTGTTGTCACTGTTACTTGGCGACGGCTGCCCCTATGCACTCGACTCCGAGACATCGCGTAAGACTCGGAACTGCTTGCACAAAGACCACCTATAGGGTTCTTTAACGTGCACCCAAATGTAAGCACACGGGGCTGATAGCTATCGCCTCCATCGAAAATGCGGCCGGGATTCGATCCCGCGCGGGTCGGTATACTCGAGCACCACAAGGCGGGTAGTGGTGAAGCTTCAACCATTCGCCTTCCCCACGGAGAATCACGCGCACGCCTATGCACACGATGCAAGAGCCCACAGACCACCTCCGGTAATTTTTTTAAACATTTCAAGTAAACGCGCTCATGAAGTCCAGAACGCCTTGCAAGGTGAGGAAGAACACTCGGCCAAGAGGAAAGACGGAGCATAGTGTTGTGCCTCGCCCAAGTTCCACGTGGTCTTCGCGGCCTGCTGGCACCTGGCAGCTGTTGATGAGTCAACCCTGCACCGGGACGGCGACGGACGCGGACAATCTGGAAAAACCACGTCGCCGGCTCCTCTTGACACAAAAGTCGTTGGCCAAGCTTTTGTCAGCCGCCGAGAGCAACACTCCGAAGCAGCGTCGACCCAGCAGCTGTACGGGGTATTCTGCCTTGCTTGAGTCAACCTGGCTGCATCAGGGAGCGACTTTGCGCATGGGATTCCACGTCATCTCGCTGTGGTGCCACGCTGCCGCGTGGGGTCTCCCTCACCAAACAGCGAACTGGGCATGTCTTGCCCTTTCCTAGGTTCAGAGGGAGGCGGTGTTTGGCTTTCCCTCTTCGGGGACGGAGAGGAAGACGACGATCTCATTGGAGTATCCTGCGCATAAATTTTCTTTGCAAGGGATCTTGGGAAGGCGGACGATGTATAAAAACGCTAGCGCAGAGGCGCTCGTGTGTGATTCTCTTTTCATGTTGTACCACGCTACCATGTAAATACTGTATATAAACATTTTTTTTCTCCTTCTCCGGCTTCTCTACTCGTCCTCTCCGGGGACTCGGATGGCCCGAGTCCGCACCACGCTACCCAAAGGCGCAACAGTGGCTGGCAGCTTATGGGATTCGCCTGCGTCGGCTGCATCGAAGTGGTGAGTGCCGCGTGTTTGCTCTTCTTTTCGCCAGACTCGTTAGCGCAGATGGTCGGTAACGTGGTAGGGTGATTTTGGTAAATTTTGATTCGCAGACCAAGAATTGGGTGGCTCGTGGGCAAAATTACCTTAGAAGAGAAACGGTGTGCATATCTAAGATGGAGAAGTTTAAGGTCCAAGAACTCCTCGAAATTTGTCAGGAGCTGAATATTTCGGTCGGCTCGGTTAAAAGAAAACAACAAATTTTGGAGCACTTGGGAAAAGAGGAAGTGAGTTTAGAAGAGGCCATTGAGGCCAGAGAAACCATTTTGGCAAAGAAAGAGGAGCGTGAGCGCTTAGCCCGTGAACAAAGAGAGGAGGAAATAAGGAGGGATCGCGAGGATAAAGAACATGAAATCCGTCTGAAAGAACTGGAGCTTCGTATGTCCGTGGGAAATCAAAATTCAGGGGGTGGAGAATCAAAGATAAAGGATCTAATCCACACCTTCAAGGCGGGTGACGACATTGCATTATACCTCGTGCATTTTGAGCGAGCATGCGAAAATGCAGGGTTTAGTAGGGAGACTTGGCCACAAAAACTGATATGCGTACTACCAGGCGAAGTGTCCGATGTTATCGCAAGAATGAATAAAGAGGACTCCGAGGTGTATGACAGGGTAAAGGCTGCATTGCTACGAAAATGTCGCCTATCGACAGAGGCTTTCCGCCTGCGGTTCAGGCACTCTAAGAGGGGCAACGAATCTCATTCAGACTATGCCTACCAAATTAGAGCCAACTTTGAAGAGTGGCTCAAAAGCGCGCAAGTCTATGGCAACCATGACAAGGTCATTGAGTTGATGGTACTTGAGCAGTTTTACCGGGGAATTCCCGAGGAGGTAAGGCTTTGGGTGCAGGATAGGATGAAAGACGTAGACATGAACAGGGCAGCAGAACTCGCCGAAGATTACTGCTCACGCCGTAGTCTCCGCAATACACCACGAACTTCGGAAAAAAATGAAAAGGTAGAAAGCTGGTCGGGAAACCAGGGACGCAAGAGGTTTGCAAGAAATAACTGGAAACCCGAAAATTCCAAGTTATTAGACAATCAGCAGGGAAAGGACAGTGAGGGGACTAAGGCGGCACCTTCATCAGGTTCAAAGGCGCCTGGTGACATAGCGCATGCGTTAGAAGCGCGGAAGCCAGTTGTTTGCTACAGCTGCGGAGAAAAGGGCCACATGGCCAGGAGCTGTAAGAGGCACATGGCATTTGCCACAATTCAGGAGTCAGAGGATAGCTTAAAGCTGTTGAAGCCTTACATGAGGACACTCTCAGTGAACGGCCGAATGTGTAGGGTATTGAGGGACTCGGCGGCCACAATGGATGTAGCGCATCCAAGTTGCGTATCTTCCGAAGACTATATAGGAGAGTGTGCCTGGATTCGGCAAGTGGCAGAAAAGCAAAGCGTCTGCCTACCGATAGCGAGGGTTGTAATCGAGGGCCCTTTCGGCCAATTGTGTACGGAAGCAGCAATTTCAGCCAACCTTCCGGAGCACTTCCCTTACCTATTTTCAAATAAGTCTGAGGAAATGTTAAAAACACGTGGAGAATCATTTGCCACCGAAATAGCTTGCATGGCCCTTACCCGTTCGAAGGCGCGCGAGCTGACGCAACAGCTGAGCAGCTCACCCTCTGGGGAACAGACGTCCGAGGGCAGTGTAGGAAAACCTGAGGTAGTTGCGACGGAAAATGAGTCTGCCATGCGAGTTGTCGAGACGGAAACTGGGGCTATGGTCGACAACAGCGAGGAAATATCTCTAACGCCCGAAAACGAGGACTTGGTGACAGGCTCGGTGTTAACACCCGCGTCCACCAGTTGGTGTCAGCTAGCCAGAACCGACCGTGCAACGCTAGTGGTCGATCAAAAGGCGGATCTCGCACTCTCTATGCTGCTAGATGCCATACATAAGGAAGGTAACTCTAGGAAGAACGTTTCGTTCTACACCCAAAACGAGGTGTTGCATCGCAGGTATGAGAACGCTAAAGGGCGGGTCTACAACCAAGTGGTAGTTCCACTAAAATACCGGCGGAACATTCTCGACCTGGCCCACAGCAACGCCTGGGCGGGCCACTTAGGTATAAAGAAAACGAAAGCTAAGCTGGCTCAGGAGTTCTACTGGCCCGGGTGCTGGAAGGATGTAGAGATGTTTGTCCGTGGATGCGACACTTGTCAGCGGATAGGAAAATCAACAGACAAATGGAAGGCACCAATGAAACTAGTGCCAATAGTCACAGAACCCTTCCGTCGGCTCGTGATTGACATCGTGGGGCCTCTGCCTCCATCTAAATCAGGATATCGGTACGTCCTGACCGCGCTGTGCGTTGCCACCAAGTTCCCGGAGGCAATCGCACTGAAAGAGTTGAGTTCAGTATGCGTGGTGGACGCATTGTTGTCTATTTTTTCTCGGGTGGGTTTTCCCTCGGAGATACAGTGTGACAACGGAAGTGTGTTCACAAGCTGCCTTACGACTACATTCCTAGAACGCTGCGGGATAAAAATCGCGCATAGCTCTATTCACCATCCACAGTCGAACCCTGTGGAACGCATGC
Organism: Rhipicephalus microplus; assembly: GCF_043290135.1. Classification (NCBI taxonomy): domain Eukaryota; kingdom Metazoa; phylum Arthropoda; class Arachnida; order Ixodida; family Ixodidae; genus Rhipicephalus; species Rhipicephalus microplus. The sequence continues at coordinate 40,848,668 of NC_134704.1, read as the reverse complement.
ACTCGGTCATGAAACGCGTTTTGCGAGCTTTGTGCTTTGAGCATAAAAGTGACTGGGAGGGGTGTATACCAGCTGCGATGTTTTCTCTGAGGTCGGCCCCACACGAGAGTACGGGTTTTAGTCCGGCTGAACTTGTCTACGGCAGGAACTTGAGAGGTCCGCTGCACTTAATACGAGAGTCATGGACTGGATATGGGGAGGACCCTAATGTGGTTTCCTATGTACTGGATTTATTGGGGCGACTGGGGACTACACGCGAAGTGGTGGAGAGCAACATGCGCGCAGCACAGGCGCTTTCCAAGGCCCGTTACGATAAGTCAGCTCGAAAGCGAGTCTTTAGAGTGGGCGATGAGGTGATGCTGTTGTGCCCTTCAAGAAAAAACAAGCTGGACGTACAATGGGAGGGACCAGCGACAGTGTTGTCAGTGCTTTCAGACACCAACTACGAGGTAAAGTGGGGCCGGAAATGCCCCAAAGTGTATCACAGTAACCTAATGAAACCCTACATGCGACGAAAAGCAGTAGTAAACCTTGCACTCAATGTTCCTGAGGATGAGGGCGCGGAAATCCTTTGTCTTTCCGATAGCACGGTCAGCAGCACATTGTCCGATAGGGTAGACACAGGGAACACCCTAAGTAAGGCTCAAGAGGAAGATTTAGAGCTTTTAGTACAGGAATTCGCTACCGTTTTCTCCGAGAAGCCAGGCAAAACGGATGTGATTAAGCACGACATTGAGCTGACGGTTAACAAGCCGATCAGCTGTAAGCCGTATCGGGTGTCACCTAGACAGAGAGAGATACTAGAGGCCGAAATTCGCCGCATGATCGACCTAGGTGTTATCATCGAAGCAGACAGTGATTTCACCTCGCCTTTGATTTTGGTTGAGATTCCGGGCCGTGATCCAAGGCCATGCGTGGACTATCGCCGCCTGAACTCTGTAACAGTCGACCAGACTTACCCTATTCCTAACATTGAAGAGAGGGTAGAGACAGTGTCTAAGGCGAAATACATTTCTACGTTAGACCTTGTTAGGGGGTATTGGCAGGTCCCTTTGACAGAGCGCGCGAGTCGATACGCTGCTTTTATCTCACCCCTGGGCACTTTTCGTCCTTTGATGATGAGCTTTGGGCTCAAGAACGCGCCGTATTGTTTCAGCCGCCTGATGGATAAGGTTCTCCACGGGCTCGAGAAATTTGCGCTGCCTTACCTAGACGATGTGGCGATATTTTCGGACAAATGGGAAGACCATGTTGAACACCTTCGGATGGTTTTGGAACGGGTCAAAAATGCAGGTCTTACGGTAAAGAGAGAGAAATGTCATTTGGGCTGTGCTGAAGTAAGCTATTTAGGGCACATTGTAGGAAATGGGCGTCGTCGACCGTCCGAACTCAAGGTAGCCGCGGTGGTCGGTTATCGTCGTCCCAGCACTAAGACCGAGATGAGAGCATTCCTCGGCCTCACAGGTTACTATCAGCATTACGTCCCGAATTACTCCGAGATTGCCAGCCCTTTGACAGATAGTTTACGCAAGACCGAACCTGTGAACATTCAATGGGACTCTAAAAGGGAAGACGCTTTTCAGAAGCTGAAGCACGCATTGAGTGAGAAACCCGTCTTGAGGGCACCGGATTTTGCAAAACCTTTCACTATTCAGTGTGATGCAAGCGAACGCGGTTTAGGAGCAGTGCTATGTCAGACGGACCAGAGTGGAGAGGAGCGGCCGGTTTTGTATTTGAGTCGCAAATTGAGCAGCAGGGAAGAGGCTTATAGCACTTCGGAAAAAGAATGTGCTTGCATTGTTTGGGCCGTACGAAAACTAGGCTGCTATGTTGCTGGCTCTAAGTTTATTATAGAAACTGATCACTCTCCACTAACCTGGTTACACCAAATGTCACCTAAGAATGGTCGTTTGCTCAGATGGAGCATAGCACTGCAGCAGCACAATTTCGAGGTGCGCTACAAGAGAGGTGGCCTTCATACAAATGCAGACGCCCTAAGTCGAGCGTTTTGACTCGTCAAAAGACGCGGAAGGTTTGTTTGATTTTTTTTGTTTACCTTTACCTAGTTTATGTGTACTTTTTTTTTTCCAATGTGTTACAGTGAGGGCGTAGAGAAATTTTTCACTGACTCCCTCGTTGTCCCGAGCTCTACAGTTTGCTTGTTTAGCTTGATTATAATGTTATCTCGATTCCAAATGGAGTTACGTATGAAAGAGTTACTGGACACTTGTCCCGATTGGTATGCACATTGTTTCCTTGAGCTTAAGTTATTAAGATAAGATGTTTGCTTTGTAAAATCGGAGGCCTGGCGATGAGAGTGGCGTGCACGCGGTGCTTGTCGCATTGTGTGTGGCTGACAAAGGTCGTTTCTTGGAGCTTGTCACCCACTTTTCACCGAAGCGGGGCGCAGAGGCCAGCTCTTGGAGCATTCCAGTTTGACCAGGCCCTTCGAGAAAGCAAGAGCCTTGCCGGAACGTCGCCGACATCGACCCGGCCGAGCTGCAGGGAACAACTCGACCTCCCGATGTATCATCTGGCGGCGGGGGTGCTGTTGTGCCTCGCCCAAGTTCCACGTGGTCTTCGCGGCCTGCTGGCACCTGGCAGCTGTTGATGAGTCAACCCTGCACCGGGACGGCGACGGACGCGGACAATCTGGAAAAACCACGTCGCCGGCTCCTCTTGACACAAAAGTCGTTGGCCAAGCTTTTGTCAGCCGCCGAGAGCAACACTCCGAAGCAGCGTCGACCCAGCAGCTGTACGGGGTATTCTGCCTTGCTTGAGTCAACCTGGCTGCATCAGGGAGCGACTTTGCGCATGGGATTCCACGTCATCTCGCTGTGGTGCCACGCTGCCGCGTGGGGTCTCCCTCACCAAACAGCGAACTGGGCATGTCTTGCCCTTTCCTAGGTTCAGAGGGAGGCGGTGTTTGGCTTTCCCTCTTCGGGGACGGAGAGGAAGACGACGATCTCATTGGAGTATCCTGCGCATAAATTTTCTTTGCAAGGGATCTTGGGAAGGCGGACGATGTATAAAAACGCTAGCGCAGAGGCGCTCGTGTGTGATTCTCTTTTCATGTTGTACCACGCTACCATGTAAATACTGTATATAAACATTTTTTTTCTCCTTCTCCGGCTTCTCTACTCGTCCTCTCCGGGGACTCGGATGGCCCGAGTCCGCACCACGCTACCCAAAGGCGCAACAATAGCGAGGAGAGAGACGAGCGAGGGCCTCTTTCGGGCCATCTAACGCGGCTACGTGTTCGTTGTAGATTCGCGCACAACAGAAGCCACTGCGTCGTGCTCACTACCGGGATGCAGAAATTAGGGGACTTTTTTTCCCTCTTCTAACCTCTACCACCACAACAGCAACAGTACAACTGAACTTCGACCTCTGGTTGGTTCATTCACGCATAAGGATCGCGCGACCAAGTTACAACATGAATCGCTTTGAGTCGCGTTTTTGGTTCGCCGGTCGCAAATGGTCACGCGACAGGTGCGAATCGCAAGTGTGAATGATACTGGCGAGAAGAACGATATTCAGTGTATTATTGCAATCACATCATTTAACCATATGGTGTAGTAGCGCAAATTCACGGGGACAAAAAGGACAAGAAAACACGACACTCGCTACACTCGCAACTAATTTTTATTTCAGAAGCAGCACTTCATATATAACCCATAACCCTAGCGACACAGAAAAGAACTACGAACACTGAATCATCGCCAACAGAAGCTTTTGCGCAGACTCAAGCGATAGTACACGGCAGTTACGCTTAGACACTTTAAGATGACATAACTAAAACAGCCCTGGGTAACATCAAGTGTCTAAGCGTAACTGCCGTGTACTATCGCTTGAGTCTGCGCAAAAGCTTCTGTTGGCGATGATTCAGTGTTCGTAGTTCTTTTCTGTGTCGCTAGGGTTATGGGTTATATATGAAGTGCTGCTTCTGAAATAAAAATTAGTTGCGAGTGTAGCGAGTGTCGTGTTTTCTTGTCCTTTTTGTCCCCGTGAATTTGCGCTACTACACCATATGGTTAAATGATGTCTTACCAACTAGCCCAGCTCTCAACCCTATTGCAATCACAGTTTCACAACACCGAAAACGTCACTCTTACCGCGAGAAAACGCACGAAAAGAAAACGCGGGTAGCGCCGTTACCTTCGGTTTCCCGCAACAAACGTCGTGACGTCATAGATTTCGACGGCGTCTACATACGCCGTTCCCAGTCGATCAAAATGAGGCGCCGCGCATTGTCCTTTGAGGGGGCTACAGACTTTACAAAGTTTCCTGAAGTTATACAGAACTCCACCAAGAAACAAAAAAATACGTTCTGAAATCCGTGACGTCACGTGCGCAGATATCGGCGCAAAATTAAAAAATAAAACTCTGACCGTGATTTTTTTATAGTATCAAACCTATGGTGATGAAATTAACAAAGTAAGAGTTCGCAGAGTACAATTCATCAATCAAGATGGACTCATTGTTTCACGATGGTCTCCATTTAACAGAAGGTGTTATTTATAACGCATCTCATAATATCTACTGCACAGCAAGAAGGTTCCTATTCGTAAGTTATGAAGGAAAAAAAAAGCAAGAAAGACAGGCCTCGTTTCCTCGACGACATCCCAAGTCACTCGGGGGGGGGTCACACGAGGAAGGGAGGGTGCAGACGACAACGGGCGCGTTATTTCCGACTCCAGGAGGCGCACGTTTTTAACCCCAAGTTTTCCCCAGACGTTCTCTACGCGAGCACTAAAATACTCCGCAGGGACCGCTTTGTCGCCGAAGTCCAAGGTTACGCAAGCGTGCCTTTTTTCGTGTCTCGCCAAGAAGAAGAATGGCCGCAGTTGCCTCTGCGAAGGAGGATTTGAGGACCAGCGTTGAACACCCGCGGTTCGACGATACAGACTATAATGGGCTGTAAACGTATGATTCTGGTTTATTTTATTTTATTTTTATTTTTTTATTTACAAGTACTGCTGTCCCATGCCTGGGACATTGCAGGAGCGGGTACAGAAAAATCAACAAAAGCACAGAAACAAAGAATAGTTTAGCGATAGCCTTCACGAAGAGATAAAATCACGAGCGGTGCCAGGATTTTTTCACTTGATGGGGTGAGGGGGGGGGGGGGGGGGCACTAATGACAAGTGAGTTCCTTCAGAGATGCTGGGAACATATGCGTTGTGTTTTGACTATGCTTGCTATTCGGCGGGAGGGGGGGGGGGGGGGACAAAAGGGGCAGGCGGAAATCCCTCCCTCCGTACCCTTTGCTGGTGCCGCCCCTGTTTACGACATTTTGCGCCCCTCCAACACCCGCCTTCCATTAGGTTAACGGCACATTGACGTGCTTCGTAGACGTCATCGCTTCATTTGCGTTTTTTTTTCATTCTTAAGTATGTTGTCCTTACAGGACTATGCCACGGAGTCAAAATTTTGACCCTGTGGTAGACTCCAAAAAGCAACACACTTCACAATAGATAAATGAAAAAAAAAGCAAAAATGAAGCGATGATGCGCTTCTGCATTTGGTCTCTTGCTATGCGGGAATAAAGATGAGAAGTGAGCGGTTCTTTGAACGCGACATCAGGAGCCTTCTGCGACGATTATCGTCCCCCCACCCTCAAAAATAAAAATAAAATCCCTGTGTGGCCATAGCTCTGCTTTTTAAACACTTACGGGATAGGTCAGACTGAGTAAAAGTATGGGGCAGAGTTTACGCCTTATATGTATGGTCAGCCCCATACGCGCCGCAAAATAATTCTGGCCTCATCACTTGGTCTTACTGTATTCAGCTATACACAATGTGCTGCAAATTTAGCCATTTCTATGTATGTTTTTTTTTATTATAACGAACTAATCAAGAGCTGGCGTGCATTCGCGCTTCGACATCTGCGCTTTGTTGCGCGTGCGGTGTGAGGGGGCTGAGATTTGAGCGAAGTCCGTTGGCGAAGCTAACTGACGCCCTTTACACTCTGCGCACAGAGGAGGAACGCATAACGCAGTATAATTGGGCGAGCCCGCTGGCCTGACGCTAATCGCAGCTGGCATTGAGGCAACACCTGTTTCTTACTCCGGCTGCTGCAGAGGGCTTCGCGACGTCAACGGACGCGACAGCGCTCTTTTGTGTATTCTTGCGTCCAGACAAGAACGGTGAATACATTGAAGAAGAATGGCGATTTGGGCTAGTTGGTTTGAATTCATGATAATAAGGGTTGCAGCGCGAGCACGAATGTGCTAGAAGAAACAGACGAAAGTCGAGGTACGGAAGGCAAAGAGGACAACACGAGCGCTGCTGTTGTCCTCTTTGCCTTCCGTACCTCGACTTTCGTCTGTTTCTTCAAGCACATTCGTGCTCGCGCTGCAACCCTTATGATCATGAACGGTGAAGACGCCCGTGTGGGCACGAGATGCGCGTGTGCACAGGTGAGCGCCCGGAGAGAGACCGCATTTTCCGCCGCATAATCCACTCGCTTTATGTCCGCAATGTTCGTTCGATTAAGAAAGAAAGAAAGAAAGGCATTGAAACGAATAAGAGTGGGACTGATCGATAAAGGAAGTGCGCATTAAAAAAAGAAAAAAAAAAGACGGCGCGATCATTGGAACGGTACTGCATAACGACGAAGTTGCTATAACAGCAAATATTCAACGTAATCTAACAGTTAGTCAGCATTAATAACGGTTAGCCAGCACTAATATTCAGAGTTCGTAAAACGCGAATAGCCCCGCCGCGGTGGTCTAGTGGCTAAGGTACTCGGCTGCTGACCCGCAGGTCGCGGGTTCGATTCCCGGCTGCGGCGGCTGCATTTCCGATGGAGGCGGAAATGTTGTAGGCCCGTGTACTCAGATTTGGGTGCACGTTAAAGAACCCCAGGTGGTCAATATTTCCGGAGCCCTCCACTACGGCGTCTCTCATAATCATATGGTGGTTTCGGGACGTTAAACCCCACAAATCAATCAATCAAAACGCGAATAAACTCTAGCATACCTTCGAGTTTAACAGGTGAGTAAAAAGAAGTGAACGGTCCCGCCTAAGACGATTCGAAGGCCGAAGCCCCCTTAGCCAGAGCACAAGGGGGGGGGGGGGGTCAGGACCCCCTTGACTACCTCATAATTTACGCCACTCTTAAGTTGACTCGACTCACTCGCACCCTACAATCGACTGCGAATTAGCAAAATTATGCTTTCGCATTCGAATCGTAAAAGGCAGACACATAAGGAATCATGTGACTTTTTTTGCCGACGTAGATTTATTAAAACAGTAATGTCTTAAAACACGAGAAAAAAAAAACGCGAGAACGGTTTCCCCGTTTGTGTTCTGTTTTCACACCGATGCGAACAAAAGAGGCAAGCAGAACACCCAAGCAGTATCTGAGCGTTCCACTACACTCGATGCAGCGGCGGATCCAGGAAGGGGCGATCGCCCCCCCCCCCCCCCCCCCCGCTCACTTCAGTGCTCGTAGTCTACTTCCTATTAGCTGTTAGGACAAATCAGTGCAAGCACTGTGAGCACACATCAACAGTGTTTACTATGTATGAAGGGTTTTGTCTACCACGCCCTTCTCTCCGGTGTCGCTCTAACCCCCTCCCCCCCGAAATGACTGGCTGGATGCTGACAAACGAAAAAAAAAATCGTAGTCTTTGCTACCGTTCCACACGAGACCGCAATGACCGCAGTGCGGTTATTGCAGCTCGACAGTACGTAGTTCATTGCAATACGACGCGCCAAGGGAATATGCGTAAGGGCTATACGGTGGTAAGGGCGAATACGCATAAAGCAGGCGCATCAAATGCGTCATCCAGCTCAATTGCCGCGGCTTTGGGAAAACCACAACGAGCCTCGCGGATGCGCCAATAAGAGCGTCACGGAACTCAGTGCAGTTGGATGAGACGAAGGAATTTCTTTTTTACCTTGGGTGCATGTCGGCGACTTCCGAACACTGCACCTAATAATATCTGAGGTTTCGCGTCCCAAAACTACTATACGATTACGAAAGACGCCGTGGTGGAGGGCTCCGGAAATTTAGACGATCTGCACGGGCCTCTGCCATTTTTCGCCTCCATCGAAATGCGACTGCCGCTGCCGGAATCGAACCCGCGACCTTCGGCTCAGCAGCGGAGCATCTTAGCCACTGATCTATCGCGGCGGACGGTTACAGAAACAAGAACATACAAAAACACTCTTGCAGTTATTCTTCAATAATAATAATAATAATAATAATAATAATAATAATAATAATAATAATAATAATAAAGGAAGAAGAAGAACTGAACTGCTCGAGTTTTACGTGCGAAAACCGCCAAATGATTATGACGGACGCCGTAATGGAAGTCTCCGGATTATTTCAGCACGCGGGCTTTGTTTGCAAAAGGACGCATCTTCCATCAATATGGAAGTCTTATTTTCGAGAACTCTGCTCGCGTTTCGTTTCGTATAGCCTCATGCATACTTGGTGGTGTATAGATAGATAACGATTTTAACGCGATGGCGTTAGAGAGCTCCTTTCGCCGAAGCTCTGCAGCGTGGGCGTCGTTGGTTTGCTAAAAATCGTCACCTTGTGTCCATGACTGAAAAACCTCTACATGCAAATAAAATAAATAATAAAAAAATCTGGGCTCGGGAGAGGATCGACACGCCGTTTGCTTGGCAAGCAGGTGTTCCTACCACACAGCCATGATGATTATTATTATTATGATGATGGTGGTGGTGGTGGTGATGATGATGATGATGACATAAAATTATTCTTCTTCTTTTTCGTTGTAGAGACCCCTATGTCATTTTTGATGTACATAATGTCTGGGAAAAGGCAATGAAAAAAAAAAGCCATGCAGCTGCTTGGAAATACAGTGCGAATAACTTCCTCTGCTTGTAAATGTAGCGAAAATAACTTTCTTAATTTACAAACACACGCGTCCTGTGCACAGGCTTCAGAATACAAAAGATAATGCCGCAGTAATATTACTTGGTACAAGCGTACATTGCCGTCGGACGTCTCAACATGTGATTATCATATATAGCGGGGCTTCCTGTTTGAAAGCCGGTCCCATTAGGAAATACACATACGTGGGTGCATAGCAAGTTCGAAAACATTTCACGCGCATTATTTTTCGTACTTTTAAGGGCATGCTACCCATAACCAGAATGGACTCATATATCTGAAAGTCTCCCTTTTTTTTTAATGATTACCCAGCGTATATGCTTTACCTGGTTCATCGACTGGCTCGATGCTCCAGGTACGCACACAAATACACACTCGCGCAAACAAATACGTACAAAAGAGTCATTCGTAAGGTTCCGTTAAGGTGTGTTTAGTGCTCGTGAACACCACCAGCGCTACAAGAGGATGTTATACAGACGCCATTTTTACCCCTTTACGAAAACAAGAAACGTGGCACACGTGAGGTCTCCAAGGTCGCTTGCCCGGGAACGCGCTTTCGACCGCCTGTCCGATTGTCTTTGCGCAAAGACACGGATGCGCCAAACGAGCTGGGAAACGGCGCATTGTTCTCAGCCATATATGTATTCCCTCCCTCGAGAGAGAGAGAGAGAGAGAGAGAGAGAGAGAGTCCACGAAAGTGGATTTCTCCCATGGCCGATGAAGATTTTTGTTATATACGCACTATGTATAGCATAACCACGAGGATGTTTCGGAGTGTTGTGGCATGTAAGGGACAGAAAAAAATGGGCCACGGAGGCTTTCTTTTTTTCTTTTTAATCCGCGTTAGACAGTGCAGGGCGATTCAGAAGGAGCATAGCAATTTTTTTTTCGGAGAGGGGATTCAACGATATTTTATGTACGTTCGTTCGCGCGTTTGTATGTGTGCGTGGATATATACGCAGGAAAAACTGAAAAATATTCAGGGGTGGGGGGGAACTTGAACCCCGTCCCCCTTGGCCACGCCCATTCAATTCGGTGCTTCACTCCAGCCGAGTACACACATCTACTATAGACAGAACACATATTGCTCGACGTCCCACGTAAGGTGCCTGCGCGTTTGATGCTGTTTCATGTCGGATTTAGCGATTTCTTCATTTCGCGTATTGCAACGATTCGTGCACCCATCGGTATTTCCTGATCAATAGAGGTGACCCCACGCCTGGCGTTTTCAGCAAAACTTCTTTAGTGAGGTAACAAAATAGCGCACAAAATGTTGACGGATTAGGCAAGAAAGAAACAGCGTCAGCAGTCGTCCTCTGTGTTTATGTTCCTTTGGCTAACACTTCGCCTTTTTGTGCTCTATTTTGCGTATTTTCTTTTCCTGAACATCTATCTCTCTCTCGCTATTTCGTTATGTCTCAAGCTATTCAGTATCAACTAGCCCACTTTGCTTGCCTCTCAGTTCAACTTGTAGGCGTTGCATTATCTAGGCTATAAATTGCGATGTTTGTGACCACCCGCACTCTCTATCTAATCCTCCCCTTCACATCTGCCCCCCCCCCCCCCCCGTTTTTTTCTTACGATCACGAAGCGATTCAGGCACCAACGTGCGATCTAGTAATGATGCCTCATACCCACAGTCCATTACAATATGGATGAATAGAAATAACTTTATTTATACGTCCTGTACAGGGTGTAGCCACCTGCCTGGCTAATCCCACGTTGGGACTGGGAGGTCAAGCCTCCTAGCCCTGTCATGGGCGTACTGGACAGCCAGTACAATATAGCAAACAAGCCGTATAAACTTCATCTTTCGATACTGGAGTTATCGCTACAGGGGTAAGCAGCTTCGGTTACACATGTTATTACGCACGTTTTTTATGGAACGGCATCACATACGACTTGCTTACGACTTCGCGAAATTAATAATAGCTGGGTTTTTACGTGCCATGATCATCAGGCACGCCGTAGCGGTGGGCTCAGGATATTTCGGCCATATGGTTTTCCCTGACATCGCACATTATTGCACAGGCCTCTATAGCATGTCACTCACACCGAAGAGCGACCGCTGTGGCTGGTATCGAACTCGCGACCTTCAGTGACTGCACAAAACACGGAACGCAGCGTCGTGGACGCCGTCGATCGCTCGACAGAAGCACCGGCTGCGTGGAAACGTCCCAGGATTGATTGATTGATTGATTGATTGATTGATTTGTTGCGTTTAACGTCCCAAAACCACCATTTGATTATGAGGGACGCCGTAGTGGAGGGCTCCGGAAATTTTGACCACCTGGGGTTCTTTTACGTGCACCCAAATCTGAGTACACGGGGTGGAGACGTCCCAAGTAACTAAGAATTTGCCACATTACACCGGAGCCACGTTTTGCCTGTATACGGCAGGCGAGTTCGTCGTGTGCAGCTCTTTCTCTCTCAAGCGCGCGGCTGCCGGATTCGTGTATACGACTCACCGAGGAAACCTGAACCGCGAACTTCCGCGCGGTTTGGGATGACCGACAGGAAGCGTAACGGTAAGCGTATAGCCGCAGTCGTCATATTTCAGTCTCGGCCGTGCGTGCAGTGCACAAGCAAGCATATAGAGAGTCCACGTCGATTCATTCCCCACTTCGGTGTTCTGAAAACGCTTCAAGCCCGAAGAAGTTGTGCCTCGTCTTCTGCACTGTAAACTGCCAGTATTTCAAAGGGTCTGCATTCAATGATTCTGCCCATCAACGCGGCCTTATCAAACACAAACACGTAACAACTGTGACAGTTTTAGTTCGCGCTTGTCCTTGCGTTATTATACCTAAGGCGTATGAACGCCGCCATCTTAGGTCGATGTTTCTTGTTTTTGTATACTACGATGCGAAAAACTAAGGCCGTGAAACTTCGTACGCATCAGCAAGCATTTTCATGTGTTTGCTACAGCCCGTCCAGTTGTTGAGTATGCAAAACACAAAGGTTAACAGCACAATATGGCGGCACTGCGACCTCTCCATAAAATAGTCTATACCTGTTCGTTCTCTTCAAACGTCTTTTTTTTTTTTTTAGTGCTTCAGCGGCGCACTGCAAGTTTCGAGCTGCCTGTCGTTCTTCGTGTGACATTCCAATTTCTGGCTATCGCATTCATTGATTCGCCCTTGCGGCGGAACGGTGACTTGTTTACAACATGCACGAAGTAAAATGTTGAAGGCCAGTGGCCATCCTGGCAAGAAACTGTAAGCATATCTCGACGAAGCCGGGGGGGGGGGGGGGGTGCGCTATTTCTCGACTCCGGCCCGCTATAGCTGATGTGAGTTCGAGACCTCTGGTATGTGTATACATCAGATACATAATTATGTGAAATGCTCGTTTCCGCGACGTGTAAAAGTAGAGCGTAGGCTGTATTTGCCTCCACAACTCGAACCAACACTTTTCGCCGCTTTGGTAGAACTGCACGTAACTATACGGTGAGACTGGTACGGCGCCGATGTATTTGTGCATAAACAAGAATGACCAGGCCGACTCGGGTGTGTTATGCATGCGTTTCTCGGAGTAGCAATCAGCTGAATGACGTGGCGGCGTGCCCCAATACTGCGTAAACGGCGACGAGCGATATGTTTATTGACCGGCTACGGTAACGCAATGCATCCGGCGAGTTGTATCACAGTTGAAGGAATCGGGCACCGTAGCGTCAGCACAGGCCACACTGTTGACGACTGGTTCCTTGCGACAAGTGCTAAGTGTGTGTGTGTATATATATATATATATATATATATATATATATATATATATATATATATATATATATATATATATATATATATATATATATATATATATATATATATATATATATCATCAGCCTGACTATACGTCCACTGCAGGACAAAGGCCTCTCCCATGTTCCGCCAGTTAACTCGGTCCTGTGCTTGCTGCTGCCAATTTATACCCGCAAACTTCTTAATCTCATCTGCCCACCTAACCTTCTGTCTCCCCCTAACCCGCTTGCATTCTCAGGGAATCCAGTTAGTCACCCTTAATGACCAGCGGTTATCCTGTCTACGCGCTACATGCACGGCCCATGTCCATTTCCTCTTCTTCATTTCAACTATGATATCCTTAACCCCCGTTTGTCCCCTAATCCACTCTGCTCTCTTCTTGTCTCTTAAGGTTACACCTACCATTTCTCTTCCCATTGCTCGCTGCGTCGTCCTTAATTTAAGCTGAACCCTCTTTGTAAGTCTCCAGGTTTCTGCTCCGTAGCTAAGTACCGGCAAGATACAGCTGTTATATACCTTCCTCTTGAGGGATAGTGGCAATCTACCTGTCATAATTTTCAGAAGCGGTTTCAGAAGAGGTTCTCAGAAGCCTAGAATGGGAACAGTTAGGAATAAGAGTTAATGGAGAATACCTTAGTAACCTGCGCTTCGCCGATGACATATTGCATTGCTGAGTAACTCAGGGGACGAATTGCAACTCATGATTACGGAGTTAGACAGGGAGAGCAGAAAGGTGGGTCTTAAAATTAATCTGCAGAAAACGAAAGTAATGTACAACTACCTCGGAAAGGAGCAGCGCTTCGAGATAGGTAATAGTGCACTTGAAGTTGTAAAAGACTATGTCTACTTAGGGCAGGTAATAACAGCACAGCCGAACCACGAGTTTGAAGCAACTAGAAGAATAAGAATGGAGTGGAGCACATTCGGCAAGCACTCTCAAATTATGACAGGTGTATATATATATATATATATATATATATATATATATATATATATATATATATATATATATATATATATATATATATATATATATATATCGTGCAAAAGCAACGTTAGACACTCGATTTTCTGAATGAACGACATAGACATACTATATTTCATCGACTGAAGCGCTACCAAGACTGTAACGAGAGTGGTGACTTTTCATAGCGTCAAGGAAGAATAAGTAGTTCTTTCTGTATTCGATTGTAACGCGACGGTCGATCTCAGGTAGCGACAATCTCGGGAAAGATGCGGGTTACATTCGAGTAAATACGATGCTTACTACCACATGCCGTTGGTCTAAGCCCTCTTTATCAAAAGAAAATAAAAATAAAACCACGTTTAATAAACGATTAGCACAGAAGAGAGGTATAGCCACCTCGTGTTTTGAGACACAAATAGCAAAGGCGACAAATCAAGACGCGCGGATCCCGCACCTATGAAAGACTGTTCTTTTGTATCAGGCATTCGTGTCCGGCCACTGCTGCCCTTTCGCCTTATATACCTTATAGCATGTGAGAATATGATCACAGAAACGTTTGGCACTGCTGCGTTATAACCTTAACAATCGCGCTTAATCAAAATGCATACATTGCGAAGGTCATCGACCTTCCTATAGAAGTGACGCGTGCACGGAATCGACAAAACAAAGAACACACTGCACCTAAGCATACCCTGCACTTATCTTCTCGGCATGTCACCGCGAAATCGGAAACGCACCGCAGGCAGGTCAATGTCCCAAGCACATGCAGAAAAAACGAACACGCGCCAATTCGTTATCGCGCCGGGCGATTGATCGAGGGCGACAGCCAGGTTGAATTTTCCGAAGTCTTCCACTACGGCGTCTCTCATAACAATACCGTGATTTCGGGACACCAAACCCACATATATTATTATTATTATTATTATTATTATTATTATTATTATTATTATTATTATTATTATTATTATTATTATTATTATTATTATGCCATACATGGCCCTCATTCTCTCAGCTGCAGTTGCAAAACCTCTCGAGGAATCAGTTCTATATATTTTATGTATTTATTCATTTTACCTGCAGCGCCAACAAGGCATTACAGCAGGGGGGTATATGCAAATACATGAATACGATTCATCATATAGAAAAAAAAAGAAAAGGAAAAAGAGAACTGACATGAGAATAAGTGGTACAAATCTGCACAATAGCGCGTCAAATGTACAAGCAGTGCCACAATGAAAAATTTACATGTGCGACAAAAACGTGTGAAACAGAGCATCAGATGTACAATTAACAATATTACCTGGTAGTTTATTCCAGGCCTCAATGGAATGGGGAAAGAAAGAACCTTGTACACATCAGTACGGCAACCAATTTCACGAGTTTTCCATTCATGGTCGCGTCACTTAGATACAAAGTGCGGGGTTAGTAAGAAAATTTTAGGATCAAGACCGGTCATTTATATAGAGCCTTCCCCAAATTGTACACCCCGGTATGTGTTCCTCAACTTGAATATGCATATCTGATCTGGAATAGCATCGCTAAATATGGCAGTAACGCCACTGAGTGAGTGCAGGAAAAAAAATCATAAGCATTTACAATCATCGTTTTGCTAGAGATGACTCTGGATCTCGTTCTAACACTGCCAGATTATTATCACTGCCATCACTTCACTGCCGACGAAATCGCGCTGACGTATTATTTCTTTACAAACTAGTTCGCGGTATGCTATCCTGCCCTTTACTTCTAAGTTAAGTGAATTTTTGGATTCCGCGTAAGTTAACCAGAGAGAATAGGCCATTTCATGTACCCGCCAACTTCTTTCAACACTCCACACAGAATGCACAGTCTATATAATGTTAACTTTCATGATCTTGATGTTTTTTCACAGTCCACTGTCATTGTTTTTATCCCAGCGCTGCACTGTCTTAACAATTTTTCACAATTTACAGATTATTCCCTTTCCGTCTTTCAGGAACGTTTCTACATAGCTGTGCATATTCCCCTTTATTCTTCACTTCCTTTCCACGATTCTCGTTTTGTATTTTTATTATTCCCATATTGTGCTTATTTCTTTTTTTCTGTGTATTTTCACTCTTTGTTTGATTTTTCTGAAGAGTGACTATTGTATTGTTTATTTGTATTGTTTTACTGTTTATTTGTATTGTATCATTTTTTGCGTGCGCCTGCACTTAGACCTCAACGGTTGTTTCAGGGCACGTTAAATAAATGATTGAGCACCATGAGTGAGCACCAAATAAATAAATGAAATTAGCACCATAACTAAACGAGGCCTCGCCGCGGTGGTCTAGTGGCTAAGGTACTCGGCTGCTGACCCGCAGGTCGCGGGATCGAATCCCGGCTGCGGCGGCTGCATTTCCGATAGAGGCGGAAATGTTGTAGGCCCGTATACTCAGATTTAGGTGCACGTTAAAGAACCCCAGGTAGTCTAAATTTCCGGAGCCCTCCACTACGGCGTCTCTCATAATCATACGGTGGTTTTGGGACGTTAAACCCCACAAACCAATCAATGAATCAACCATAACTATAAGAGACCACCGTGGCGGTTAGGCATACGATCGGCGCACCTTCCATGGCCGCATTTCTGAAGATTTCGCGGTATACCGGATTTTTCGCGTACGATGCCACTACCGAAATGTGTAACAAGATTTACGCTCACGCTCGTTAGTCTAACAGCACGACAGTATGTATACACCGGACGTCGAACGCGGCTGGCATAAACAAGCGGCTCGAACGGAAATAAAGGCAAAGCCGCAAGCGACACGGGCAGATAGTAAGCGGGGTTCCGAATGAACGCGGAAACAATCCCCGCTAATCACGTCGCTGCAGTCATGGCCGACAGACACGCGCACCAGAGTGGCAAGTGAATGAGTAATAGGCGACAGCCAATAAGAATTCAGTACAAGAGTCACTCGCGAAAGCACGGCATACTTGCCCTTCACCTCCGAATGAGAACTACGTAGTTTAGACTCCAGACAGCAAGGCCAGATAAGGTTGAAACGTAGGTTTAAGTCGAATGCGAAGTCGAAACTTTAGGGTTTTACGCTCATTTTCTCGACAAATGTAAACGCAACGCTTACACTATTTACTCGAACGCAACGCGATTTTTTTCTTCAGATTTTTGCTGCCAAAAGTCGATCCCTCGCGTTACAGCCAAATACCAAAACTACTGCTCTTTTTATTTTCGTCGACGAAATGAAAATTCATCCCTCGCGTTACAGTAGAGTAAATACGGTATTGCTAAGTACAAGTTCGTTGCCCATACGTAAATCATGACATTTATTTGAAAACTGATATCAGGATTCCAGCAACGAGAAGATACACGGGTACGGTATAAAGAGAACCGTCCCCAAAACGCAAGACTGCTTGACGTCACGAAAATGAGTGAAAGTGATTGACCGCACGGGTGTGTTCATCGGTATGACGTCACGCCAACGTCATACCAATACGTCATACTGTACAGGTGTACACTCGCAACTGCATGGCTGTACACGGGAGATATACTCGTAATTCGCGGTTTGTCACCGACTATAAACGCGGTCGTTACAACGGTTGCCTAGGAGCCTTTGACTAGAGCCGCCCGAACGATAAGGCAAGACAAGCAAACAAGGCCTTCAAAGGGGTGTCGAGAAGTAGCGGTTCTCGAAGAAATGAAGGAGGCACCTAATTTCTGTCTGCCTCTTGGGCGACACGGGGCAGTGCCTTGTTGGGGATGGGATAAGAAAATAAAAAAAGATAGTAGAAAAAGTGCCGCCATATCCACGAGTGAATGATGATGAGTGGGCGAAGCTCCGGAGGTAAACCTGGTAAACCATGAATCCTCTGTACATTTTGCCCACTCGATTTTATTACATCGCTCCCCCTAGCGTACGTCGCCGCACTAAATCGAACGATTGCCTTCAACCAATGACACGCGCCATATGTGACATCATTCCTATTTTATAACATCTCGCATCTTTTATCATCAACAACAAGTACCGCCGTCTAGTTTAAAACATCGTGCATCTTTTTTATCATCAGCTACAAGCACCGCCATCTAGTGAACACTGCAAGAACTAAACTAGAGGTGGCTACATACAGGGGACGGTACCGCCATCTAGTGAACACTGCAAGAACTAAACTAGAGGTGGCTACATACAGGGGACGCACAGCCCACGCCCTAAGGAGCTTCGCCCCTAAAAGGACAGTAGGAGGACAAAGATGTAGAAGACGGAGCGCTTTCGCATACGAGTGAGAGATAGGAAAGATCGGGGGGACACACGGCCGAAGGAACCGAGAAGTGCTATAGAGACGTCACGCTGACAAACGGACGCCGCCGACGCAGCTGCAAGAGACGTCTCGAGAAGAAGTCGTTTCTTGTGTATACAGAAACGCGACGCGAAGGAAGCATCGCCGGATTTTTCAAAAAAAGAAGACTCGCTGCTAACTCGTCACGTTTTACAAGCCCCTTTGGGAACGTTTTTAACGAGCGCGGCATCACACCTGCTGAGCGAGCGCTCTAAAAGACGCGAAGAAAAGCAGCAGTGAGACTTAAACAAAAAAAGTAAGAGACATGAAAAGCAGGCCGCAGCTTTGTTGGATATGACGCGACAACAGGCGAGACGCAAACTACGGTGACGTCATCATCGCGCGATCTCTTTTTAGAAGAAAGAAAGAAAGAAAGAAAGAAAGAAAGAAAGAAAGAAAGAAAGAAAGAAAGAAAGAAAGAAAGAAAGAAATGGATTTGATGGAGTTGGCACGTACATTGCACATCATTACTTTCTAAAGAGCAGCTTCATTCCAATCTGTTTGTCTGTCGCGACTCGCTCTGTCTAGTCAGTCGAAAAGGGTTTCAAATGCTGCTGGAAATCTACAAAAACATTTCCGTTTCTCCTCGCTGACGCTGTCGTGCATCGTGGGCATCGACACACTCATGTGAGCTATCAAAAAAACTACAAAGTGTACAGGATTGTGTGTGTGTACGCGTGCGTGCGTCCCAAAAATAAAATCAAGCAAAAAAACATCGTGGGGCAGCTCCTACCACCGTGACGTGCAATGGGCTTAAGTCAATTAAATAGAAAACCAATAGCGCGAACTTATCAAAGCGAATTTTACAGAAAGCCAAGTCAGGAGGCAGGGGGGGCGCCAGGATGTTTTTACTGGGGGGCAACCACGAAAAGTGAGTTCCTCCGGGGGGGCAAGCAAGCTGTGCTCCTACTAGGTTTTCAATATATTGTCGCGAGAGCAAGGTTTCCAGCTCCAGTATCTTCTCAGGAAATTTGTGCAAAACCAACTCCTCTGCTTCTTTTTTAAGTCTTTCTTTGTACTCTTCTACCTTTGGGTTTGTTTCTCTGGCCATTACAGAGCTTCGGCTTTTGACTTTAATGGAATGTGGGGTAAATCGTGTTTTCCAGCCTGGGACAGGAGCCTACACGCTGCATTTACGGCGTACCAACGGAGCAGTCAAGGCCGCCCCCGTTCGGGATTAGAAGGGGAAAGCTTACTAGGAAAAGCGTCTAGCAGGAGGCAGGTCCGGCGCCACCGTCCGAGTCTAAGCCATTGTTAACAGGCACGCGTGTCATTGAGAATGACATGGGGACGCGACCACTTAGCCTGACCTAGACATAGTGGCGGCAGGTAAACGACCATATTCTCTCGCGCTGTTGTTAGGATGTCGGGGCGCCTCGCTGTCGCATGTGCACCTGGTAAGCAATGGTGTACCCATCGCTCTTAAGGACGCTTCTAGAAAGCAACAGTTAATGAAAGAACTTACGGGGCCCGAGCGTGGGAACGGCCGCCGACGGTAGTCGACCGAAGGAAGCAGCACGGCCTGGTATGGGAGAGAGTGTCACGTGCGGAGGACCTTTCCCTTTGCGTGTTTCATTTTGGTAAGGAGGTTTTTACAAATGTAGTGCCTTTTATGAAAGTGTTTCTGTGATTGGTTGAGATGCTGCGAGTCCGAACATGTGACTGGTTTTTGTGAAGACTCTTTGTACGACCAAGGGTTAAAAAGAGGATGTTTGAACTTGAAAAGTGAGCGGAGCGGAGTCGGGGTCAACGGCGGATCTCACCACCGGAGACCAGCTATGCGGGCCGAGGGGTATGCCACCATTTTCTATGTTTTGTCTTTGTAACCCAGTGCATTTTGTAATTTGGAGTTGTGTTAGCTAAATAAACCCCCAATGAGTGCTCCCCGAATTCATCGTGTTGACTTCTCATCAATTGCCTCCGCGGAGTTTCAACCACACTTATTCGTCTCCCTGGTCGTCCGATGCGCCTAACTTGAACAACCCCGACGTTTCGCTACAAAGTGGTGGAGGTTGCTCGGTAACGATAGTCCCGCTCTGAAATTATGCCCCGAGTCAACAACAAATATCAGGAACCTACCTCTGACTGCTCTACTATGACGGAACCCCCTACCTTCTTCTCTGCTATGTCTACCCCCCAAGTTAAACCATTCGTCGGACCACCAGTCTTTAGAGGCGCGCCGGAGGAATCTATTTCAGAGTGGCTACTTTGCTACGAACATGTAGCGTCGCTTAATAATTGGGACCAAGCCACAAAGGTGAAATTTCTATACCTGACTTTAGACGGAGATGCGAAAAAGTGGCACACCACTCAAATTCTAACCGGTGCTCCTAATACATGGGAAGAATGGGCGACGCTACTTAAAACGTCCTTTACGAGTCGCCACCCAGTCGAGATCGCCCATTTACGGCTACAAAACCGCATCCAATTGCCGTCCGAAACCCCCGAGCAGTACTACTATGACGTCGTACAGCTGTGTGCAAGAGTGAACCCGTCCATGACGGAAGATGATCGGTTGCGGCACCTTATGCGCGGTTTGCGTCCGGATATTCTGGAGAAGATGATAATCGCAAACCCGGAGAGCTGCACTGCATTCCTCCAAATTTTGCAACGCATAAATCTGGCAGCTTTGATGAGCCGTGCGTCGGCGCCACAACCGATTGGCATCCAGTATTCCACCGGATTACAGTCGTGGATGCAAAACATCGCGCATCCCGTAGGGTTCGCACCCACTGCAGCGACAGGGTACTCTCCTCCTACGTGTGTCGCCACTTGCGCCGCGGCCGAATTGCGTTGCCCACGGGAGGCTTCTGACAGCGAAAGAGACCTAAAAGCGATTGCGGACTCGATCGCCGTGCTGTCTGACCGGCTAAAAAGCATCGAAGACGAGGTGCGTCGCCCCCCAATGCCGTGGCCTCAGAGAACTTCCCGTGCCAACGACGGGCGTCCCCGATGCCAGATTTGCCGCCGCATAGGTCACATAGCACAACAGTGCTCGCAGCGGTTCCGAGATGACAGGAACGATCAGGCGGAGCTCCACGGCAATCAGAATGTACAGCCTAATCCTTCGGGAAACGAGAACGGCCGGGCCTAGGGGGCCAGCCCGGCCGCCCCATCGGCACATTGTCGGAAGGTCAGCTTCTCACAGTCCCCACACGAGCCAACGGTACAGAAACAAAACTTGTAATTGACACCGGCTCGGCCGTAAATGTCATCTCAGAAGAATTAGCTAACAAAATAGGTGCTTCATTCAAATCGAGAAAAGACATATTCATCCGAGGAATCGGCGGAGGCTTGCTCACCCCCAATGGCGGAGCTGAAATAAAACTTGAATTTGGCACCACCAAAGTTCACGAGACGTTTTTAGTGGTCAAGGATTGCCCGTACGAGCTACTCGGTGGTCTTCCTTTTTGTCGAGCAGCCCGGCTTCTCATTGACTTTTCCAAAAAAGAGCTGCAACTAAACGGTGAAATTTTCCGGCTACGTATAGACTCAAGTGCCCCCGAACATAATGATGTACTTGCAGTGCGGTGCCACGAGCAAATTCGCATTGAACCTCGCACAGAAGTCGCTATTGAAGTAAAGGTCGCAAGGGACGGAATTCACATCGTCGAACCGAACAGCACGCTCAGAAACGGACTTCAGGTTGCACGCACAATAACGAGGATCGTGCATGGGAGAGGCCTCATTCGCATAGCTAATCCTACCATGTCGCCAGTAAACCTGCTCAGCGGAACAAAGCTTGGATGGGCTTCATCTATTCATGACGCACAGCTGGCAATCACGGCCCCCGAGAACGATCAAGTGCCTCAAGAGTTTGACATAGAGACTGGGGATCACCTACAGCCACCTGAGCGGGATGAACTGCTGTCACTCATTGAGAAATACCGCCATCTATTTACGAGCAGTAACAACCCCATCCGGCAGACTCATGTCGCTGAACATGTGATCGACACAGGTGATTCTCGACCAATTCATCAGCACCCATATCGTCATTCCCCTTTTGAAAGACAACAGATTGAGCAACAAGTAGAAGAAATGCTGCGCGATGGGATAATTAGAGAGTCTCACAGTCCTTGGTCATCACCTGTCGTCCTCGTGAAGAAGCCAAATGGGACTTGGTGTTTCTGCGTCGATTTCCGCAGAGTCAATGAGGTCACTAAAAAAGATGTGCACCCACTGCCACGAATTGATGACATTCTCGACGTGCTACAGGGGTCAAAATACTTCACCACACTTGATCTAACCTCAGGCTACTGGCAAGTGGGCATCAAGGAGGAAGATAAGCAAAAGACCGCATTTGCCTGTGGACCCGGCCTGTACGAATTCAATGTTGTCCCTTTCGGCTTTTGCAACGCCCCTGCCACATTCCAGAGAATGATTAACAAAGTCCTCAGTGGTCTTCTCTGGAGAGTTTGTTTGGCCTACTTGGACGACATCGTTATTTTCTCGAAGACCATGGCAACTCATTTGCAAGATTTGGAAAGTGTGTTTTCGGCTTTGGACGTGGCCAACTTACGACTGAAGTCCGAGAAATGCAGCTTCGCTCGCCAGGAGATTAAATATCTTGGACACATTCTCACAGGTGAAAGCATCCGGCCGGACCCAGACAAAGTAGCAGCGATCGAAAAATTCCCAGAGCCACGAAACAAGAAAGGTGTACAGAGCTTTCTCGGAATCTGTAACTACTATCGGCGATTCATCAAAGATTTCTCTCGCATTTCTCGACCTCTGACCAACTTAACCAAAAAGGATGTTCCTTTCGTCTGGGATGCGGCATGCGAAGTGGCCATGCAAACCCTCAAAGAGAAGCTGATCACAGCCCCAATTCTGCGTCAATTTGAGCCGGGAAAGCCGATAGAGGTGCACACTGATGCCTGTGATTACGGCATTGGCGCCGTGCTTGTACAGAAAATTGGAACTGAAGAGAGAGTCGTCGCCTATGCCAGCCGCCACCTTAACAAGGCTGAGATGAACTACAGTACCACTGAGAAAGAATGCCTCGCCGTTGTGTACGCCTGCGGACAGTTTCGGCCCTACGTCTTTGGTTCTAAGTTCACGGTCGTGACTGACCAAGCCAGCCTGGCTTGGCTAATGAAAGTAAGGAATCCGAACGGTCGTCTTATGCGATGGTCCCTGTTGCTTCAGGAATTCGACATAACGTTGCGACACCGCCCTGGCCTCAAGAATGGAAATGCCGACACGCTTTCCCGCCTTCCTCATGATCCCGCGCCTGTAAGCGAAGAAAACCCCTTACCGTTGCTGGTTCTGGATCAGGTGGATGTTGGAAAAAAGCAGAGGGCAGACCCATGGATGAAAGAAATTATGCAGCACCTCGAGCACCCAGATGCGCCCGTTGTCAGGAAAATTAAAAGAACGGCACGGAGCTTTCGGTTGATCGACGGTGTACTGTATCGAAGGGCGAAAGGGTTTCAGGAGGATCGTGCTGCGCTCGTTGTCCCCAAGCGCTTGAGATCTGAGATTTTAAGGTACTGCCATGACGCCACCACGGCAGGCCACTTAGGTGTCAAGCGCACATGGGAGAAAGTTCGTTGCCGATATTTCTGGCCGAAGATGTTCTCGTACGTAATCAAGTACGTTCTCTCCTGCCCCGACTGCCAGACACGAAAGCAACCACCGGGGAGGCCGGTCGGTTTCCTCCAACCGATCCCACCTGCAGGTCGACCTTTTCAGCAGGTGGGCATGGACTTCATTGGGCCTTTCACTAAATCCAAAGCAGGGAACCGCTACATCGTCGTGATTACCGACTACCATACGAAATGGGTCGAGGCTGTCGCGTGTCCAGCGGCCACTGCCGCAGAAGCAGCCAGAGCTTTCGTCGAACAAATCGTCCTACGTCATGGTGCCCCGGAGAAAGTAATAAGCGATCGTGGGCAGCACTTTGTCGCCAACTTGACCGAAGAAGTATTCCGGCTCGTGGGTAGCGAGCATGCCACCACAACAGCATACCACCCACAGGCCAACGGCTTGTGCGAGCGTTTTAACCGCACGTTGGCTGACATGCTCAGCATGTACGTTTCCTCACACCACCGCGACTGGGATGAATTCCTACCGTACGTTCTATTGGCATACAATTCTTCCACCCACGAGACGACTGGATTCACTCCCTTCTTTCTTCTTCACGGACATGAACCGACACTACCGGTGGATGTAGGGTCGGGCGCGCAACGCGGATTCGACTACACCCTGGATGCAATGAAAGTGGCCCGCAGGCTGCGGCAGGCTCGAAAAATAGTAAATGAACGGGAGAAGCGTCAGCAGGAGAAGAACAAGCGCAGCTATGATGCTAGGCGACGAAGTGTTGTTTATCATCAGGGCGACTTGGTGTACTTGTGGACTCCCTCCCGGGCGAAAGGGAAGACGACAAAGCTTCTTCACAAATATCACGGACCTTTCCGTCTTGTGCGCCAGGTAGCCGAGAACAACTGGGAGGTGGTAGACCAAACTGGGAAAAAACGTGACGTTGTGAATGTGGCGCGTTTAAAGCCCTGCCACGTTCGATTGGGCTCCGATGCCGACGACGCGGACGATGAGTCTGATGATAATCATGAGGTGCGCGATCTCGGTGGTGATGTGCGCGAGGGAAGTGCCAGGAGAGATGACCACGGATTGCATCGAAGTGTTGTGCGCGAGTGCAGTTCAAGGAGAGATGACCACGGATTGCATCAAAGTGTTGTGCGCGAGTGCGGCTCCAATGGTGATGTGCGCGAGTGCGGTTCGCGAGTGGGTCAGGAACTCCGTTTGCAACATTGTGTGCGCGGGACACAGACCAGTGTTCCAGTACAGCAGTGCGAAAGCTACGACACGGACACTGAACTTTACTCGGACTGGAGGACATTTTTAAGTAATAACAACGCACAACAGAATGTCAGTGCTTACGAAACGGACACTGAATTGTATTGCAGTACCGATGAGTGAACCCATATATTTCTGTGTCCAATGATTTTGTTTTGTTTTTCACCTGTTGTTTTATGTAATTTTTTTAAAACATCTCACACACTTGTTGAATGCAAAACCTTTTTGTATAATTAGTCTATTTATTGTCGTGTTTTGCAGATAAAACGAGTGGGGCACTCTTTTTCGTAGGGGGGAGGTGTCGCGAGAGCAAGGTTTCCAGCTCCAGTATCTTCTCAGGAAATTTGTGCAAAACCAACTCCTCTGCTTCTTTTTTAAGTCTTTCTTTGTACTCTTCTACCTTTGGGTTTGTTTCTCTGGCCATTACAGAGCTTCGGCTTTTGACTTTAATGGAATGTGGGGTAAATCGTGTTTTCCAGCCTGGGACAGGAGCCTACACGCTGCATTTACGGCGTACCAACGGAGCAGTCAAGGCCGCCCCCGTTCGGGATTAGAAGGGGAAAGCTTACTAGGAAAAGCGTCTAGCAGGAGGCAGGTCCGGCGCCACCGTCCGAGTCTAAGCCATTGTTAACAGGCACGCGTGTCATTGAGAATGACATGGGGACGCGACCACTTAGCCTGACCTAGACATAGTGGCGGCAGGTAAACGACCATATTCTCTCGCGCTGTTGTTAGGATGTCGGGGCGCCTCGCTGTCGCATGTGCACCTGGTAAGCAATGGTGTACCCATCGCTCTTAAGGACGCTTCTAGAAAGCAACAGTTAATGAAAGAACTTACGGGGCCCGAGCGTGGGAACGGCCGCCGACGGTAGTCGACCGAAGGAAGCAGCACGGCCTGGTATGGGAGAGAGTGTCACGTGCGGAGGACCTTTCCCTTTGCGTGTTTCATTTTGGTAAGGAGGTTTTTACAAATGTAGTGCCTTTTATGAAAGTGTTTCTGTGATTGGTTGAGATGCTGCGAGTCCGAACATGTGACTGGTTTTTGTGAAGACTCTTTGTACGACCAAGGGTTAAAAAGAGGATGTTTGAACTTGAAAAGTGAGCGGAGCGGAGTCGGGGTCAACGGCGGATCTCACCACCGGAGACCAGCTATGCGGGCCGAGGGGTATGCCACCATTTTCTATGTTTTGTCTTTGTAACCCAGTGCATTTTGTAATTTGGAGTTGTGTTAGCTAAATAAACCCCCAATGAGTGCTCCCCGAATTCATCGTGTTGACTTCTCATCAATTGCCTCCGCGGAGTTTCAACCACACTTATTCGTCTCCCTGGTCGTCCGATGCGCCTAACTTGAACAACCCCGACGTTTCGCTACAATATGCTTCCGGGCACTTGGGTGGGCATGGGGGGGGGGGGGGGGGGGCAGGCGAGAATTTTGGGGGAGCTCCAGCCCCCCCTTGCCCCCCCCCCCCCCCCTGGCGCCGCCCCTGTCAGGAGGTAAGCGAAGAGAATGCGGTCCAAATGACGTAAGTGTAAGGCGTTAGAGTGTGTAAATTTTAAAATTGTAGGCACACGCTTTTGACCAAGGAGGAACGCACTCCCACATTCGAATCTCATACAGCAGAAATCAGATCTTTCGGGACCAGGATCTGGATGAAGGCGCATGGCGCGAGTAAAGATGTAGCGGACCTTCAGAAAAGCAGAACGCCCAGTTCCACGTTCAAGCTTTGAAACGACACGTCGCTATGTCCGAGCAGCTTTGTTCCTCGAGTGGCACTTCCACCGTCTGGCCTGCTAGCTCAGTCGGTTAGAGCGTCGTGCTAATAACGCGAAGGTCGTAGGTTCGATCCCTGCGCAGGCCAAATTCTTTTTTCGTTTTTTTATGTTACTGAATTTTTGAAAAAATCTCCCTATGTCCTTACACTCATCACGAACGAAACCTTCTTCAACACAATCCTTACACAATTCACATTGATAGAGACGAGTGCTATCGCCGTACAATACGTGCGCTACATACATACATACATGCATGCACACACGCGTGCGCTACATACATACATGCATCCCACGAACATACATGCATACATACATACATGCAAACATACTCGCGCGCGTGTGTGTGTGTGTGTGTGTGTGCGTGTGTGTGTGTGTGTGTGTGTGTGTGTGTGTGTGTGTGTGTGTGTGTGTGTGTGTGTGTGTGTGTGTGTGTGTGTGTGTGTGTGTGTGTCTCCGGTCCGCGCGCTCACAGCGGTTTCTAGGCCACATTCAGACATGAAAAGTAGCGCATGCTCAGTTGCGTGTCAAAAAATAACCCATTGAAAACAAATTTGATTGATTGATATGTGGGGTTTAACGTCCCAAAACCACTATATGATTATGAGAGACGCCGTAGTGGAGGGCTCCGGAAATTTAGACCACCTGGGGTTCTTTAACGTGCACCCAAATCTGAGCTACACGGGCCTACAACATTGAAAACAAATAGGGTCCACAAAAATATATATCAGAATAACTATCAAGACTTTCACAAAGAAAACGTCCCCGCAACAAAAGTGCAGTAATGTGAATCGCGTCGACATCGTAACGACCTTCGACCACAACCTGAGCAAAACAAGGCAAAGCCGCGATTTCAGTGACGTGATATGCAGAGGAGAAACTGAAAGTGCCCTCTTCAGTTCCGCACTAGGCACACACACTCACGCGGAGAGACACATGCTTTGACGCCGCGCTGGAACAGATATACCCAGACACGCACGTCAAATGAGAGAAAAAAAAAAATGTAAAGAAACTAAACGCGAAGAGAAGGGAGGGGAGTGTGTAGGGGGCATCGCGCAATCCCAAGTTCAGGTGGCAAGATAACCGAAGCAAGCAGGCAGACTCCCTAGCAAACAGGACGACGCTTTCGGGAGCACGCACTCGAGTTTCCCAGGGCGGGTATCTTCTTGGCGAGAAGCACCGCTACCGGCAACGAGGTTCGGCGTTTTTTTTTTTTTTTTTGGCTCGCTCGCTTCAGCGAAGACGAGAGGCGGCAACCGACGAACGTCACGCTCGAACTGCGGAGCTGCCGCTTCTAGATTCACCAAACTTGTCTCTCTTCTCGCCGGATCAGCGCACGCATGTAAGCAAGTTCACCCCCCCGTAAGATTACGACGCGACCCCCTAAACACGCCCGTTGGAGTGGGGTCACGGGCCTGGAGCACGGGCGTTCTCACGAACTGTGGTGCGAGTGAGAGTTGAGCCCCAACAGGTGCGCGTACCGCGTGGCAGGCGGCGTACAGTAGTAGCGAGCAGCATGCAAAAAAGGCAGCGGTTTCTCAGAGCACGCGGAGTGCAAAGGAAGCGGGGAAAGGAGAAGGGGACGGGGAAGGAATCTCCTTTAAATGGTGAGCACACATCCGAAACGCGACGCATCAATGCCCCAAAGAGAGCATGAGCGAACGAAACCCAAATACATAACCAACATTCACAAAAAACATGGACAAAACCCAAGCCGCGTGCGCGGAGTTTGAAGAGGGTGGGGTTGGCCCACGCTCTGTGACGAGTTATTCACCCGTAGCCGGCGCAGGAACCTCATGGTTGTAGCAGCGGCGGTGGCCTCGTGAGCAGCATTCGTATGGTCCCCGCAGCGACCCGGTCGTCGTCCAGCGGAGTTCCGTGTAGAGTGGTGGTCCCCGCACGAGGAGGAGCGGACAGCCGTTGCGTCGGCACTCCGGCGAGAGCCAACGCCATGGGTCCGCGGTCCTCTCCTATCGGAACGCGAGACGGCGGCTGCAGCGATAGCTGACGCAGTTTCCGGTCGTGGCGCGTTGTAGGCACAGCACTACTGACGGCACCGTTAAAATCTGCCGCTGGCAGCAGCAGCTGTCGACGGCTCGAGAAAGGAGCGCGCGCGGTCACACCACACGCTCACTACGCGCGCACACACCCTTGGTCGCAACACGCGGCGGATCGCCGAGCTCACAACAGACGCTGCTGTTACCTGCTGCGTGCCTGCTTGCTGGCCGGCAGGCCTGCCTGGCCGGCGACGGTTACACGGCGGCGAGGGTTGGGCCTAGATCGACCTCCTTCCTCGAAAGTCGGTTTGCGTTCGAGTGTTGGTCAGAGAGAGAGAGAGGGAGGGATGCGACGTACTACTACGTGAAGAGGAAGAATGAAAGGCTGTGGGAAAGAAGCGTACCACGCCGTTCGTGGCGCGGGTTACCGACGGTGGCATCCTCTTGTTTACGTCGTCGTCGTGGCGCGTTTTGTGACGCGCGGAGATGAGAGAGCCACGCGCGCGCGCTGTCGTGTGACTCAAGCGAGAAAGTGCTGCCGTCCGTAGCCTGAAGCCAAGAAGCGCGCCGCATTGCATCCTCTTGAGTCATGTGTCCAACAGGTAAACGAGGACTTCGCAAGAGACTCGCCCGCTCCCGCTTGGCACGCTCTCCACCGACGCGTCTTCCCTCCTACCAACCCCCCCTGAGCTCTTGCAGATGGGTGCGGCAGAAGCAAGGACAAGTCGGTAAAGACTTGGAGGATGTGGGGTGCGAGGCGCGCGCATTTCGCCAAGCGCCACGTGATGGCAACAACAGGGGGAGGGGGGCCACTGCCTTCTTTCCCCGCGGTACAAGATTAGACGTCGCCGTCTCGAACGGGTTAGCTTCGCAGGGAGCGGGAATTCCAGGGCACATTCTTTCTTTCGTTCTTTCTTCCTTGATCTTCACGCACGGTGTCTTCGCGTGTACACGTGCCATTTGGTTTGTTCCCCACCGGCACAATTTCGTCCCAAAGAACGACGACCTGGGAGTTAACGGTTGCCAGGCCATTGCGTGTGTTCGACGAAATTGGGTTGGATAAACTTTTATCTGGTCCTCCAAAACACAGATCACTGTGCTGCGGGCAGCTCCCACGTGGGGACTGAGATGCCAAGCTCCTCAGCCGCCTCGCGGGATTGGTGGACAGTCCAGAGCTGATCTGCCAAGGATGAGCTGCGGATTGCCGCCTCCCATCTGGCAGAGGTGATGTTCGACGAAATGTCATAGGACAATTCTGCACACAGGTCGTTGGCTGCGAACGAAATGCCAACTCCGATGACACCGACGACAGCACGCTCGATGAATGAGAGCGATCCATCACACCAGCACAGACCCCCCCATGAGCATGCCCGTGGTTAAACAGCACAGATGTCGATGGGTCACTGTAATTAGTGCTATCGGCAATCGAGCAACAAAAGATGAAAAAGAAGACGGCTTTGTTTTGGAAAGAGAAAACACCAATGCCCTTGTGCTTGATTATTTTATTATGTTCACTTACCGTTATTATGAGGGTATTGGTAGTACAATAAAAGAGAGCGAGAGAGAGATTTACAAGAAAGGGCGTACGTTGACAGTGTGAAGAGCCCCACATGTTCGGTGAACGACATGCAGCCCGACATAGACAGCAACGGAATGCTCAAACGTCAATCGAATGCCGACTGCTATACTACCTTACCAATCGCCTCGTTCAACCAGTTCAGAATCGACAGCATCTGGCTTTTATGATTTACAACCGTTGTAGAAAGCTTCGAAGCCACGCATGCGCTTGTCACGTGACCTGTCAGCGGACTCTAATGTAGAACGACACTCTAGTGTATGACACTCCAAACTTTTCACGCGGTTGGTTTACTCCTCTATTGTTTTTTTTGTCATTTTTAGATGCTAGCAGACTCAGAGGTTAGTACGGTACGCCGACTATGACGACAGTCCTGTCACGATCGGTCCACTCGACTGCGACGCCCTTTTGGAGTAATACCGAAGCGGGTTGTTAGGACAAACCATTGGTGTCGGCGGGAGTTTACGGTGGATCAGTGGCTAGGGTATACTCGACTGCTGACCCCAAGGTCGCATGCTTGATCCAAGCCGCAACGGTCGCATTTTGATGGAGGCGAAATGGAATGGTAGAGGCCCATGTACAGTGCACGTTAAACAACACCAGATGGTCAAAATTTCCGGAGCCTTCCACTATACGGCGTCTTCCAAAACCATATCGTGGTTTCAGGACGTAGAATCCCACGTGTTATTATTATTGCGGGGTTGCGAAAGGATTTCCCATCGCTTGAAGCATCGATCTTCAGTCTCAAGGTCGTTTGAAGGCCTTCCTAACAATACTTAGTCGGCAGGAAGTCGCTGAACATTTCCACTATTAGAAGCGCACGACCAGGTACTATAGTGAGGTGTTCTTTCTGAGACAGGGAGGTGCCTGTACACGAAAGCGTGATCACCCGAAAGCTTGCATCTCGAAAGTGCAAACCGCGCGTACTACAAAGCCGTGTGCACTATTGTCGAGGGGCACAACGCACTCCGTTCAACAGCCCCACGTCGGTTGCCCATCAAAGCTAATTCGGGCACGCACACCAAGAAAAAGAGACGACGACGGGTCATTGAGCGACCCCATACGTCGGAGCAAGGAGAGAACGGGGCAGCGGCAGACATCAAAGGGAGAAAGGCGCGTCAGCTGATAAGGATGGCCAATATACGCGGCTTCCCTTCTCTGTATCTCTCTCTCGCCAGCGACCTATTGCTAAACGAACTCCCGATAGGTCGCGAACGAGCGCGGAGTCTTTTCCGGTCACGTGGCCCGACGTTAGTCACGCCATTGAGCCGAAAGACAAACAGTTGCAGTCACGGACATCACAATAGGGGGCAGGAAGGAGAGGGCACTCCAGGCACTTCGCCTGGTGGCATATCTCGCTGCAACGTTTCCAGCCTGCTCACAGGCCGCCCCGCTGCCGCCTCGGAGATAACTTACGGACACTTCGTTGAAGACAATGTCGCGCGCCGAAGAGTGTCCCTGCCGCTTAACTAATGAATGTGGACGCGATTGTTTAGGTTTCTTTTTTTAAGTTGGCTCCGCAACCACGCGCCTCGCATGACGTTCGAAACGTCTGATAAAGAAAGCTAAATATCGAAGAGAAAGAGAGCAATTAGATAACAATTTGTAGACAATCCTACGTTTTATTTCCACGCTGTCATGTTAGAAACATTTTCTTTCCGTCTACACGACTTTTTCGAAAAAAAAAAAAGAATATCAGCTTTCAGTGTTCGCGGCACTTGCAAGCCAGTGCTGCTCTGTAGAAGCAGATTCATTCTTAACTACTCAATAATTAACTTTGAAACGAAGACCCCCACACCTTACTCCGATACCTACTCCATGCCTCGTCTATGAATTGCGTTCATACGTACAAACCTCAGGGGGAGGAAGTGGGAAAGAACAGCAAGGGAGTGAGGGAGGGGGAGTGTACCTAACTAGGCTGGTGTTTACGTATGGAACATCACCCCATACACTGGAGAACTCTGGTCATGCCTGTTATTGTTGTGGCGTTACGAACAGTTCTTTTAACAGATTTTTTAAGTACTCTAACAGCTTATTCATTTATGAAAAAAGACGCATAAAAAAAGTGACAGCCCAAGAACTAGGCAATGTTAGGTCACTTTACGCGAGAACACCCAAGGGTTAACAACCCCACCGTCAGGAGAGCTACTTCTCAAGGAAAATAAATAAATATACAAACAAAGCGCGCCAACGTGACACGAGTACAAAGCAGCCGTTCTCGCCGCATCGCGCACATGTGTTCCGCTGAGCGCGGAGCGCGCGCCGTCTTCCAGGGAGAAACGGAAACGTCGTCGTGAGACGAAGGTCGGGTGCAACCGAACATGCGTTTTCCGACGGAGTAGACTGCGTTTGAGCCTGGCTGGCCTCCGAGAACGTTGATGGCGCTGGTTTCGCGTGAAAGATGTAACATAGTATAAATGAGAGATCGCACGCTCCACGACGACAGACTTTTACAAGTTCCTGTACACGGAATATAAATAAGCGAGGAAAGGTGCATTCACGAAGTGTGACAGCTTGGGTTAGTTGGTATGGCATGGCGATAGTTATAGCGCGAGAAGAGAACGACGACACAGAGACAAGAAGGACACGAGCGCTCGTGTCCTTCGTGTCCTTCTTGTTTCTGTGTGGTCGTTCTGTTCTCGCGCTATAACTATGGTCATGTGCATTCACAAATGTACGCGGCCGTAGGTTCACAGCAATAAAAAAACATCAATGTGTAATAATAATAATAATAATAATAATAATAATAATAATAATAATAATAATAATAATAATAATAATAATAATAATAATGGAAAGCGTAGCGAATGCTGCGTGAGGACCATGACCCCAAATGATTGAGGCCCTTGAATTTACGACCTGAGTCAGTACAAGTTTCTGAAGCCCTTCACTATGGCGGCTCTCATTATCAAGTCGTGCCTTCGGGACGTATAAGACCCCAACAATTCTTAGAACACAACCCAGCAAATACTCGTCGTAATAGTCAACATTCGCATGGTCGCTGCACACGACGTACAAGCTTAACATGAGATAAATCGTCATCGCAGTGAAATTGTCAGACCCATTATCGAATATTCTAAAATTGTCTGGGACCCTTACACAAAGACAAACTGCAATAAAATAACAAAAATACAGCGACTTGGTGCGAGATTTATTTTTAATAAATATAGCCGACATCATTCTCCTACTGAACTCTGTAAAAAAGCTGGACTGGATAGTCCTGAACTTAGGACGAGGATTGAGCGTCTGAAATTCCTCTTCCAGTTAATTCATAATCAATTTAAACTAAACTATTCAGATTACTTCCAGGTCAACACACAAGAACACTCCAGACATCGCCATAATATGTATATACCACCCCTAGTCCCACGTAACGATTGCTTTAAGTTCAGTTACTTTCCACGTGCTATTGAAGATTGGAATATGCTGCCAGAGTCTATAATTGGTTGTTCCTCGCTTACATCATTTGAACAGAATCTAAAACGTTTATTTTCCGAATAACAGTGACATATGTTTTTTTTGCGTGTGTGTGTACTTTTTGTTGGTTGCATGATCCTGCAGTAGTTGTCTTTCAAATCTTCAGCGCGGTGCAAAAGTGCCGCCTCAAATGCGTCATGTGCTGTTCTGCGCGTATGTATTGCATCGCATGTGTGTTCCATTTATGTATGTTATGTATAACTTCGAGTTGCTGGTCACAATAGTACCGAGAAATTATCTCGAGACCTGTACGGTACTTCTTTTTTGCAAATAATTGTTTGTACTTCCACCCTGTAACGGCCCACTTCTGGGCTAACAGTATAAATAAATGAAATGAAATGAAATGAAATGTAATATGCTATCCAATATGAACTGAAATCACAAATGATTTTTATAATTAGCTGCATTCGGTTGAATGTGTTCGATGTCACTAGGGAACTGTTTCAGATCTTGCGAATTTTACTAGAGAACCATCATCATCATCATCAGCCTGACTACATACGCCCACTACAGAGCAAAGGCCTCTCCCATGATCCGCCAATCAACCCGGTCTTGTGTTTCGCGTTGCCACGTTATACCTGCGAACTGTTTAATCTCATCGGCCCACCTAACTTTGTGTCTCCCCTTCGTGCGTTTGCCTTCTCTGGGAATCCAGTCAGTTACTCTTAATGACCAGCGGGTATACGTGCTACGTGCCCGGCCCACTTCTATTTCTTCTTCTTGATTTTCAACTATGATATCCTTAACCCCGGTTTGTTCCCTGACCCACTCTGGTGAGATGTTCCATTAATTGTGAAACTGGATTCGCCACATTGCCGACAGACAAAAGGCGGAAGAGCTGCTTCTGATGATATATCTATCTCTGCGCTGATATCGACACATTGTGATGTAATACAACAAAACATACAAAAGACGAGAACGTCTAACCTATTGCTACTCCAGAGGACACCGCTATATAGGACGATATCGGCGTCTCGTGCGTCAGACACAACCCATCACAATTGGAGAAACCAATGAGCAAAAAAATGTATGCAAAAGGCGCACGGCTGCATCACCGTGACTTTAGAAAACGGAATTCAGGAAATGTCGTTTCACAATATATAGGACACCCTCTTTCTGAGGCTTCCCACCAACATTGTTAAGTCAGCGGCCATTTGCCACAAACACAAGAAACGCGACCCATTAATTAATTGATGTAAGCGTATCTTGTTGGGTGATTCCACGAGAGATCGACACGGGTCCAAAAGTTGATATTTTAGATTTCATTGAGTATTTTATATTTCGTGCACCTCTCACCAGGTAGCCCGAAAGTCAACTTCGTTTTATGATTAACGGCATAACTTACGAGAAAAAAAAATACCAGACTTCACCAATACGGAGGCACCAACTTCGTCACCCGTCCTTTTCGAAAATTGCAGATGCTATAAAAAGACAAATATTTTTGTTTCAAGGAAGATATTTTTTACCTGAAATGCATGTCTAATGAAGAATGAATTCATACGGTTTCAAGTTTGTAGACCTTAAGAAAATAGCTTTTAAAAATGTCTATTTTGCGACAGTTTAAATTAAGTTATGTATTCCCCATTTTTTTTTCTCCTAAAGTAATGCAAGCAGCAATTTCAAACTTGACACGTTTTAAGGATATAGTGTTTTCATTACGTACATAAATTATTGCTACCGTAGGGCAAATGTAAATGTTTATATATTGCCTCAAATTTCTCATATCGGCAAAAGTGTACTCCACTGAAATTCGAATAATAAAAAGACCCCATCTTCCATTTTTCTTAAAATCTCGTAAATAGACAACCTAAGGCCATCATACAGTAATATAGAAAAACATGTTGCATTATGTTGTTTTGAGCGACAATATTCGTGGTACAAATCAGAGCTTTTCGAGAATGCGCTGATAAGTTGAGAAATCTAGAAATCGGAACGGAAAAGCGGCAATAAGCTTCAAACGCGAGTAAACGTGACCGCATTTGGTGAATAAAGGCTGTTTTAGCAGATAGGAGTAACTATTTTGAACACGGTATTCTACAGTATCTGAATTCACTCTTATACGTAGAGCACTGAGACTTCTAATATGTGGTGCCTCTCCATTACTTACACACAGATGGAGCTGCTGTGACGGCCATGTGTTTGCAACACGTTGGGTAAGAGAATTGAATGTTGAATGAGTTCACATACGATTTATAACAAATTTTTATCATTTGGGGCACGAGTACTGCCGCATTAGACTGAAGAACATGCTTTAGGGCAAGTTGTGATCCGTCGTCTGCTCTACATATGAATTGCTGTGCGCCGCTTCTCGGAGGCAATGCTTTAGATTATATTGTTCAAAGTAGGGACAAAGATTACGCCTCCCGTAATTTTATCGACAAAAACATTGTGAAATTCATTTTAACGTACTATACTTCAGTTTTGCATTCGCACTGTGGATACTTGCGCACAAGTATATGGTGGTTGAGTGGCCGTAGCGTTGCATATAGTCCAGTAGATCCTCCGTGAGCGGTCACAACGTGGTTTATTTCGACGTTTCGGCCTAGAGTCTGGCCTTCATCCAAGGCCAGACTCTAGGCCGAAACGTCGAAATAAACCACGTTGTGACCGCTCACGGAGGATCTACTTGGCCATATATATATATATATATATATATATATATATATATATATATATATATATATATATATATATATATATATATATATATATATATATATATATATATATATATATATATATATATATATATATATATATATATATATGCCGCGTATACGGATGCGCTGCGGATCCTGTAGAACATTTTACTTATCATGCATAATTAGTATAAGCGCAGGCAATACCGTGAACGTTTGCACCACCGTTCACCAGTCTTTGTAACCCTCCCAACTATTTCCGTTTTCCTTTTGCGCTTTTTCCTTCTCTCTCTTTGTCATTGTCATGTTGTCCCGTATTATATTCTACGGTAAGATATATAGTGACGAACTCTGGTTATAGTTAGAAAAATGCGAGATGCGCTAACCACGATGAACAGGCTCTCTCGTACTTCATTCGTTCGTCGAACAGTGAATCAGCCACTTTCAAGTCTGCTAGCTGTATTTCAGTTTCGCTGAAATGCTGCAGCATTGTAGCGAAAGAACGGCTCACGTGAGCCAATCAAGAAGAGCTGTTAAATGTTTGACACACACACACACACACACACACACACACACACACACACACACACACACACACACACACACACACACACACACACACACACACACGCACACACACACACGCACACACGCACGCACACGCACACACACACACACACACGCACGCACACACACACACACAGTGAGAGAGCGAACAAATATCCCTTAAAACTATAAAACCCTTGCGCCGGGTTAACTTCGGCAAGAATGCCCAGGGCGCAATGCAGGTCAACACCGCCTTCCGTGAAAACAAACGAAGCATTTTAACTCAATGAGAAACAATCGTCACAGACGGAAGCTAAATAATCGCGGAATACTCTCGGCTCTCCTTTTTTACCCTCTCGATTAGCTCGACAGTCCACCGGCTATTGTCTGCGCATTCAGCGTCGCACCTGCACTTCCAGGAAACTTATACAGGTGAGTTCACGGCTCGCGATCTTCGAGCCGGCGGCGTCCTGGGAGCGACAAGGTCGGCAACGATCTGTCTGACTCGGCGACAGATAATCGTGGGCGATGCATTGTTTTCCGGGGCAGCGGAGTACAAACGTTTCGTCTCTGACTGTGCACCGGCAGAGCATTATAAGGTCTCGTGACTGAAAACAAAGCGAAGGCAACGAACAACAGCAAAAAAGAGGAATAAAACAGATCTTTTCAATGATCGTTCCCTCTCTCCTCCTCTCTTTCCGTCTATCTGCCCGCTTCACTAGCTGTATACCTACATAACGTATGAGGTAAGATTATGCTACGATTGCCAAACCCACTCGGCGGAGAGCATGTAAAATCGCCAACAGTCAGGCTAGAACAGAGGCGCTGCCAGCATTTTTTTCTTGTTTTTTTTACGGGGTAAAGAGGGGGGGGGGGGCGTCAGCTAACCTTTGTTTATGTGTGTGTTTATATACCTGCGTGTTTATATACACAATACTTTAGGGGCTGAGCCTCTTAGGGTCTAGGCTTGTCCGTTGGGCGTTGTCCGGCACAGCACATGCAAGATTATACGCCCACCACGTGCCCATCACGGCACAGCACATGCAAGTTGCCACCCACCGAAGCTTTCAAGAAGTGGCGTAGCACCGCTATTCCAATCGTTATTCTGCTGATAAGCTAGGTTACCCGCTACACATCTGTAAGGCATAACTATGTATAGTTTTTGCTGTGGCTGACGCATCCCATCTGGAAATACCTAAATATAAAAAAAACGTGCATAGATCTCATCGTTGCCAACTTCATGTTAGATCCCATCGAAGAACCATTGGCTCTATACTTCACGGACCACAAAGTGGTAATAATGAAGGCTAAACGGAATGCAGAATCAACACAACATACAAGTAATCCCCAATAAAACGTAGTATATACTGTACACACACGCTGTCACTAATTTAAATGCGGAGTAGCGGGTGATTCAACTCCCCAATGCTTCGTCCCCTCGTCAAGATTCACTGCGCGGAGATACGTGTATTTTTGTTTGGCGGGGGGGGGGGGGGGGGTGATGCTGGGAGTAGAATTACCGTCTACCCTTGACTACGCAAGGCGTCACAGAGTGCAGCAATAGCTCTACGTCGCGCCATACAACCCGTGAGCCCCTGAGCAAAATCGCGGTACAGAAAACAAATTATACTGCAGTCGATCGTCGCGAAAGCTAAGCGATCTGCCAACGCTGATGGTAGGAAGAGTACATTAAAGCTTGCCGACATACGTGACCTCTGACGAAAAAAAAAAAAGATTATAACACCAACAAAAACAGAGCAAAAAGAACGAAAACAATTAGTACATACAGTCTTCACGGTCATGCATGCTGCATACATGGCCAAGGGCGCGCCTCGCATTAACCTCTCGATGGAGGGCCCACGGCCGTTTCCGAGAGCTAATGCGTTAAGCAAACAAGACACTAAAGCGAAGCAAAGAAGGTGGGAAGAAGAGAAGCCCGCGGCGGCAAGGGCGACACTCACCAGAACGATGTGCCTCAAATCAGCGTGGGCGCAAAAGTCCTTGCACGAGGCGCGAAGCGTGCATACATTGGCAGCCAGACGACAATGGAGATGCGTGCAGCCAGACGCCTTTCTTTCTTTTCTTTTCTTTTTTTTCTTTTTTTTCTTTCTTCTTTATTCTTTCTTTATTCTTTCTTTCTTTCCTTCTTTCCTTCTCTCCTTCTCTCCTTCTTTCTTTCTTTCTACCTTTGTTTATTCTTTCTTCCTTCCTTTTTTTCTTTCTTTCTTTCTGTCTTTATTGTTTCTTCTTTTCTTTATTCTATCTTTATTCTTTCTTTCTTTCCTTCTCTCCTTCTTTCTTCCTTTGTTTATTTTTCCTTCCTTCCTTCCTTCCTTCCTTCCTTCCTTTCTTTCTTTCTTTCTTTCTTTCTTTCTTTCTTTCTTTCTTTCTTCCTTTCTTTCTTTCTTTCTTTCTTTCTTTCTTTCTTTCTTGTGTAAGCGATGTGGTTGTCCCGACCGAGGCAACACCTCCTAGTTCTAGGTGGTGTTGACCGAGGGCGCTTTCTTCCGCTCCTCCAAGAGCGTATACGTTTACTCCGTAATACGCAAACGGTTCCCCGTTATGCATCGCCATCGTCATCATTTCTATTCTTGCCGCATAAAGAAAAACACGGAAAGACGCAAATGGTGAGCACACGAAATATTTCCCACGCAAGAGGCAACAGTCATCGAGCCCTGAATGCCAGAAGAGTATAGATCCCCAAGCATATTTGCGGTTTGATGCTACTCGACTGGAGTCGTCACACCCCTCGAAGGGGAAAAACGGAAGTGAGCGATACATATCGCGAGAACGTCGGGCACCTTCCCGATATTCTGAGAAAACATCGCGAGAGCTTATTGACAGGACATGTGAGAACGGGTTTTGGAGTATTTACACTGAGAAAGGTGGGAGCAAACAAACAAGCATATAATACCTACTTCATCTCTAAAGACCAAGCATTTTATACAAGGTGCAGTTGAAAGCGATCTACAACGAAGTGACCGGAATAACCAAGGGTTTGTCACGTTATGATATTAGTACACTGCGCGACCTTTATAGAGAACTGACCTTTTCACCGAGCTATCCTGAAGGTCCCGAGCACTTATAGTGATGCCAGCGTAGATGCCTTCTGCGAACTCCAAGCCACGAGTACTTAAGCACCGCTATCTATCGACCGAATTCCTCACACAGACCGTACCTAACACACCTAACGCATCTATACACGATACGTATCACGTTATGCTCTAGCCATCGTATACAATCAATGCAACGGTATACATGGTGGCCATGCAGTCGCTTGGAGCCACCTTCAAAAATATATACTGCCATCTCAGTGCCACACGATACGTTACAAATGACGACTATACTTCTGGCTTTGTGGTGTCTGTCTGTCCCACTATACGAGAATCTTTACGTTTCTGGCGACCCTTTCCTAGCGCTGTAGGGAACCCAAGCTCAAGATTGGGCACGATCGAGCCTAGCGCGACCGAGTTAAGCATTAAGCCCTAACCACATGCACGCGTTATGAACGCGTCAGCGCGCGGCGTGTAGACTCAGCGCTGCAACCAGTGTTGTGATACCACGGTGCGCCCAACCTCTGCACGAAGGGTCGTGTGTCTGGATTTCGAACTCGCGACCGCGCGCCCAGACGCCTGACCACACGCGCCGCGCCCTCTCCTTACGGAGAGAGAGGGAACGCGCTACGCGAAGCTGCGCGCTCTCTCTCTCTCCGTAGAGACAGGGCGCAACGCCGCGTCAGAAAGCCGCGCGCTGACGCGCTGCGACGCGTACGTGTGGTCTGGCCACATCAGCGGGCCGGCACTCATGCAGCGAACCTCGCACGCGCGCGAGCACGCACGGGCAAAGGGCGCACCCGCTGCGCATGCATATCGGATCCATTGACGACGACGTCTATACGCGGCCTCGCCTCGCACAGCGTCGCTGAGGTCGGTCACGGCTCCTCGCGCTTCGGGCAAGACCAGAAGCACGCGTGAAAATCGTCGACGGGAACAACGCCCCACCAGCTGAACGCGCGGTGTAGAGGTAAAGGTCGCCAGATTTTACGAGGAAGGCAGACGCTAACGTTAAGGTGGCGCAAAGAATTCTGCTTCGGTAGCCCAGGCCGCTGCCTCTGTAGCTACATATTTTGCATGAGAAATACATAAAACAACGTTGCATATTAAACTCTTTCTTTCATGCCTTACCAGTCAGTCTCGACAAGACGAAAAAAAATTGGCACATCCGAGGTACCCTGGAAATCGATGCTAGAGAAGCCCACGACGGGAAGGTCCCTGTCGCGTAATTTTTTACATTGAGCGAAACGTTAGAAAATGAGGCTAAAAATACAGGCGCACACACAATGCAGTATGCACAACACTGTACTCTTATTTCTTTATTTCTTCCTATATATATATATATATATATATATATATATATATATATATATATATATATATATATATATATATATATATATATGGCTGGTTACTTTTTCATCCACTTTTCTTTCTTCTGATTTACATTCCATTGGTTCTAATAGCTTCCCCTGTACATTCCTTGGCATTACTGTCTGTTAGATCTCATTAATATTGTGTTAAAACACGGAAAAACGAGCCTTTAGGTATACACTTCTTTCCCTTATATATATCACCCACTTGCCATCATTCAGTTTGTCGATATGCTGTGATTTTTTTTTCAACACTACGAGAGACAATGTGAACGGCGTTGAACATTATATGGCACCGCCACTACGTACGCGTCAGCGCATTTATTGGTCATTTCCTTCTTTTCTTTTACTCGTCTCTTCTTCATCAGTGATCACTATTTTCCTTTACCGCAGCATAGGGTAGCCAAGCGGGAATTTGTCTGGTTAACCTCGCTACATTACATATTGTCTTTTTTTTTTTTTCAATCGTTCAGTCAGCCAAGTATTTCTTTATATATATTCAAGCAATCAGTACTCCAAAACTGTAGCAGAAAGAAGGGGCGGGATAAGATAACACTTTCAGGGGCGAAGCTCCGAAATCCATGGGTCTGTCCATGCATGTCTCTTTGAAACCCGTTCGTAACCACCTAGTAGTGCATTCCGATGCATTCCGTTCGACGACGACACTTCCTCTATACGACCACCACGCAAGAGCGTCGAGCAGCCGACGCGCTTGCCACTCGGGATTGTAAATGTACCTGCCGTCGTCGCTCCGAGCTCCTGTAAGGCAGAATTCAGCCAGACAGGGCGCGACTGTCTAACTGTATATGTTATTACGGCAACGGTCAGGCCTCGCCTATCGTGCATATATGCGCCGTTACGCGCCGACACCTCTGCAGCTTCTTCTCACGATTCACTGAGACATGTATGCGCGCTTTCGGAAGCAAGTCTTTGGGTGTGTACATGCACCCTGCGTGCCGCGCGGTATCACGTAAATCAAGAACTGTGTATATCGGATTCCGCGCATAGCTGCTGCAGATGGCTTCCGCCAAGGGAGGAACGCGACGAAACCGCCAAGCTCTTTGGCATGTTACGCTATCCCGCCGGGTATTTAGTATGCGCTGAAATACGCGCTTTTTGCTGTTTTAATGGGACTCTGGGATAACGTGTAGTTCTTGCCGAAATCCCACCACGTTAGGAGGCAAGAAATGGCATAGGGGATTGCGGATTAAGCTCGGCTGTCTCGATGGAGTTCGTCAGCGCGCACCAAAATCAAAGTAAATGGGAGTTTCTTGCATTTCATCACCATCCAAATGCGGTCACCGTGGCTGCAAGGGAATCGAACCCGCGACATCGTTCTTAACAGCGTAAAAGCTTAGCTTGTAAGCAATCACAGCGGGCGGGACACTAAACGCTTATATAAAGGAGTTCAAAGCAAGGACAATTCTTTCCATTTTATACTTTCGTAAATTTCCCGGCAACATGTTCGCCTTATCATAAGCCAACGTTTCAATTTTCGAACTTCTAGCCGAAACCTGATTTCCTGCACCTCAGTTTGACGTCAAAAAATTAATTCTTTTTGATTGGGGCTTTTCCGCCACATTGGAAAATCACAAAACATGCTATACAGGGTTCAGCATTTCACTCATTTGAAATTCAATAGAATTTCTCTGTACGTGAAAAAAAAAGGTTAACTGGGCTCCGGTAGACGCTGTAGGAATGCACGGCGTCACGGCGACCTCGAGGGATAACCAGAAGGCGTCGTCGATACGAGCATTCCGCTCTTGACGTCTTTTCCTGGCTTAAACAATCGTCAACACATGTACTTTCAACGTCAGTAAAGAGGCTAGCAGCTAATATACACGAGCAATGCCCCGATTTACGCAACTATCCACATTCGCAAGCTTCGTGTTAAGCCATTTCGGTCACGAAAGGAATAGCACTCCGTCGTTTTCACGGACGGAAAGCGTTTATTCCTCCTCTTCCTGGGTCAAGGACGGACCGTGTATCGCGACGCAGGTTCGAACTGTTCGCTGCCAGCCAGTATCACGACCAAACTACTACGTCACCGAAAGTGAAAGCTATACAAATAAGTGCGCTGTGTTCGTAGCCTCTCGTCCTTGCGTTTCGTGCTGTTTCTTTATTAACTATCGATAACCAACAAGCACCGCAGTGTAACAGGGGACGAGGGTAGTAAGCATACAAAGAAAAATGGAGGTTCGGCCTGCCCGTAACCTGTTCATCGCGCTCACGGACATTATATAATGGAGCCGCGCAGGGTTTATTGACACGGAAACGCCACCACCACACACACACTCTCTATTTCCTTACGCTCACGCCATTACGAGCCTATAGTACACTACGAGCATGTACCCCACCATTCGGTAGGGGTGCACATCTGAGGCCGGCCGGCACGCCCAACGTATGCGCTCTCGCCGGACAGGAAT
Source organism: Rhipicephalus microplus (assembly GCF_043290135.1). Lineage (NCBI taxonomy): Eukaryota > Metazoa > Arthropoda > Arachnida > Ixodida > Ixodidae > Rhipicephalus > Rhipicephalus microplus. The sequence continues at coordinate 40,805,090 of NC_134704.1, read as the reverse complement.
ACACGCACGCCTCTGCATGAGACGCTCCTGAATAAGAGAAGAGGGGGGTGCTCTCTCTCTAGGGGCCCCGAAAAGAGGACACAATCCCGCACGTGCGAAGAGGCCCCCCGACACAGCAGTTATGTGCTCCTTCTCGACAGCCTTGTGAAACAGAGAAATATGCTTTCCCTCACTGCAAAGCTGTTGGGTTCTATCCAAAACAAAACGGTCGCTTGAACACTGGTGCCGCATTTGACCACAACCAGGTGACCCATAAAAAGAAATGAGACGGGGTTAAATTCATGTCAGTTTCGTTGTTGTTGTTGTTGTTGTTGTTGTTGTTTCTCATTTTAATAGGCCGATCCACGTTATACGTGCAGAACGCTCGATTGAAAGGAAGAGGCCGCAGACATAATTACCGTCACCATCGGATACACTCGGCCAGCTACCCGGAAAGACAACCTTTCAGGTTGAAGAGAAATACAGCTGCGCTCTTGCTTAAGAAAAGAAGCTCAAAGGTAAGACTAGCGGGCTATAGTTGGTGGTACTGCGTGAGTTATGGGCAGAAATGTGCGCAGAACGAAAGAAGACGACGAAAAATCGCTATATACAAGCAATGTCTCTCCGTAGTTCAGTATGCAATATAAATAACTAAATAAATAAATAAATAAATATCCCGAACGTTTTCGATGCCACTGCAACCAAGTATGAGCAGTATATCGCGATGCTACAGCAAGAGGTCATGCAATCGCTGGAGGGATGTGTCCTGTTGAGGGGGGCACTACAGTACACTAGGATTTTACCCCATCCTGTCAGAGTCACTCCCTCAGAAACTGATCCTGATGATCAAGAATGCAAAAGACGTTGCTACCATAAAGCTCCGTCATTGGTGGAAGTGCACGGTGCCAGAAATGAACTGTTTCATCCTCACGCGTTTCATCCTCCCTTTTTCTTTCTCTCCTTTTTCCCCCTATACCTTCGCTAGGACAGGCCTAACGTGCTCATCCGTTACAAAGGGCAAAGCCACGCGGTCATCATCATCATCATCATCATCATCATCATCATCATCATCATCTCATGTCTCAAGAGTTCTAACATACCAACTATATAGCTACAAGCTCGTATATAAGTGTAGATGCAATAAGAACGTGATGCCGTAGAAACGCACTTATTCGCCGTCGGTTTCTCACCTACATAGGGTCATGTTAGCAGCACGTGATAGTTGAGAACAAGTTTTGTTCTTCGTAAATGCGCAGAGCGGCTTTCTTGCAATCATCTCCACCTTCGGCCTCTAATGCACACCCTGCGCCTCTTAAGGCGCTCGTAGGCTGCACGGGCATGCATAAAACGGAGGCGCGGAGACAAACGGGGAACCTGATCATCGTCGTGCCAGGCATTCCTGGGCGCGCGCATTCACTAGCTCCCCTCTCAGACGAGGGCGAAGGAGAAGCGGAGATGGCAGCCGCCTCAAGTAACGCGGAAAACGTCGCCGCACGAAGACTGCGTGCTTCTCCGATGGCACGCATGCAGGCAAGAAGAGGCCAGCTTGCAGCAACCCAGCAACTCCTCCACCGCATGCCGTTATACGCTGGGGAGACGTGCAGCTATGTGCAGCTACGACAGCGAGTCGATCTTTCACGGTAGAGCCCGATGGCGAGCATTTTATTAAACTTGGGAGACGCATTCACGTGCACTTCACACATATTTGCGATGCAGAAAGAGAAGACACCGATATTAAAACGCCGCGTTGCCTTACTAGTATCTTGTTTTCTTTTTCTTATCTTTTCCCCTCACAACGAAGCTACTTTAGTGTACACTGTGGCAATTCGCCGCCACTGTCACGACGGTAGTAGCAGTAGTATAGTATAGTATAGTATAGTATAGTATAGTATAGTATAGTATAGTATAGTATGCAGGCTTAGGTCGCGCTATGCACGATTTTTTTCAGAGCCTGCTCGTGCTTAGTTGATGTATAAACAAAGAAAATTAAATAAAATTAGCAAAGGGGAAACCGGGCGGGGCAATTGCTTGTAAATTATGCAAGGCTAGATCCACCGGCTACCCACAACATCCTAACCTAACCTATACAGTGGTTACAGCACTCGACAGCAGAACAGGAACTAGCGAATTCGATCCCTGCCACGACGGTCACATTTTCAGTGAAGGCGAAAATGCTTGAGGCCTATACGGGCACAGATGTAAGGGAAAGTTAAATAACCGCCGGTAGTAGATATCTCCCGAGTCCTTCACTAATACGTGCCACGCATTCACATCGTGGTTCTGACAGGGAAAATCTCAGCAACTATCATCGGTTTCTTCTAGCATGCATAACGACTGTGACCCCGCTTTCATGGCCGTACGGCAGCATGTTCAACTTTCAGTCGTCCTAAATTTTCCACACCGTTCAAAGAGCAGCTGCACACCACGCGAGCTCCACGGAACAAGTGCGAACACTGACGTCAAGCGTAACACAGTAATAATATATTAAAAGAAAATAGTCGCTCAGTCACAGTTGGCTAGCAATTTGATTGATTGATTTGTGGGGTTTAACGTCCCAAAACCATTATATGATTATGAGAGACGCCGTAGTGGAGGGCTCCGGAAATTTCGACCACCTGGGGTTCTTTAACGTGCAGGCTAGCAATTTCAAACCCCTATACTCGCAAACGAAGCCGCTCTGTCATTGTGGAAGACGAATGTGCAGCCGAATTCAAGATAAGTTACTAAAGCTAGTAGTACTAGCGTGAGTTGAGACTTACTCTGGGGTTAGTTGGTTCATACTGGCCGTGAAACAGCGCCAGAGAGAGAGAGAGAGATAAATAGAGAGGAAAGGCAGGGAGGTTAACCAAGCTTGGCTCGGTTGGCTACCCTACACTTGGGGTGGGGGAAAGGGAGAATAATAAAAAAGAAACAGATAAAAAAAAAGAAAAGTAAGAAATAGAGGGATGAATAGTCAGCCCGGGACTACACAGCATGGTGTCACACTGTTCTTTCACAAGCGGTCGTGAAGTCTGTTGGTCCTTAAGAAGTGCAAGAGGGCTTTCGTGGCTCTGCGTGTATGGGAGACCGTCGGCCAAGGTCCCAGGATATTCTCTTCTGTAAGCGGCCGTGAATCCAGCTGACGGAGCTTGGCTTCCATAATACAGCGCGAGAGCACGCAAGGGACCAGGCAGAGACGAACAAGTACACGAGTTGCGCTCTTTACACAGATAACATTAACCACCCCCAACCTCTCACCACAACAAACGCTCACTCACTCCATCAGAACTATTACACGTAATATTATATGGCAGCGAAAGCCAGATAATGACGATAGGACGTCGCAGTCAGCAGAAACTACGCGCCGCATTGTATAAATAAAGCTTCTTTTTTTCCCCTCTTCTTAATTTGACACGTTAGGAACGGTCAGGTTAGCCTATTCACGACAGACTCGCAACGCCTGGAGCGATAATGCAACACCCTTACACGCGCCATTTCAATAGCAAGCGAAACACGATCTCAGCAAACGTACATATACTTTCCTTGTAGGCGCGACGCCTAATCAGCAATATTAGTATATACTGCCGTGCGACGTGTACCGGGGGAGGATTCAGCGGATGCGATTTCTCTCTCTCTCTCTCTGTCGTTTCGCAAAGTGAAGTTCGCGGGCCTTCCAACGGGATTCCAACGTTATCTATAGGGCTGTCTGGCAGTCGGCATTCCCGAGAAGCGACAAAGTGCGACCATACAGGGAGCAGGATTATGCGGATCGTGAAGACAGAGAATATGACCCCTCAGCCCCCAACCCACCTCCTCCTCGCGCTCGGAGACTTTCCGAATGTGTGTACAGCTTGTTTACGCGGAGGGTCGCCGTTTTACGACCCCCTTGGAACCGGCTAGCGTTATCGTACAGCAGGCGAAATTTTATGAGGTGTTTATCGACGCAAGAGCTGTACAGCCGCTGCTTTAGGTGTATATACACATACGGCACTCCTACAGGCTGTCGAATTTCGCAAGACTATGTATACGTCAGAGTGAAAGCTCAATGTATGACATCTTAAATGACAATATTATCAACAACAGTGCCCTACTTACCAAAAAATATATAGGGTATGTTCACAAGAACACATGCGCCGCAGTAGGACATTTTCGAAATGATCCCGATGACATCAGACGGACCGCCTAAAATTATATATCATCTGCGGCTATGAGAAACTTTCCCACGTTTGGCAAGAATGTTCTTATACGCTAAAGCTACAGTGTACTAGAATACACTGTAGCTAAAGCCTTTTCGTCAGAACAGATGTCTTCCGCTCACAATTACGACCACATTTCTGGAGAAGGCACGTGCCAGCAAGCGGAAAGCAGAGCTTGGTAGAAGTTGCCCAGGCAGCACAGAAGGTTGGCCCAATATTGGGGATAGATCGGCATTGCCTGGCCCATGAACGGCCCAGTTTTCACAATGTACCGCCAAGATTGGCTATGCCAGCCAAATAGAACGGCGACGTTGGACCAGCGTTGACATCGTACCCCCAATATTGGTTCTGCCAGCCGAATAGAACGGCTATGTTGGACCAGCATTAACAACATTCCGCCAATGATGGCTGTGCCAGTCTATTAGATTGGTTATATTGGGCCAGCTTTCAGAACTTTCCGCCCATATAGGCTGTGCCGGCCTATTAGAACGGACACATCGGGCCAGGTTGTACAAGTAGCAGCCAATATGGGCGGAGCCATCCAATAAGACCGGCATTATTGGCCCGCCGTTTGAACGTTATTGCCGGCGTCAGCTGAAAAGTCAACATCACGATGTCATAATATTAGAATATGAGCCAATTTCTTCGTGTGCTGCTTGTTGGCGCTGTTCTGGCCCCAATTCACGCGCCGATTTTTCAAGTTAGAGAGAGAGTAATATATGTGCCGGGCACAATATTCGAACTATCTTTTCGTCATTAAACCATGCCCCGCCGCGGCGGTCTAGTGGCTAAGGTACTCGGCTGCTGACCCGCAGGTCGCGGGTTCGAATCCCGGCTGCGGCGGCTGCATTTCCGATGGAGGCGGAAATGTTGTAGGCCCGTGTGCTCAGATTTGGGTGCACGTTAAAGAACCCCAGGTGGTCGAAATTTCCGGAGCCCTCCACTACGGCGTCTCTCATAATCATATGGTGGTTTTGGGACGTTCAACCCCACATATCAATCAATCAATCATTAAACCATGCACAGCTCGTTGAAATGCATAATCGTTGGTTGAAGTTGTGCAAGGTAGACTTTTTAAGTGAGAAAAAATTACCGATCAAGTTTCTCTGTCAGACGTGACGTCCGATGCGGTGCTATCCGTACGTATGACGAAGCTGCTGCGGATACCGCTGTCTTACGCGTGCATGTAGACGTCGAATATCTGACGCAAATCTTATCGTATCATGTGTCGGGCTAGCTATCTACGCGACCTATTCGAATCTGTTTTGCGTTCACAGCACAGTACGGTTAACGGCACTTGCTGCTGCTTGACGTGTGGGAAGAGCGGGGGTCGTCAGTTGCGTTATGGTGACTGAATCATACAACATATGCAGTTGCCGTGATCTAACACACAGACGCGCGTGCGCACGCACGCACGCGCTATATTCATGCAACGACCACACGAATTCCCAACAACATCGCAGCGAACGGTTGGTAAGGTGTTGCGGAGTGTGTGGGCGTCGTAGGGCACCCTGTCGGTGCCCAGCTCGTTGCGAACTCGAATTTCGGCGTGGAACGCATCTTTTTTATGTACTTTTTTTACGTGTGCCCAAAACGGTAGGCTGCGCGATACGAGAAGTACGACACACAAAAAAAGAAGAAACGTGAATGCATAGGGCAAATCGTTAATAACAAAAAAAAAAAACACGCACGCTCACGCCACTGCAGTGGCGTGAGCGTGCGTGTTTTTTTGTTATTAACGAAGCACATGTGCTTCCATAAAACATGACAGCCAAGAATGTTGAAGTATTCATTTACATACAAATTACTATGAGTTGCTGAAACTCACGCAAAAGAACATAATTTTCTTCCTTGGATATTGATCGAGTGCCTTGGAATTATGCTATGTGAATTTGACACATCAACAGTGCATTACGATTCCCACCATAAGGGGCCACAATCTTGGCAAGTAATAGAAGTACTCTTCCCACCTGATGTGCACCTAACGTAAAGAGGCCTTGTTTCTCAAGTTAGCAATATATTATATATATATATATATATAACCACTGGAAAAATATACCAGGTGTAACCAGAAAAAGGTGCACCTGCAGTTTAAAGTTTAAAAGAAGCAATGACATGCCAACCATCCAAAATAGAACGCCCGAGAAAGGAGCATCAATCAGTATTACAGCAGCTAAAAGCCTGCTAACAGCTGAAGGTAGTCATGCTGCTCTTCCATTCAAGTATAGTGTACACTGAGAAAAGATACTGAAGATACACCATCAGCAAATGACAAAAGCAATACAGACAGAGCTTTCTCTTATAATACAAAAAGTCTTTAGCTGAGGAGGCAAATAAGTCATTGGCACACAATAAGTGCACAAAAAAAAAAGCTGTCGCACGAGGCTGTCAGCGCTTAGACAACACAGGCAAAAATACAGTAGACTGAAGAAGGGAAAACCCATAGCAAAAGTTACCATACTCCTGAGTTCTTGCTTTGCGTGCAAATGAAGCTAGCGTGAAGTTGAACACTAGATTAAAACACCACAATCAAAATCTAGAAGTCAATGCTTTAGGAATAATACAAAGTACTGAAGAAGCATGCAAAGAGCATTCCTGTGAAGGCAAATATAAAGAAAGACTGAAAGCTCTGTGGCCCTGAACAAGACAACACCACAACCAATCGAAGAGCCGTTCGGACACACCAGCAGTTCTGGCCAACACTAAAAAGTCACAAAAACATACCTTTAATGCCTTTTTTACAAGAGAACTTCAAAAGAAATGTGCATACACCAATGCCAGAAGTATCGATGGAAGCTATTACTCATATACAGCTCTTCATTGAAACACTGACAGAAGATACTTGTACCTGGATGCTTAATTACTTTGGTACAACTCAAGAGCGTCGACGCCAAGTGGCAAAAAAATTATAATGGAAGACTACAATGTGATCAAATGCACACGTCAACCACCAACCAAGGTCCTATGCTAGAGTGAATATCGCAAAAAGTCTTGAACGCCTAATGTCACTGGCTCATACTCAGCGTTCTCAATCAAAATCTTGACCTCCCACAAAGCATATTATTTCAACAACCTGCCACCTCTCACCATGTCATGAAACAAGCTCGAGTATACACAAACCCTCCTCACCGTTAGGTAGTTAGATAGCTCCACTAGTGCTTCACTCTCGGAACACATAGACCAGGGCCGTAACTAGACGGGTAGTGAGGAGGTTCTGAGCCCCTGAAGTATTTTCATGCTCTGACTTTTCCTCAACAATAGCTTAATCTGGGCAAGTTGGTTCATCGTGGTTGTGTTCTAGTAACAGTGAGAGAAGTTCAGGAAGAGACAAAAAGGACAGGAAAGAGCGCTGACTGCCAACTAAATTTTATTGAAGGTACTACGCCCACTTTTTTACAGAGTACAAGAACAGTGCTCATGCACAAGGACACATGTGAGACCATGATAATATAATCTTAACTGAGAAAAGAATACTCTCTCTCCGAATGGATGAGTGAAGGTATACTGATGCACTGATCCATGGCCTTCCTGACAAGAAAATGCTTTCACAGTCTCTCTTTCATTTCTTGTTCTTGCTTTTTTCAAAAACAGTGTTTTATGAAACATAGAACTGCACTTACATTCTTTACAGTGTATGGCCATGCGACTACCATAGCCATTCTTAACATTTTAAGCATGCTGTCTTGCTCAAACATTGGGGCATTGCCCAGTTTGTCTTATGTTTACGTTTCCACGTGTCAATAGTATCTCATACACAACATTATATTGGCATTCAGTATACCTATTCTCGGGACGAATGGTGAAATAATGGCTATTCCTGTTGCTTTTTAGTACACACACTTTTGAAAACTTGCAAGGGATGGCAAATAACAAGATAAAATCGTATCGGCTCGCTATTTTCTTTATATTGTGAAACACCTTATGTACGTACGGTATAGCATGCAAAGATCTTTGGTCATTCTGTTTTTATTTTGGTCCTGTTTTGTTTAACTTGCCTTTCTGCAGGAGGGTTTAGCACACGGGTGTGATGGTGCTGTTGGGATATCCAGCATCCTTTAGTCTTTTAATCTGGTTTTTAAGGCTTACCTCATCCTTGTGCTCACATCACTTCTGAAGGGTGGCCTCAATGCACGTGGTGGCAATTCCTCTGTGTAAATTGTGTAAATGTGTAATTATGTGTTATGATGTACTAAAAAAGATGTCCCAAGAATCATAATAAGTGACAGTAGTCAAAGTTTTTGTCACTGCTTTTATACAAATACCAGTTTATTTGTTGCCTCCTGCAGTATTTTAGGGCCTCTTATATAGATAGGATATTTTCTCACTTTTATTACATTTTTGTATTGATGATGCCATATGCTCAGGAGGTAGAATGTCGTTATGTTCTTTCTGATAACTTCTAGCTTCTGAGCAAAGATAATATTTCAGAAAAATGAAAAAAGGCTAGCATAATATTAAGACATAGGAAGAAAGCAGAGTTTATCAAAAATGAATGCATTAGTTGGGAATGAGAAAAAAAGATGGATGACAGGTCAGTAATGTCAATTAATTTATATTAGGACACATGAAATGTAGCAGAGGGTGGCAGGTGATTAGTTCCAATGAGATCGAGAAATTATCAGCCATAATATGAAATTGGCTCATACAGGACAGGGAACATTGATTGGGCTTCCACCCTGCAGTGGACATAATATAGGCTTAACGCTAACAATGAGCAAAGCCTGTGAAATTAATGCTCCATGAAATGAGCAGTACTGCACAGATTGCTGTGCTAGACTTCCCATTTTGCATGTTTTTACCAGCTTATCCTGCTCGCTGTTCAGACACAAAGCTTCACCAGAAAAACAATGTTATACTTGGTGAGGATAATGCCAGTGAATCCAGTGTTTTATCTACACCTTTCCTTTCTTAAGTCCTCCTCCAAACTATACGATTTTTCTTGGAAATGTTCTGCTTACAGCACACCAACCGATCAAGTAAAACAACTTTATTGGGGTCCTGCAGGACGCGCCCTAGTATGCAATCACCATTTCACTTCACGTTACAACATACTGGTGGTAAAAATATTCTCTGGCAGGGTACAGAAGTGCATGCACTGAGCTAGCTTGTGCAGCGCGGTCTATTCCAGAAAGCTGAACCTATGTTTGGTACAGAATTTTGTAACCACACGATGCTTGCACAGATTAAATGTGGCCACACATAGCAACTTCTGAGCTTTTTTATGAAATGATCTCGCAGTATCTGAAAACATTTGTTTTTTTGTTTACTTCATAGTTCCCAGTGAAATATTTCTCTTGTTCCTCTCATTGAACAATGGCATTTGGTGTGACTAAGGTGTTCCTAATGCCTCACTATGAGATCAGAAAAACGATTCTCCTTGAAATTGCTTCACAAGCATTTCCTAAGATATTGAATGACACTGCTTGCACATGTACAAACATTTGCTAGTTTTATTGAGGGTTGATGATAAAGGGAATCAGTTGGTGCATCCAAGCCGGACAGAGATTGACTGGCCCTGAAAAGGGCCGTTTAGTTATATATCTTGCAGCTTGTTCCAGGTAGACAGGGCTTCATTCTGTAGAAATGGTAACTCATCACACTGGTTCCCCAGCATGAAGAACATAACTTGATGCTAACACTGACTCAGATGTTCTGAAATGTCATAGAGGGTACATGAAGGCTGGGTACATGAAGGTTGCAGTTATACTAACTGTACAGTCAGCATGCTTGTGTGATATGTGCATAGCTTCATCAAAGCCACGTGTGAGAATTGCGTGAACAGCTGAAAATCTCAATGGCAGCATAGCTTAAGAAGTCTGTCATCCCTTTTTTGCCAGTTTCCAATATCATCCTTTCCTTTTCATGCATCTTCTTTCAATATATCTGGGGTTTTAATTCCCAAAACCACGATATATTATTGAGAAGCAAATTTTGAACATCTGGTGTTCTTTAACATCTTCACTTGTTTGCAGCGCAACACCAGAAACACAGGACAGGGAAGGAGCAAAAGAGAAAGAAAAGACGGCGCCGACTCTGAAAAAGACGGCACTGACATCATGACATGCACATGTCGTGATGTAAGCTGCCCAAAGAGTGGCCTCCTGTGAGAATAGTGAAGAATTGGGAATAGGATCTACCAGTAAGGGCTTTGTGTGCAATTCACAAACAGTGAAAAAGATCCACCTGGGGGGAACCACAGGTACATGGTGCACTCTGGTTGAGAGAGAGCAGAGTAAAACAGATGTGCCAGACAGGAGATTATAAATGGTTTTGTCTGGAGCTGGTGCCAGACCGAGCTCTGATTAAGCGTAAGGGAGTATTTAGCACCAGGCCAATCTGATCCCATTCCTGTGATGGGGTGCAATGTGATGACAGGTGCGAATTCCATTTTCTTTTTTTTTCCATAGGTTTAGGGAAATAGTTTTTCAGGGATCAGATGAAAATACCTCCGACATACATAATAACATGCTTATTCTTGGGCGTAGTCATGCCTAGCCACCAGATTGGGAGAAAAAGGAATGTTTCCCGAAATGTGCGATAAAGTGTTTGGTGCTACGCCTTGACGGAAGTATTGATAGGTGCTTTGGAAATCGGTACGCCATTTCTGTAATTGTTAAATATGCAACTGCATGTGCCACTGCTAGGGATAGCGTGACACTCCCAGCCATTTCGGGGTAAGCCGTTTTAATCTACATGAAGATGTTAATGAGCCCGTTCTCCATCACAGCAGTAGCTGTGGCCATTCCTTCAACTAGGCCTACTGCAGCGCCAACTAAACATCTGCATGAATTTAGCGCTAGTACCGTACATAATAATCAGCACGTGCCTTGGGTTCACTTCGATGGTGTTGTGAATTCATCTTGCGTGACAATGGTTTAAGTTGCATGCGTGCCTTAATCATTATTGCAATAGGAGACCATGATTTATCGTCACGCATGGTGTTGCTTAGCTCAGTCCTCAGTGTTCGAAGCAGGTTCCGCCTTGTGAGTGCATGAGAGAGGCACAAGAGTTGAGTTCTGCTCTGTGTTTCTATAATTCCCTAGCCTGTATTATACAGGAAGCGGATAGTGCTGGTGTGCGTCAGCTGCCTCGGTGCGCTCTCAACCGCCTGCCTGGTAAGACTGATAGCTCATTCTATCAGCGCCTTGTCGTACTCCCTCCTCACACTGCGACATGTCCTCCACTTGGAGGACATGATGACGGAACAAGATGATACGAAGCCCAAAACCGCAATGCTTGCAAGCCACAACCCGAGCAAACAATTCAACGGTGAGGCCAGAAAATCTACCTGACTAGGCCTGAAGCAACAAGCCAGAGAGCATATTCTTGGCTGGATAGATGGATGGATGTGGCCGTACCCTTTAGATTGGGCGGCGGCTAACGTCACCTAGCCGTAATGCTTAGTGAACTAACCACTAGATTTTTTTTTCCCCTTTAAATAGTAAAGTTGGACGGGTACTTTGAAGTGAAGGGTTTAATTTTCAATCGTGCCTTGACTTTAGCCACCAATCAGATAACCTCCTTCTAGTTAAGTCTACCCGCTTAAAGTCTATTTTGCCCTCCCTGTCCCTAAACACCAGTGCTTTGAAAAACTCTGCGCCATCATCTTGAACTATAAGGTGAAGCCCTTTACAGAGCATTATTTTTGTCAAGTGTTCGGCAGTTTTTTCTTTCTCTTCGCACGCATTGCATATTGTGTCTACCTTTTCATATTTGGCCCGATATGTCTTGGTTCGCAATACTCCCGTCCTGGCCTCAAACAGTAGAGAACTACCGAACTACCCTGAGTATTATCATAGATTCTTTCTTTGGTAATTTCCTGCTTAAAAGTTCGATAGATCTCTAGTGCGTACTTCTTAATCATGCCAATTCTCCACATGTCAGTCTCCGTTTCCTGCAGTTCCTTTTTAACCGATAGTTCTTTCTGGTTTGGCCACCTGCTGTTTTCTAAGTATTTACCAGTCAATTTCCTGGTTCGCTTCCTCCATTTTGTATTGACATTCTTCATGTACAAGTAGCTGAAAACCTTCATAGCCCAACGCTCCTCCCCCATTTCTCTCAATCGCTTCTCAAATTTTATCTTGCTGCTAGCTTCCCTGCCATCAAATGATGTCCATCCCATATCAACTTGTACTCCCTGGTTTGGTGTATTCCCGTGAGCTCCTAATGCAAGCCTACATATTTCACGTTGCCTAATTTCTAATCTTGCTTGAACTTCTGACCTCATGCACAAGACCGCGTTGCCGAACGTCAGCCCAGGAACCATGACCCCTTTCCATATTCCTCTCACAACATTATACCTATTGTAATTCCACAGTGCCCTATTTTTCATCACTGCTGCATTCCTGTTATCTTTAGTCGTCACGTATATTTCGTGTTCCCTCAGTTACTCGGTCCCACTGCTTATCCATACGCCCAGTTATTTGTATTTATCTGTTATCTCTAGCGTGACTTCCTGTATTCTAAGCTCACTACCTTTGTTATCATTAAAAATCATGACTACTGATTTTTCCTAACTGAATCTAAAATCTAACCTATCTCCCTCATTACCGCAGATGTCCATCAACCTCTGCAAATCTTCCTTGTTGTCGGCCATTAGCACTATATCATCTGCGTAGATTAATGCTGGTAGTGCCTGATCAATGAGTTTTCCTTGTTTGACTAAAGAGAGGTTGAAGCCAAGTCCCCTTGCCTCTAATTTGGCCTCTAATCCTTGTTGGTACATCATGAATAACAAGGGTGACAGTGGGCACGCCTGCCTAAGTCCACGTTTCACCACTGTGGGCTTGGATACCTGTTTTTCCCACCTTTTAGCTACCTTGTTAGTTTTATAGATTTCCTTTAAACGATTAGTGACTCCATCTTTTACACCCAGTGTGTCTAGTATTCCCCACAAGTCCTCTTGAACCACGCTATTGTACGCTCCCTTGAATTTCTGCAGGCCGGTAGGAAGCTTCACAGCGCAGCGCCTGATCTTGTGAAACGGCGCAGCCATGCAGGCAGGGCATTCAATTCCCTCCGTATTTTTTGTATACTACTGTCCTTGTGTACATCGTAGAACACATAACAGTAATGATAGCAAACAGATCATTGATTCGGGTAGGCTTGGTGTTTTTATTTAAAATGGAACAACGAGGAAGCTGCTGAAGCTCGTGCCTGTATACAGCTGCTTTATATGGAGATGAAACTTTAACGAAAAAAAAAATGTAATGATAAACAGTAGGCTCATAACAAACAACATTTCTCTGAGGGTGCATGGAATATATGTCCCATGCAAGGCTATGCATTGCAGTCCTTACTGCCTTCATTATGTACACGTACTGCAGGGCATGCAAGTGTATGCAGACACACGCTGACGAAATGACATTTTTTGCTACATACAAACGTGCACCGCACCAAATAAGACGCACGTGTTTGTATAGTCAGGGAACACTCGTGAATATTGATGAAATCACACAGCTAGCTTACAGTATAAAACAAACACAATTGCGAACAATAAAATGCGACGCTGTTTAAAGAGGCGGACCCAGGCTACGAGGAGAATTATCAGTATGACATACACACCACGTGTCAAGCTTTTGCAACATCTAAAGAGATTAAATATGGAAAGTTGCCTTTGTAAGTTAACGTGACAGTACCGAATGGAGAAGCCACACGAGAGAACAATTCATCGTAGGCTAAAGAATGTGTTTTAAATATTATACACAGCTTTGCAAGATAATATCGACGAGTTTTACTCGTCTAGGTGTGGGAGGTGTAGGCCTGATAAAATGCGATGTTGCTTCAGAGCCTTTCTTTCGTAATATTGCAATTTTATTCAACTCTTTCAAACGCGGCACCGTAAATTTCTACTGGGTGCTCGAACACGGCAAGCAGGTCGCGGGGCAAAATCTTTGTAACATTTTATTACCGAAACACCGATACTAGCAATGCTTGAGCTGCACTTGCTGATTTCTAAATTGTAACCTCCTCAATCTCATCACTGTGATCAGGAAACAGAGAGGAAAAGTACAGCAGTAGTACGTAGAGAAATATTCAATTTCAAGCCCTTTAGCAATATCATCTAAACAAATTACCAGTTCACTGTTGAATTCTCGATGGAAACAAACAGCTGATCAGGGACGCAAGCTTGGCTTGGCACTGGCTTGGCCGTTCATACAGAGCCAAAAGCCGCTGCAGGAAACTGGATTGCGGATCGTATTGAGACAAAATATTTTATACATTTTTGTTTTCTTTGTTTCATTTCTCTAATTGCTCTTGTGATGGCGTGGACCGCGCTTCGTGATCTCATGTACCGGCGCACTGTTTTTAAGTTTAGTATGGCGCACGATAATACATGATTGCGTGCTTTAATTTAAAAAGGTTCGCGAGTATGGCAGCAACAGTGCAATGTCGGGAAGAGGCACGGGGAAGAGGATAGTAGTAGAACCAGTAGCAGCTGCATGCCCGGGTGGAGCGACTGATGCCAAGATAAAGGAATGTCAACCCGATGCCTTTTGTGTTGGCCGTTCTGGCAGTTCCGCCGACTTTATAGAAAGAGACGACCCCGTCGCTTGTCCTCTTCTCTTTTCCTTCGGGCATCAGCGACAACATTGACGGACGACGTGTTCGACTTCACCGTGCACGTGAGTATAGGTTGGTTTTTCATTCGAGTGAATTCTTGTTCAGATTTGCAACTTGTCGACTTCATCCTGATCACCTGTCACCGGCAATAAGTCACATACGTGTGATATTTAGGTGAAATAAATGATAATGCACATTTTCTGCTCCATTTGCGTGACTTAGCTACACCAGGACATGAGGTAAAGCCTTTGTCGCCTAGCCACTAGCAGGCAAGATCGATCACTCGCATCCTTCAGTTCACGAATCAACGCGCCTGCCTTAAAATTAGTAAGCGGCTCGCAAAGAAATCTTACCGAGGCAATTTTGTTTTCTGTGAACAATGCACCGTAGATTTGTCTTGAATAACAAAAAAAAAAAACTTGAAAAATAAATGTCGCGACCTTTTAGAAAACACCGTGTCTAAGAGCTAGACGCGGCATTTTGTAAAAGGCTCATTAAATTCAGTATGTTTTCGTAGTTTCTGCTTGAAATTATTATTGTCTATGAATTTCATGGCCCAATCTCTTGCTTTGGCTGAAAATCTCGGCGGCAAAAACTTTGTTCGGTGTCCCTTTAAGGGCAGGTGTAGATGCCATCATTTCAGTCGCAAATCTTTTTGCTAGTCGGTCGGCTGGTTAACAATAAGGGTACTAACTAGAGTTCCAGATTTCATCAGCAACATATCATCATGGCTTCATCAGATGCTGCATTATATACATTCTATCCTCGTTTTTAAATAGGTGTACCGTATGGTCCACTGTTACAGGAAACAAGCGAGCTCATGGACAGTGAGCCATGTGGTGCTAACTGGCAGCGAGGCTTGTGAATGGGACGCATGCGCATAGAATCGGGGTGCGCCCAGTTTTGTCTGCCATTTCTCCGCCTGTACGCATGACAGCATTGGAAAGCGCATCCGTATTTTAGCTGTGCAATTTATCTAGCCCAGTGCCTCCTGCTTCAGGGAATTCCTGTGAGCACAAAAAATGCATGGTTTTAATCGTTGCTGCAGTGTTTTGCAAGTTGTCACCGTAAAACACATCATATTTTTCCCATAATGCTCGCTGCAACTAGCAAGTTTCGATGACTCAAAATGCTGTTCAGGTCTGATGTAGCAAACATTAAAAGCTCCTCCTCGTGACCATGAAATATTGGTTTATTAAATAATGGAAGGCAGAGTGGGTATCAGTTGATTTACAGTGTGAAAATGAAAAGTGCGAAGGACCGTGCCTCGCAAGTAAGCCCCGAGAGCATGAACAGAGAAGTAGCAGATGAGGATGCTCATGCGCTGCATTTCCAAATCTCACCAGCACTAATGCTTGACGGACTGCTGGCCACGCACTAGCGTGTTCTTTCTGAAACAGGACTTTGGCCCTGTAAGCAAGTTCTTGAAGGGCATAAGTAAAACGTAGAATGGGCCCCCTAAATGCACCCATCCTTGAACCATTGGGCTTATGAATTAGTGCCCTTTTCAAAATACAACTATTCTGAGCTATAAATTGTGACAGAACAGTGCACGAAGTTTATAAATGGGAAAAAAGTCTTTAAATGTCCCCTTTATACATAGTGTTCTTGTGATGTCACTTCTGCCGTTGTCGCCCTCTCCCGCCATGCCCGGGTAACTCCCTGGGTACCTACGGCAGTTCACGTGCTGCAGTGCGGTTTGTTGGGGGCTCGTCATCTGTTGCTGTGAACGATGTGGAAGCATTGTGGTTTTTTGTTGTCTTACTTTAACGAGCTCATTGGATTAGGAAGGCCTCGCTCGTTCACTCGATACAAGACCAGATAATCAAGATGTGCGACACATATACCAGCCACGGCGTACACCGGCTGCCCGCCACAACCTATGAGGGCCTATTATCTTGCTTTCACTACAAATTGCCTGGCCCAAAAACAAGTGAAAGCTCAAAATCTCTCGAGCCGCAATTTTAAGAGTGGATGTGCGAAGCGCAGCTGCTCCCATCGAAAACTAGTCGTGCAGAGCTAGGCAAGTTTACAAGAGATATAATATTATGAATATATTGTCACGGCCTATGCCACCAAAGTAGCAATGCCCCCCCCCCCCCCCCAAGTGTTTTAAAGAGTGCTGATGTTGAGCTTGAGCCTCTTTGATTGAAATTTGTGGAAATAGTCGAGGAAAATATTATACAAGGCAGATAGCGACTTTGCGTGGTGTGTGCCGCGGTAATGCCAGTCATCACTTTATTTTTCGCGTATGCTTTAACACACTTTTCACTTTGTATTTTGCTTTTGTTGTACGCTAATGTACAGTGGAGTCACTGAACATGATGGAGACCGTGTATAGAATTAATTGACTAATTAAAAAAAATTCTGACACCCAACTTGAACCGATCGGCTATACTTCAAAGTGAACTAATATTGTTTCCCATTCTTTATAGTTTGTTTTAATGCAATACCAAATCTCCGCGATCGCCATCACGATTTTAACCGCCTTCCTCGTCATCATGATTTTAACTGCGGACAAGTTTGTATATACAGTATCTTGGTAAGCTATATCTGTTTGCAGGTAAATACTTGGCTATGGCACTTACCCGTAATGAAGTTGCACCTGAAGATGCAAATATTGCAAAGTTTCTTCAAGTAGCTTTTGTTAATCTGCACCAGCCAAATACGCTGGTACTTTTAGGAAAATCGGAATGTGCGTTCTCAATTTCAGGTTATAACTTTCAGCGAAGAAACACCCTAAGCTCTGCTCCCTCTGCGTGGACTACTAAATCAACTTGCCTCACTAGCAGCTCATAATTTCTCAAACTTGCATCGTGAGGCAAAACTAAACGGGTGCAAGCACGAGGAGACAACATGGCAGTTGTAGGCGATAGATTCGGTTGGTGACCAGGCATGTTGGTGGCGCATTTCGGAAGTGACGAAAAGGCGCTGCGAGATGCACGTGCACACTTTGTATAGTTGCTGTATTGGACAGCAAACTTTTTTTCTTGTCTGAGCAGTTTTACCAAAGGAAGCTTCATCATATGGCGTGATAAATGAAGCGAATCCACAGGTTGAACCACATCATAGCCTCGCTGTGCTTTTGTACTTTTTTTAGCTCGCAAAATTTATTTGTACATATAAGTGACAACTTGCCAGTAATAAGGCAGCACTTGTGTCTTTATCATATGATCATCTCCGGTGTGCTGCTGCCTCAATATTTCAAATTCTAAGCATTTACACCATTGTATGCTAACTTTTCCTTCAAAGTGAGACAAGCCACATGTGTATCGTAGATCAAGAAGCATGCCAGTTTTACGTACTTGCAAGGTAAAGATCAGAAATGCACAGTTGATCAAAAATACTAGTTCAATGGTGCATCTACATAGCAAAGCACCTGTGGCACCTCGGGAACAAGATAATGCCACATATGTTACAAGAGATAATTAAAAAAGACAGGGGACGTTCGGTGAACAAATAGAAACAAAAATAAAATGGCACGTGGCAGCGAGCGAAGGCGGCAAGGGGGGGGGGGAGCCCGTGGGACTTCAGCGGATGAACGTAAGGTGTGTGTTTAATATGTGGAAGAAAAAAAAAATTCAAAGTTTTGGCGACTAAAATGAGGGTGACTTAGTGAGTGCGCTCATGACGAGAGTAAACACGGTTATTATTTTTTTTTTTTTCAAATCTCTTTTGAAAGCCACAAAAAATCTGTATGTGGTGCAGCCTAACCGAAGGTACGTGAAGGCAAATTATGAATTCGTCGTTGTACAAAGGCCTTTATTTTTTTTTTTTTTTTTCATGCGCACCATCTCCGCCGCGGTGGTCTAGTGGCTAAGGTACTCGGCTGCTGACCCGCAGGGCGCGAGTTCGAATCCCGGCTGCGGCGGCTGCATTTCCGATGGAGGCGGGAATGTTGTAGGCCCGTGTGCTCAGATTTAGGTGCACGTTAAAGAACCCCAGGTGGTCTAAATTTCCGGAGCCCTCCACTACGGCGTCTATCATAATCATATAGTGGTTTTGGAACGTTAAACCCCATATATCAATCAATCAATCATGCGCACCATAAATAGTGCTCAAAATTTAATTGCATATGTTGTTTTCATCCTCGCTGTATTCCGTGCTGTTTATGATGTAAAAAAAAAAAAGTATCACGCTGAAGTGGTGCTGCTTTTGGGCAACAGTTGAAAATGGTGGGGTGCATGAATGCGGAATACTGCCGCTTACACTCAAATCACTTTTGTGGTCACCTCCCACTGTTTGCAGCATGTGTTGTGTATACACAGCTGCATATTTCCTAGCTAGAAAAATTTGATTTTAGGTGTTTCACGCCATTTTCCATGTAACTATTTCACAATTGCACACACTGATCAGCAGGCTTTCAATTGCGCTGAAGGACACAGGTGCCATAAAATTCATAGTCGATTCTTTCAAGAAACCGTATGTAAAGGCTGAAGCTTCATGCGTACATACACACACACATACCATATTCTTTTTGGTACTTTATGAAAGCTGCGAAGGTCTCATGTGCCTCCAAGCGTAACCTGTCTTATTTATTCTCCATCACCGCACAAGTTTTGTGAGTTTCAAATAAAAGTACTTTGCGCATGGCCACTTTTGGGTAATTTTTTTGTGTAGGTGTTATTTGAGCAGCCTACAGTGTTTACTTTATAAGCCTGTATGTATATGTTGCATTATAAGGATGCAAAATGTGTGTAGCTGTACAATATAGATGAAGTGTAAAAATTAAGTGTGTCTATTGTAGTGTTCTTGCAACCAATCTTACCCCCGTATTCTAGAACGTCCCTCCACTCAACGCTTCACCTTCACTTGAGATGGCTGATGGGAGCGCCGTCTCTAAGCAGAGAAAATTGCTGCATGTCAGCAATAATCTGCTGTGATTCTCGAGTAGCGCAGCGTCGCTTTCAAACGAGCAGCGGCACAGTGCTCAACTCTGTCAAGTGAAGGGTGAAAGTCGTGTCGGGGAGCGTTTATGAATATGGGGGTTAGTTTTGTTGTCTTGTTAACCTGCCATTAACACTGGATTGATGCTACTTTGCTCTAGCTGTACAGTGCTCTCCAAGGCTCAAGGAGGCACCGCACGGCGAAGGCTTGGAGCAAACCATGCGTGAGTTTCCTTTCATTGTTACACTATGCACGTATTAAGTGATAGACTTTAATGTATGCTATTTGTATTGTGCAAGTTTTTGGAGACATACAACTTCCAACACTTATATGTTCTGACGAAAATCACGCAAGAATGAGAGAAGCTTGTGCAAAAATTATGCAAGAGTGTAAGAAGCTTTTGCAGAAGTCTGTGAAATGAAGTTTTGAAATTTTGTGGCAATGTGTCATTGTACAGTGGTCAACACTCTTGCTCAGCATGCTTGACTGCAGGGCTCCCGGCTGCACAGGCGCATCTACGGAGTGCCTGATGCATGATGAGCCAAATGTCAGCCTGCACACTGGTGCCTCTTATCCCCGTTTGTCTGTTACATCAGTGTCTCTTGTAAAGGGGATCAACTGTGCTACCTTTTTTTTTTTTCGAATGTAATGAGTTCTTTTTCCAGATTATTGTTGTTTTAAGGTAGAGCCTCACATTTCTATCAAATACTGAAGATTCTATTTTTCCTTCTAGATGCTATGAAGTCACTCCTTGTGTGTTACGATAGAGTGAACACTGTTATGAGAAAAGCTACTTTATGGAGTTAACTCACTCCATATTGACTTAACACACAGAATTGGTGAAAACTACACTCCATTCCAGCTGCATTAGGAATAATATTCATTTGCATACTTCTGTTTCTTTTGTTTGTTTGTTGGCTGGAGGTTTGGAGTATAGGGTGGCCAGAGGGCACTGTGTAGTCTTTCTTCATCTTCCCAATTTTGTGAACATCAATTGATAGCCGTATGGGAAGCAGCCAGCATGCTGAAACAGCGGTGCAAGCATGCAAGATGTTCACCATTGCATGCAGTCAGTTGCTGTGAGCAACCTACTGCATACAATTAACTGCGAGTGGTGAACTAACGCTGCACTATGTGTGCCTCCTGGAAAGCTGCAATGGTAAAGTGCCACAATCGTATAGTAACATGGATAACATCGCAATTTGTTTGTTGAATAATTTTGCAATAGAATCAATGGAGTTTTGGATAAATTTGTGTATCTGCCTGGTTCATCAAAGCTACAGAGTCAAATGCGGTATATACTCGCGTATTATGTGTACTTTTTTTGTCAATCCGGTCATGTGCGAAGCTAGTAGGAATCGCTGGCCTAAAAGCTCAACTGGGAATATATGTTGCAGGCGCTGTCACAGCTGTTTCAAAGCGGATTGTCGTTTGTTTGCTAAGCCTGTTCAAATGCCCCCATTTTCTTGAAGTTCTTCCGAACAGTGCTCACAAAAACCAGTTCCCACGACAGGGTTATACCAGAAAACATAAGTACTCTCCAATAATTGTCGGGAACCCAACGTAAAGTAAGATGCAGACAAGGAAGCGCGATGCCAACACAGTGCTGTGTGTGTCGCCCTTCATGTGTGTGTGTGTCCATTCCTTGTCCCAGTCTTCTATTGCGTTGTGTTCCTTCCGATATCTAACCAACACACCCAAGCTTCTATGCTAAGTCTTATTCAACGCACTCTTCTGCTGGCTCCCATACTGAATATTGCATGTCGAAGAACTCCACGCTGATGTGCTTAGCGGTAGCACGGTTTCAGTTTTCTTCGGTAAGCTTTATAACAGCAATCTGCCTCGTATATAATTATTGTAGCCTATCACAAGGAACGGTAAAAACGCAATGGCCAGATGGTGAAACCGAAAAAAAAAAAAAGAGTGTGAAAACCTGCCTCATCTAGTTGATGTGACAGGTCCTTGCACGCGTTCAACATCTGTGCTGTGTCTCGGGAATACATTCTTGCCGTGGAAGAGGTGGGAAGATAGGAGGCAAACCTTTAGGCATTTCGGACTACACATAAACAGGTTTCAGTTTTCAAGTTCGATAGTCTAAGGAAAGCATAAAAGTTCATGGAAGAAGGGACCTTGCACTCAGTCCATTTTGTGTAAGACTGCACTCGCCTGCTCGACAAGAGATGTGCCTGACCAGAGCATCATGAAGTCAAATGTGTCTGTGTGTGTGCTGGCAAGGTGGCTCGGGCTGGTTGGGGAGGGCAAAGTATGCGAGCAAAAGGTTTCTTCTAGTAAAGCAGGCTGGCTAATTATACTGGTGAGCAAATTATGTGAGGATGCAAATTGTGCGAGTAAATATGGTATGTACTCTTGTATGTTTCAGCTCTATTGCTACGGATCCTGCGGATCCAACTTGGCATCTGGCAGTAACAAAGACAGGTTCTGCAGGAGGTGCGACAGCTGAAGCACAAGGTACTGCTCTTGTCCGTGCCTCAGCACGCCCAGCCAGCACAGCGCCCCTCTGACCTTCTTCGGCTGCCTGCTGGTACAACTGGAGAAGTGGAGGCAGCAGAGGCAGCTGTGCAGAGTAAAGCTGTGGCTGCGGCTTTGGTGTATATTTCTTGATTTTTAATATGCCTATGTAACATGCAGAAATTTAGTACTGCTTTAAGATACAGTGTTTCGGGAAACAAACTAGTCAGGTTATCTCATGAGCCACTGTACTACAGTCGAATATGAATAATTCGTACTCAAAGAGGCCAGAAAATTTGTTCAAATTAAAAGAAGTTCAAAATAATGAAAGTTACCGTAATTACTTGAATCTAACACGCACCTTTTTTCCGATTAGGAGAGTTCATAAATCGCATGTGCGTTAGAATCGAGTACGAAAAAAAAAATGAATATGGTCATTCTATTGCCATCGCCACTTACAAAATGGCCGCCCCCTACGTGCGTCGGCATGGCGCGTCGGTCATTTCTGCCTATGTGTTTCCCATGCGCGGCACTTCATACGTGTGCTGAAGAGTTCGTCATCTTGTAGTACATTAGCATCGACGGCATGGTAGGGCCGACTCCAAAAACTCGACGAGTGCACCACAATGCTGCTTCTAAAAGAAAAGTCGTCGCGTGTGCCAGAACGGACAGAAATCGGGCCGCATCGCGGTCATTCGGAGTTCCCGAAACGTGCGTGCGGGACTGGCGGAAACAAAAGCAGAATATTGTCGACAGCAAAGATTCACGCAAAGGCTTCAGTGGACCACAGCAGGGTCGGTTTCCACAAATTGAAGAGCTGCTCGGCGAGTATGTGATTAAGCAGTGAGCGGCATAGCGGCCCATGACGACAGAGCTGCTCCAAGTGCAGGCTATGCAGTTAGCCTTAGAAAAAGGGCTAATGCAGAGCCATTTTAAAGCGAGCAGGTGCTGGCTAACGAACTTTATGAAGAGAAAAGGCTTTTCCCTCCGAAGGCGAACGGGCATATGCCGGAAGTTGCCGGAGGAGTACGAAGAAAAGCTTCAGAGTCTTCAGAGGTTCCTCCTAAACTTGCGGCACGACAACGGCTACCTGCTTGGGCAAATCGGGAATGCCGATCACACGCCTCTTTACTTCGACATGCCTGGCACCACAACCGTCTAGGAGAAGGGGGCGAAGCAAGTTTGTGTACTGACATCGGGCCACGGTAAAACTAGAGTGACAGCAATGCTCTGTTGCACGTCAGATAGGCATAAGCTTCCCCCATACTTCATATTTAAACGGAACACGCTCTCAAAAAGAGTCGTTTTCGCGAGTGGTGTGATCAAGCGGGCCAACGAGAAAAAAGGGTGCGCGTTGCAACCGATGTCTTAGTTTTTTTTTTTTTTTGTCGTGGAAACCGGGCGCGCGTTACAGTCGAGGGCGCGGTAGAATAGAGTAAATACGTTAAACGAGCGGAGGGCTCACCATGCAGTGATGCATGTGCATGGAGAAGTTTTATTCACAAATTACAGCACATCCGTCATTAATTAAAGTAGTCAATACATGTCTGTACACGTTGGCCTTGCAACGAGTCAACAAGTTTTGCGTGCAGTTTGCAAAGCATTTGTACTTCGGCTTCAGTATTCTCCTGGCAAAAGAAGTTGCGCGCGGCAATGTCCAGTGCTGACACTCTTCGAAGCCAACTGTGTTTCCACTGTTACCATCTGCGCTGCAGCCGGAGCGTGGCCAGCACATGATGAGAATGGAGGAGCGTCTCCACCTGGAGAAAAGCAGATCGGCATTCGAGAGAGAAACACTCCGCGGCAGCTTTTTTTTTTTTCTCTCTTCATGCGCGGTGTTGAAAGGAGAAGAGTCTCTACATAGCAGGAACGAAAAACAGGGAAGCGTGACACCGGCGCGTTGCAGATCGGCATGAGAGAGCCAACTCTCTGCGACAGCTTTTTTCCCCCTCTTTCTCTTCATGCGCAGTGTTTAGAGGAGAAGGGTCTCTATGTGGCAGGGACGGAAAAAGCCGAAGCGGGGCACACGAATGTCGCAGATTGGCATTTGGCAAACATTCCACCGCAGTCTTTTCTTTCCTTTTCTTCATTTTCTTCTTCAAGCACAGCGATGAGGTGTCTGAAGTGCCACCGCAGGATTGGGCGGGGTGCTGAGAGCATTTTCGGAGCGCGGTATAGCTTTGATAGGACCACAGCGTTAGTTCGAATTAAGTGTGTTGGAATTAATGAGATTCGACTGTATTTACTATAGTCTGTGAAGTCCGAGTGAACTGTCCTAAGCTAGCAGACGATGTAGGCGGCATCGTGTGTTTGATGGGCAGTGACTAGCAATAGCCTGCTTAAAACAGACATTCAGTAATTTTGTTCATTTATCACCCTATTTCGTGTCTGCTGCGGCTCTCTCTACTTTGAGCTGCAGTTCACCCTGCCTTGTGTTAGCCGATTTCTTACTTTTTTAAAAATCTAACTTGCACCCAATTTCGCAGTGTGAAGAAAAATGCACCTTTGTTTATTGTGATGAGATTTCTATAGCGACATGCCTCTTTGTTCGCTATCACAGAAAAATATAAACAGCAAATGGTGCGACCATCTAGTGCGACCTTTATTTTTCTGTCAGTTTCATCTATGACCAAGATTTGGTCGCTCTAAGGTTGCCTCTTAGTACGCCTTGATCATGTTCATTTATCTTGTTGTGCTCTGCTTACAATGCATTGATTAAAAACATGTGCAAGCTTCTTTTTGAATTCCACATATTTCATCGTTTTTCACCTGTAGAAGCTACTCCTGGTCAACATTCAGGCAAAGACATTGTAACCTCGAAGAAACGTGTATTGGAATTCGAGCACTGTACAAAGTAATTATACTATTTCATAGCTAGAATCAATATTTATTAAGGGTTATAACAGTGTTGTATTTGATTTGATAACAGCGAAACTGCATTCAGAGAAGGACTCTGAAAGGTTCTCACACTGAGTGTAAGAGGGCTGATGTGGAAACCATTTTAGGTCAAGTGAGTTGAAGTTGGCGTAAAAAAACAATGAAATGTTGTGATGCCCAAAAATTCAAGTTGTTGTTTTCAGTGTCCTCTTCTTGCAGATTTTTATCATGAAAACATTTCGATGTGCTGTTGCGTTCACCCCATCTATGCTTCTTGCATTTTTTTACAGCGCAAGCACCTTTTGCAGATTGGGGGACGTGGCCTCCGAGAAATTGGTGTGAATGCCATGAAGGCTGTATTGGCACATAACGTGCAAGTGCTGTACAGCCTTCATGGCAGAAAAGGGAAAAGGGCCTTTGTGAACCTGAAGCTCTGTAGATTAGTGACAGGTTAGATTTGTTCATTGTTTTATGTGTGTGTACCCTTGTGTATTCTCTGTACTGCAGTGCTTCATGTGTACTATGGTATTTCTGTTCTTGTATGCAGATGTCATCTGCCAAAAAGCAGGGTGCGACCAGGCGGAGGCCCTCAACTTTATTAAGAGGTGGCTGCCAGGGTCTGGTGATCGCTGTGGGGGCAGGAAGCGGCGCTTCAGAGAAGCATTTGTTGTGGAGCAGCCCGATGATCCCCACTCTCAGAGTGCAGATTATCGGCTGCTTGCGGCAGCTGGCTTCCTGCCCAGCCACAGCAGCCAGGGCCTTGACAGCACCACTGTCACTGTGCCCCCAACGCAACCTGACCTGCAGTAGAGCGGGCCTTTTTTAGTTGTGTATATATATTTTTCAATGTATACATTTTTTGTTGTACCAAATAAAAAAAAAAGAATAAATAGTCTGCAGACTGTCGGTGGTGCACTGTTCGGCTAGCTTATGCTGATTCGGAAGCACCATCACCATGTTTTAGTTACAAAAAAATGCTCTAAACTATGAATATTCTCGATTACCATGTGGCGGACATATGTGGGGATTGCAAGTGGGGGACATATGCTTTCAACATTTACTTCCTTACAACTTTTTTCGATCTGCTGCACCAAATATTAGTACCAAATAAAGCACTCGCTATTGCAAAAGATAAATTGGTAAAAAAATAAACTACGCTTCTAGTGTTAGCAAAGGGAATGAGGTATAAAAGATGAAATAGATCGAGTAACTGCTTTCAGTTCTCAGCATTCAATTTCTGTTGCCCCAAGTATACAGGGCTGCAAAGCTACAAGAGCGGGTCATCGAGGCATATTGTTTAAATCTTCCGGTAAGAAAAATTCCCTACTAATAATGGTTACATAATGGCAAGCCAATCAGTAGCCAATATTCGTCGTGCAGGAAACATCAGTGTAATAACGGCATTTGATTGGCTGCAATGTGGCCCTGGATTGGTCCAATGTCGGTCGTACATCCGTAGCCAATATTCGTCGTGCAGCAAACATCGGCGTAAAAATGGCATGTGATTGGCTGAAATATGGCCCAATGTTGGCCGAACATTGGCAGCTGTGTCGGCAATACGATGGGCCTTCGTCGGCCCAATGTTGGTTGCATACTGGCTAAAACATCGGCAAAACGTCGGCCCATCATTGGCTTGAACGTCGGCCCAACATTGGAAGAAGTTGCACTTCCGACGTTGGCCCGACGTCGGTGCCGATGTTAGCCGATGTTGGTCCAAGATTGGTCCAACGGCGGCGTGCTGCCTGGGTGGTAGTTTATATTCAAAATCAATCAATTAACTAACCTAAAGGAACAAAGGAAGAAAGAAGTTAATTTGTCGCTGATAATATCGTATGGTTGCATGAATTAAACTAAAAACAACGTGCGAGTAAAAAAAGGTGTTGCGAAATAAATTTTAACTGTGCATCACGGTGCTCCCGAACCGTGCACACCTGACTCACAATTCGATACGTAAACAAAGGTGCATAAGACGATCGTAACAATGGACTAACCAAAAAAAAAAAGGGTCGATTACGAACAACTGCTTCAAAATATACGCTTCCTTAACCCAGTGTAATTGCCTCGTAACACAAAGCCGTATTTATAGTTGTGTGCAACCGCTGAAAGAGATACGCAAAAAGAAAGCAAGAATCAAACGAAATGAATGAAATTAATGAAATACAACTCCAAACAAGCGTACAAAGAGCAGCGCATATTACGCAAAGCTCTGAGTGATTTTTTTTTTCTTGCAACGCGAGCGGAAGTATAAGGGACGAATAAACTCTTGAAAACTCGTGGAAGTACACTGAAAGAGGAAGCCTGACAGAAACGATCACAGAAGGAAAAGCAGACACAATATAGAACGTTGGTTCTTGTATAAATCAGGCCTCGTTGTCATGGCATGCTTCTGAATTTGAATGTATGTAGGGCTCCTGCTGACATGCGCAGTTGTGACACTAACCTTGTTCTCGGCAGGTGTTATCGCACATTCATTTTGTGTTACTATGCTTGCTTTTCGCTTTGTTTTCTATGCGACGTTACGCATGCGCAACACCGATAATGTATCTAAACTATAGGTGGGTGTGACGTCAGCAAACTGCTCTTCCCTTTGTGGTCGTCCGTTTTATAGGGTTCCTTCTTTTAGTGTACAGTCCCGTCCACTGTTAAGAGGAACGCTACAATGAGCACCTTTCATATTACCGGCCCTCTAGCAGCAATTGCATAACTAAGCAATGTTCATGCACGGCACTAGTCTGTCAAGGGAAATTAGAAACTGCCAATAAGCGCTAGCTATACGCAACTCTAAGCCACTATGTTTTTTTCGAGAGAGTGAAATCCAAACATGCCGTGCACCCAGGCGTTCCCTTTAACATTGGACCCACCAATTAGCTGGATAACATGGATAGCCAACAGTCTGTTCTGCTGAAGTATACCTTTCGTGGAGGTACACAGCACAGAAAACGAAGGCCACTGCTAAGCATCGTGACTTGCACGAACGCTTCAAATCGTCGGTGACCTGTATGTATAGATGCTTGGAGGCCACACCGGGACTCACCAAGTCGTAGGCTGTATGTATAGATGCTTGGAGGCCACACCGAGACTCCCCAAGTCGCAGGCTGTATGTAAAGATGCTTGGAGGCCACACCGAGACTCCCCAAGTCGTACGCTGCGGCTCACTGCATGCTGAATCCCGCGGATGATACTACATACACACCGGGCGACGAGACTGGCATGCCGCAACGTGGGTTCATACAGAATGCGTATGCACGCCACCCGGTACAAAAGGTGTTGTTGAATTACACGGATTCCATAAAGCGTTCCTCCAATAAACCACTGCAGATGCCAGTGGGAAAACACCCTGCTAACACCTGCGGACTATGGTCCCAAAGTTAGCTTGAAATGTGATTTTTCGTATGGGCTTCAAACTAATATTTCAGTGATTACTTACTCACTGACTCATCTTTAAACGGAGTAGAATTTCGAATCGATGTACAGCAGAATGTATACCGGCTTGGAATATGTGTTTCTGGATTTCTACTATTTTCACATGCGCTTTAGGCGCCGCATGCACTGCACGATCTCAGCACGAAGGTCATACTGCGATGTTAACGCGCCGTCCGCCACTGCGCAGAGGCCGTGAACCGATGTCCTAGATTCCCCATATGCAGTCGATAACCTATCACGACTCGAAACAACCGACGCTGCTCTTTGTCTGACCACGACATACGCCTTTCCCGATATACCTTCATTGTGCTTTGAAAAATATGAACAGTGACATTCATTTCTCGGAGCCCTAACAATCAGTTTGGTCGCTACAAAAAAAAAAAAAGCGAGAGCTTTGAAGCCCCGTCAAAACACGAGAAGTGATCATCGGAGTCAACCCGACTAAAGCGACGTAATAAAAATTCCCATCCGATGACGTCACAAATCGGCAAATTTGGTAACGTCATAGTTACGTGACTGGTGACGTAACGTCGATGCAGTCGTCACATCACGTCGCCACTTGGTCGTAGGTGGCCCGATCTCGGAGGCACCAGATGTGCAGAAAGTACGGCAAACCATGCCTACCATCACGGAGGCAACGCAAAGCCACGCTACGTACGGAAAGATTTTGAGGTACAGGGCGATCAGTACAATCGCTTGATAAGAGTAAGAACGAGCAGATAGCTTTCACCTTCCAGTCATCTGGAGTGAATTCATAAAAGACCTTGTGAATTTTATGTTTTGTTTTTTTCAACAAATGTTTCGAGCCTCTCAAAGCCTAGCCTTGGGCTGCCACGCGTCAGGCAAAAACTGGCAAAGGTGCCAGCGTTTTGCCACCTCGCAGAATGCAATCCTGGTGTCCAGTGCAAAAACTTCAAACCGTCGTTTAGGTCGGCTGGCAAGCCACCAAAAAAAACATCGCTGCGGGTCAATAAGTAGGAAAAAAAAACGTTTGAACCCGGGCGAACTATAAAACAAGAACAAGGAACCAAAACAGAGAGAGAGACAGAGAGAGAGAGAGAGAGAGATTAATGAAAGAGGAAGAGACAAAAAGGACGCTATTTTCTGCCTCCCGTCGCGGGGGCACGGCTCAGCGCCTTTAGGGATCGGGGAAGGGGAAGTAAAGATGATAGGAAGAAGAGAGGAAGGAAAGAAAAAGTGAATGTCATGGCAAGAGAACGTCTTGTCAGTACAGTCAGTAGTGCGAGTGAAAAGAG
Organism: Rhipicephalus microplus; assembly: GCF_043290135.1. Taxonomy (NCBI): domain Eukaryota; kingdom Metazoa; phylum Arthropoda; class Arachnida; order Ixodida; family Ixodidae; genus Rhipicephalus; species Rhipicephalus microplus. The sequence continues at coordinate 40,775,461 of NC_134704.1, read as the reverse complement.
TCCGTCTATAAGGCGGCGAGGTCCGCGCAAGCACAGAACTCGAGGAAGGCTCGAAGGGCTTTCGTCTTCGAGCGCGCGGGAAAAAGTATGTCTTCCATTGTTTCGGCAGGTAGTCCAAGCAGACGATAGCGGCTTACCAGTGCGCAACGCTCAGTGGCCAGGTCAGGGCAGGAGCAAACAATATGCTGCAGCGTTTCGTCATCACCGCACCTTCGGCACGCTGGCGATGAAGAGCGACCCGCGGAATACATGCGTGCCGCAGGCCAGACGCTGCCAGTACGCAGGCGAAGCAACAACCGCCGCTCGCATCTGTCCAGGCCGGTCTCCGGAAGGGATGGTGGAGGTTTGCCGCTTGCCACCCGTGTGTCAGGGTGGGCCGTTGGTAAGAGCTTCCGCAGTCGCTGCCGTGAGTAATCCGACTGGGTTACCGCCTTAGTGACTGGCGTGTCGCAGTGGTGTGCTGCCTTAGCGGCGGCGTCAGCCTCCTCGTTGCCAGCTATTCCAACGTGCGAGGGAAGCCAGTGGAGGGACAGGCGCACACCACTCTCTTTGATGGCGGTCAGTTTTGCGTGCAGCAACGCCACAGTTATGCCTGCTTGGTCTGGTTGGAGCAGCGCTTGTAGGGCTGGTCGGGAGTCGCACAGAATCGCCACAGGCAACTGGGGTAACGTGGCAGCAAGGTGGTCGGCTGCCAAGTGAAGGCCGGCCAATTCAGCTGCAGTGGAGCTGGCGTGAAAGGGAAGTCGGCAGCGGATGGTTGTCCCAGTCGATGGTATGACGCAGGCAGCCGCGGCCGAATGGGGGCTGTCCCGAACGGACCCGTCCGTGAATACCAGGAGCTGCCCCTTAAGTCTTTCATGAAGTTTCGCCACGGCTGCCTGATGGAGCTCGCATGCCGGTGTGCGCCTTTTTCTGAGGTTGTCCAGAGTTAATTGTACGTCCAGAGGCTGCTGGTGTGGTGGAGGGGGTTGGATTGGACTGGGGGGATCGGGGACCAGCTCTTCATAGAGAGCGCAGATCTGTGCCATCCGTGACGCTGGTCGGCTCCGCAGTCTCCGAAGGAGGGCAGCGCCCCCGAGGGCCCTGTGAAGGCGATCCACGTGATGCAGAGAGAGAGACATCAAAAGCAAAAGCGTGCGGAAACGCAGCTCTCTCCACGAGCTTCTTCTTCTGGCACCGTTTCCTCTCAACTGAACACATGACCGAGCATAGGCCGATTTCCTTTTCGTTACTTTAAATAACGGGGGACCCCGAGACGCCGCATTCTTCGGAGAAAGAGGCCGCCGTTCATCACGGGACGCCAACGTAGCGAGTGTTTCCAAACGACGTCCGAAGCCAGGCGTATACAACGACTATCCCCCCTCATCCCCTTCTACCTCCGAGTTTCCCAACACGAATTCAGCTCAAACACGAACCGTGCAGCTGTGGGCGCTTCCAGCGAAGTGTCACAAAACGGCACGAGCATCGATCTTTCTCAAAGACGCAAACGTGCCGAACTTCGACACAGCCGTGTAAACAAATGTGTTACACTTTCGAAATCTCGCAAACAAACAAGCGGCATATTTGTACAGAAGTCGAAGGTGCTCTGCGTCGCACAGCGAACGAGGCAAGTCTACACGAAGGTAAGAGAGACACGTTCGATTACCAAATGTGGCGGCCTAAGAAACGTATCAGATCGTCAAATATTTGCCACCCCCCCCCCCTTTTTTTATAGTGTCCGCAACAGGCACAGCTGCTGATGTACTTTCATAGCACTCACTCCCCATAAAATGGGGATATTCCCGCAGCCGAGGCGTCCACCAATGTGCGATGCTGTTCTTGCGGGCTTCCTTCATTTAAGGTCACCTCCCTATACCAAGAGCTGGGCCGTACCGACAACCTAGACTTCGTAACGTTGTATATAGCTCTTACTACTCCCACATCGACAGTATACTGCTTATGGATAAAAAAAAACGCACATGACATCCCTAAAGATCTCTGGGGAGACATTTCAAAAAGGAAAATAAAAAAGGAGAAGTAAACCTCACAAGTCAAGCTCTGTTGTAATACTGCAACGTGCCAGCATTTTTCTATGCTCGGTATGAAATCGTCTACATGCGACACTATTGTTTAAAGCTACATGCGTTCCACAAGCTTTCCACACTGTCAATGTCGCGTTCCACACTGTCAATGTCCTTACGCGTATTACATGTCTCAAAACATGCTGTGTTGCTCCGCGACTAATTAGACCAGTGACGCACAAAAATAGCTGGTACAATATCTAGCAAAGCGATGAGACCAGGAGCTGCCGCAGCCGCCACATTGTTTACATTTAACGTTCTTCCACTCTCAAGTCGAAGTGGCAACCGGGATTTCTTCCGCCTCGCATCAATAGACAAACACGGCGCGCGGAAGCAACGAAGCAAACATGCGTAACGGGTGACACAGGAAGCCGGATCGGTCACAGGAAAGTGGTTTCGGTTGGGGTCTTGCACAGAAACAAAGATGCCAGCCAACCGACTCCCCGTTGAGAAGCAGCGCGATCCACACCAACGCAGAGGCACACGCTGTGAGGTGGCGTGGGGGATTGCGGGTATCGGTGATGCGAAGGAAGAGGGGGCGGGGGGGTGACTTCCCCCTCCTCCCCCTCAGCGACGACGCCGATCAGGGTCGAGGAAGCGAAGGACAATCGCGGCCGCCGCAGAAGACGAGAGGCGATTGGATTCGCGATGATTGAGAGCCTCTTCCGAGTTACGCCCGTTCCATCTTTGGTAGCAGCCTCGAGAGCAGAGACATCATATGAACTCGCTTCCTGCGTGCGGCAGAACCCTTTGCCTTTCGGTTTCGGCGTGCGTCGATTAGACTCGCGCCGTGACTCGGACCGACAACTTTCCCAATCGTTCTTTCATAAACCATTAAATTGGTCTGCAGTATTGTTCTTTCATAAACCATTAAATTGGTCTGCAGTATTGTATAAATAAATAAATAAATACGCGGCAAGCTGGCAGTGGTTTTGGACAGCCAAGACATGTCGTCGTAGCAGCCGAGTACGTGGGCAAGAGGTTAGTCGTGGAAAAAGAGCAGCTGGTCAGCTATTAGGTAGCTGTTAAAACGTGATATATTAAACTGAAAAAAAAAAAAATAAGAGCGATATGTTTCGGGCTGGAGCCGGCATATCACAATATGTCATGCATAGTCTGAGCGAATCCTCTAAATTTTTCGCGTACTCTTCTACGGGCCACTCTTTCTGATGCCTAATGATGAGAAGAACAAAGGGGTGCGTAAGCAGGGCAAGGGCAATCGAAACATTCGAATGAAAGGAATTGAGCGAGTTTTCAAACAGAGACATGTTGTATCGGTTCTTGCACGGAGACTATACTACCTTCTGTCGTGTAACATGCATGTCCTACATGCGTAAAATCTCCATGCGTAAAACCCAAGGGCTATTTAATCACATTTACCATGTTCCCATTCACGTGAACCCAGATATGGCAACGGCATTGTCAGGCATGCGAAATGAGCCACAGAGTATTCGGTATGAAGTGGCAGTGAACACACTAAGTGACTAGGATATCGTTTCCTGTTGTGAGTTTCAGCAACTGGAAATGGACTAACAACTGGAGAATTCCACTCTATGAGCGAGGCAAACATGCGCTACGGGCTGGAGACCATGGCATTCTGTACGGGTTACGACCGCTGTATACGACAATGACCACATTTATTATTAT